>NC_041393.1:702992511-703010845 GCF_002162155.2 Triticum dicoccoides
GACGCCTCCCCGGCCCCGTCGTCTGCACCGGCCAACTCCCCGTGAGCCCCTCTTTCTCCTCCCCTAGTCACGTTGCTCAAGCTGCCCCCAAACCCCGTTGGCCATCACAGCCGAGAGCTCGGCTCCGCCGGCCATGGCGCCGCCGTGGCCAGGGCCACCGCAGCCCGCGCCTGAGCACGTCACCGTGCTCGGTGAACCCCCAGGAGCACGTAGCACTCTTCGTTTTCTCTTTTAGTGCGCCGTAGCATCGCCCCCGATCGCGCCCGAACTCCGGCCGCCGCGGAAGCGGACGCCGCCGTTGATCTGAGTCGTCTCCGGCGACCCCACTAGCTCCAGACGACGCGGACGAGGCTCGGGGTTCCAACGGTGCCATCCGCGCCTCGAACCGTGGCCTGTGCTGCGATTCCACGCATCGCCGCGGTCTCGGACCTCGCCGGCGGTTAGTCACCTAAGTCACTGACCAGTGGGCCCCACTGGTCAGGTTTGACCCAGACCAGCCCTGTTGACCTGCTGATGTCAGCATGACGTGGGGCTGACGCAATAAGTATTTTCTGGATTTAAAAATAATCAGGAAATTCCAGAAAATAGCTAAAACTTCAATAATTCATAGAAATTCAACCGTAACTCCAAATTAAATAATTTATATATGAAAAATTATCAGAAAAATTCAAGGAATCCATCTGTACCATTTTCATGCATGTTAGAACAACTTATCACTACTGTTTAGGACAAATGAAGTGAATGACATTTAAATAACCGCATATGGAGTTTGAATTTGAATCTTGGATTCAAACCAACTTCATTTAATCTGGTTTTAGGTGCATTAGCCCAAAACACATTCATATTGCCATGTCATAGCATGCATCATATTGTGCATTGCATTGATCGTGTTTTTCTGTATTTGCCGGTAATTGTCCCCTCTCGATAGACGTGTACGGACGATGTGATCGATGACACCGATGAAGAGCTATATTATCTTCAGAAGTGCCAGGCAAGCAAAACCCCCTTGTTCATTCCGATAAAATCCCACTCTTTCGCTCCTGCTCTCTTTTACTGCATTAGGACAACAACGATATACTTGTTACTTGCTGCGGTAGCTGAACCCCTTTATCCTCTGCATGACCTGTCATTGCCACAGTAAATAGATGAAACCCACTAGCATGAGTAGGAGTTGTTTGAGCCCTGATGTGCCTACTCATTCATGCTTGTTTGTCATGCCTGCTACTGCTTAGAGTTGAGTCAGGTCTGATTCATCGGGGATGAATCAGAGGCGTGTGAACATGTCCTACTGTGTGTGAGCTAAGTGTGTGAACACGATTTGGTAAAGGTAGCGGTGAGAGGCCATGTAGGAGTACATGGTGGGTTGTCTCATTGCAGCCGTCCTCAGGAACTGAGTTCTGTGTTTGTGATCCATGACCAGTTACTACCACACATTGGGTTCCAGTAACTCGACCCCTCTCGACTTATTAACCAACATGATCTCTGTCCAGGAGTTGCAACTAGTTTCTGGTGTTTGTAGGTAGTGTTAGTAGTCTACCAAGTGGCACCCGGTACAGGTGGGCTTGGGACAGACTAGGCACAGTGGCACGGTGTACCAAGCGTAGATCCACCCATCGAGGTGGGCTTGGGAACCCTGCACACATCGTTTGGGGCCGTAAGCGACACCCCGGCCGGATCTCCTTGCGGATGGAACCCGAATAGGCGATAAACCTGGACTAGAGACTTGTTCGGTTAGTCAGGTCGTGGCCGACTCCCTCGCCCGGCTTCCGCTTGAAGGTTGTCGAGGTACATGACGTGTACAGGGCGATAAGTGGCGAAAGCGTGTGTGAAGAAGTACACCCCTGCAGGGTTATCATTATCTATTCGAATAGCCGGATTCCTCGGATATGGAAACGTGGACCCCTTATATCAGTTCATAGACAAGTGAAAGTGGATACTCTAAAATACGCAAGATAAGCGTGAGTGCTATGGATGGCGTTCTCGTAGGGAGACGGGAGCGGATCCATAGTGGTGTATTGATATGGTGAATATGTGGACTCGTGTGCGCCACCTCAAAAGAGTTACTTGCAGTCGTAGTTCAGGATAGCCACCGAGTCAAAGCTGGCTTGCTGCAGTCAAACTCCACCATCCCCTTTGTTGATAATGATGCATGTGTAGATAGATCTGATGTAAGTCTTGCTGGGTACATTTGTACTCACGTTTGCCTATTTTATGTTTTTGCAGAGAGACTTCAGTCTCACTAGTAGTTCCGCTTGGACTTCGACGTTTAGCTTGATACCTCAGCTACGATCTTGTGCCCTCGGCAGGATCTGATAGATAGTCAAGCTTTTCAGCCTTTTTCATTTATAGACGTCTGTACTCAGACATGATAGCTTCCGCTTGTGCTTTGATTTGTATGCTCTGAGTGTTGGGTTATGAGACCCATGTTTGTAATATCTCGCTCCTCGGAGCCTATTGAATAAATTACTTGAGTCGTAGAGTCATGTTGTGATGCCATGTTGTATTTGCACATATCGAGCATAGTGTGTGTATGTTATTGAAATGCTTGGTATGTGTGGGATCTGACCTTCTAGTTGTTTATCTTTAGTAGCCTCTCTTACCGGGAAATGTCTCCTAGTGTTTCCACCGAGCCATGGTAGCTTGCTACTGCTCCGGAACACTTAGGCTGGCCGGCATGTGTCCTTCTTCGTTCCTGTGTCTGTCCCTTCGGGGAAATGTCACGCGATGAATACCGGAGTCCTGTTAGCCCGCTACAGCCCGGTTCACCGGAGTCCTGCTAGCCCAGTGCTACAGCCTGGATTCACTCGCTGATGACCGACACGTTCGATGCTGGGTCATGGATGCCTGTCCCTGTAAGTTTGTGCCACTTTGGGTTTACGACTAGCCATGTCAGCCCGGGCTCCTTATCATATGGATGCTAGCGACACTGTCATATACGTGTGCCAAAAGGCGCAAACGGTCCCGGGTAAAGGTAAGGCGACACCCGTGGGAATACCGTGCGTGAGGCCGCAAAGTGATATGAAGTGTTACATGCTAGATCTATGTGGCATTGAGTCGGGGTCCTGACAGCGTTGGTATCAGAGCTTGACTGCCTATAGGATTACCAAGCCAAACTGGTCGAAGTTGAGTCTAGAAATTCTTTAGTTATATAAGGGAATTGATTGTGGGATGGAATGTAAGGCTCTTTTTACTCCTTATACCTTATGCCCTTCTGATCTGAGTCATCTTATCTTTCCTACGGGGATTAAGAACTAGGCTATCTCTTCTTTCTATCAGGATCACGTGTTACTAATCCGTAGACTTATAGATTGTTGGATTTAAGCTTGAGTTCAGTTTCTACTACTTCCGTACGTTAACTGTTGATCTCGAAACCTTGATGTTGTGCTTCTGAGTGGTTATGTCACCATTTTTGTGAATGTCTCAAATCTTTTTTTTGAGCATTTACAGCCGTTATGCTGTCCGAGTCATCCCAGGTTTCTAAATAGTCGGATGCATTTGCAAATCCCTTCCTCATGTTTCCGATGTGCCTTTGGTCAGATTAATCACACAAATCAGTGAGTTGAGGTACTTTACTGCCTCGACCTTTATGTTGGAGTTATTATTATGACCCTAGGTGTCTTAGGGGATCATCTAGTAATTTAGCCATGATTTGTGTTCCCAGTGTGATGATTCCGGCCATCATTCTCGAAAGCATCCCGTGATGCTACTTAGTAGTAGGTATTCTATTCCTGGGTTTTTGAACCCGAGATTCACTCTACTTAAATCATGTTGATAGTGTTGCTAGTTCCTTCAGGATATTAGTAACCCTTGCATTAGTCCTCGAGGTTCGTGGTATTTCCTTCTTCCAAATACTATGAACCGTTTATGGCAGATGTTCCTCGCTGATCGAAAGATCACAATCAGAGTGCTCTCGATGGGTTCTCGATTCTATATTGTGACTCTGCCAGTTCTACCTTTCTGCATGGGTTATCCGGAAGAATTATGTTGAACTTGGTTCGACATACTAGTCTATGCATCCACAACTCAGAAAGTTATATGTTCCTTTGAGTTGTCCCTCTTTAGTTGTCTACTGACCTTCGTCTATCAATTGATAGTCAAGAGTATGCGTGCATTCGTTCGTCGATGCCTATTACCCTTGTGGTCCGCCAAGCCATTCTATTTCAGAATGAATAGGAGAAACAAACTCCAGTACCTCATCCATAATTAGGATTGGGTCAAAGTAGTTGTGTTCCGCAGATCAAGTTACAATCCAGCTTCTGGTCTGCTCTACCCTGAAGTATTACCTTCTTTATGACAGGAATTTCATGAGGATTGCACCACCTTTTGTGAATTCTTGACATAGTGATACTTCTCGCCATCCTTTCTCATTCCTCGGTTCCGTGTTGTTGCAGCCGGAGTGCCGACAAGTGAATCATGATGTGTGAACTCAATACTCCTAGCAACCCCATTGCTTGGTAGTTAATGGACAATAATCTTATTCTTAGTATGTTGGATATTGAATCACCATTCTAAGATTGATCGTGCTACCTAGTCCTTATTTCCTGGTGCACCCCTCGATTGATGAGTTAGGATCTTGTCAAGTCCTCACCCATTTGATCATATCGTCTTGCCCTGAAAAGCAAGATTGTTCTCGAGCTTAGTAACATATCGGTGGTTCGTGATTTTCCGAAGATCTTCTCGGAAGTATTACCAGGTTGTCACCTGACCGCTATGTTGAGCTCGTGATCAAGTTGGTTTCTTGTGAACCACCCTCTCTCCAAGATCGGTGTTAGATATCCCTGAGCTAGTTGGTTAAGCTAGACAACAACTTGGAGAATTGGAAGATAAAAGCTTGCCTGACTTAGTTCGTTCCAAAGGGATATTCTTGTGTAGTGTGTGTTGAAGAAAGGTGATATCTTCATCGATTGGTCCCTGTGATCAGTTGCTGCACCTACTGTCTTATCAATCCTTTGATTTGAGTGTGGGCTATCGTCAAATCAAGTCAGAACCAACGATGTTCGTAATGTTGTCTTACTCGTGGTTGATCCCTCGAGCATACACCATTATATCTTTTGGGTCTGACCAATGCTATCACCGTGTTCACATGATGGTGGAAGTCCAGTGATATGGAAATTCCGATGAGTTGTTGTTGAGCCCATTGACAACATTCTTATCTCCTCCATGATGTTGTTGAACTTTAAGTTAGTGTTGGAAACTTTTGAAAGCATTTTCTTCATGCTAGCTCATGAAGTACTTGTTTGATGAAAGGAGTGACTTCCTTTGATTCACGTGCATTTTGATGTAAGTTGCCGTCGTGAATTCGAGAAAGTTTGTTTTTGCTCCTTTGGAATTGTCCCAAGTCGGTCATGCACGTGCGAAGAATTCTGTGGTCTGTTAGACTAATCATCTTCATTCCATATGTATATCCTAGCACACCAAGCCACTGATTGACTTGTTCAAGGAAAAGAAGTCTATGCTTGGGATCTAATCCATGGACTTGCGTAAAGACTTCGATATCCTCGATGATGGCTCCCAACCAGAACTCGGTAGTGTTTTATTGTAAGACTACCCTGTGGGCATGCTTGTCTGGGACAACGTGTTCATATGTTTGTAGCAAAACCAGCTCATGTTTTGGAGCTTACTATCGTAGCTCACTCCCCGAGAATCCCGCAACATTATCTCGTCGATTTGTGTTGCAAACTTTCATTTTTCTTTCTAGACTTGATGAGTCTGGGATATCCTGACACCAACCAGATCTGAATCTCAGGCAGATGTGATGGTTGGAACATTTCCCAAGAATTATAATATTGGTTCCTCGATAACTGGTAAAGTGGATGTCGTGGCCAGCACCACCCAGCCGGAAGACCTGTTATTATAATATCTTGATTGAGGAAGTTGGCCACCTCCCCATAAGGATTTCGTAGGATTTACCTCCGTAACTGTTCCTTATGGATTCTATTGCTCCCGAAGTCCGACCTTTACTTGATGTTCTAGTTAGCAAACCATATCTAAGAATGGGTTACACTAGCACGTCAAGGAGAACATTAGAAGCGGAGTGCTAAATGTCTCTCGGCCGATCATCCAGATTTTGTTTCCTTGGCCTCGCTAGGGTGAAATCTGAGTTGATGTTATCTTCCTATGCATCTGCATCGTCCATCTTGTTCATCATGGTAGTATGTTGTGTTGCCAGGATCCTTGACACGGATGCTGATAAAACCTCGATGATTATGGAAATGCTCAAGTTCTTGAGAGCACGCACAAGCGCTACGTGTTATCATCGGCACTAACTGGGATTCCTCTCAGTTTCCTCGGCAATGCTATGACCTTTTCAAACAGTGAATTCACTCTCTATTGTTGGGTTCTTCCCCAGTTACCAGAATCATTCCCAGCATTTGCATTTTGTTCCCATCTTGCACCGCCAATGTGCCATTCTACCATGGGTCTCTTCCATTTCCGGTGATAAGCAAATTCGTCCATTACGTTGTCTTCAACAAGGTAATCCACATCATCCAAGTCCGAGTATGCCACTCTACCGACCCCGCCAATCGATTGCTGTGATTTGCCTTAGGCTGATATAGAGAGTCTCAATGATCTCTATATCAAAGGTAATTCTTTTTGCCACTTAAGGGGATAATCTACGAATCACCCTCCTCCAGGATGTTTCGTCGTGGTATCATGGCAATTCAACTCCTCGCTACGTTGACAATCGTTCACCACCTTCTTAAGTGTGGAATTATTGTCCACCTAGTGAACCTTCGTCACCCGTTTCTTTCCACCCCTCTTGATGTGTATCTCGTGTCTCAACCCGAGAGATGTTGCTATGTCTCATTCTGTGAGTTAATCCTGAGTTATTCGACCATCAAGAAGATCGATCCTTCTAGAGTTCTCCTTTCCTCTTCTTGTCATGATTAGCTGGAGTTCTCAGAGCAAGACGACAAGACAAAGATGGTGTTCAAATCAACGTTCATTTGAAGTGCAACCTGGATCGCGAAGATTGTACTAGTTGCATTCCCCCTTCACCTTACCCTACGCTTGAATCTCGGGACAAGATTTTTGTTTAGTGGGGGTGAGTTGTCACATCCCTAGCTGCTGGTAATGCTCTAGGCTAGCTTCATGTGTGCATCATGTTTAAATTTTTGAAACTTGAACTGAGGAAAATTGGAAGCCTCAAAACCCTAAATAAAGAGGGGCAAGAAACCCTAAAATTGCAATCAGTAAATCCAAAATGCCCTAGAAATAGCTCTGACAATTTTGGCAAGATTTATAAATCAAACCAAAATTTTGGGACATTTCTAAGGAATTATTGGGCTCTGATTTTAAATCAATATTTTATTTGAATTTGGAATTATATTCATAATATATAATGAATATATTTTCAAATGACCTGAGATATTTTTGTTATGTTTGGAGAAGTCCATCAAGTGACTTAAAAATATCCAGGGGAGTTTTGGCACTGTTTTCAAATTCTGTTTGAATTAAAATTCAGTGCCAATTAAATAAACAGAACAGAAATAGGAAAAAAACAGAGAGAGGGAGAGAAACCTTACCTGGCGCTCACCTGGTACCCCACCAGGCCCACCTGGCCAGCCCAGCCCATCTCCACACCCCCCTGTCGTCTTCCTCCCTGCCAGGAGGACGGACACCGCACGCACGCGCGCACGCGGAGGCCTCCACCTCCTGCTTCGCCGTGGCAGCCTCCCCGACTCCCTCGCGACGCCACGGAGACGCCCTCGACCCCCTCGACCGCCTCTCTCTCTCTGGACCCCCTCCTCCTCCTCTGCTCTCCCTCCCTCTCGTCACCGAACGCACCTGAGAGCGCCGCTCGCCGTAGCCATGACCACGGCCACCCCCTCTCCTCTCCGACGTGCTCCCGAGCTCCTGCACCTCGTCGCCAACCCCCTCACGGAGCCACGTGACCGCAAGAGCCCCAAAGCGCCGCCCCGACGCTTCCTCCCCCCCCGGCCGCCGGAGATCGGCCTCGCCGTCCTGCTCGCTTCGACGCCTCCCCGGCCCCGTCGTCTGCACCGGCCAACTCCCCGTGAGCCCCTCTTTCTCCTCCCCCTAGTCATGTTGCTCAAGCTGCCCCAAAACCCCGTTGGCCATCACAGCTGAGAGCTCGGCTCCGCCGGCCATGGCGCCGCCGTGGCCAGGGCCACCGCAGCCCGCGCCTGAGCACGTCACCGTGCTCGGTGAACCCCCAGGAGCACGTAGCACTCTTCGTTTTCTCTTTTAGTGCGTCGTAGCATCACCCCCGATCGCGCCCGAACTCTGGCCGCTGTGGAAGCGGACGCCGCCGTCGATCTGAGTCGTCTCCGGCGACCCCACTAGCTCCAGACGACGCGGACGAGGCTCGGGGTTCCAACGGTGCCATCCGCGCCTCGAACCGTGGCCTGTGCTGCGATTCCGCGCATCGCCGCGGTCTCGGACCTCGCCGGCGGTTAGTCGCCGGCAGGTTCGACCGAGTTGACCCGGGTTTGACCCCCTGCTGACACTGACAGTGGGCCCCGTGGCTATTAACCTGATTAGTTAGAGTTAATTAACTCTGTTAGTCACCTAAGTCACTGACCAGTGGGCCCCACTGGTCAGGTTTGACCCGGACCAGCCCTGTTGACCTGCTGATGTCAGCATGACGTGGGGCTGACGCAATAAGTATTTTCTGGATTTAAAAATAATCAGGAAATTCCAGAAAATAGCTAAAACTTCAATAATTCATAGAAATTCAACCGTAACTCCAAATTAAATAATTTATATATGAAAAATTATCAGAAAAATTCAAGGAATCCATCTGTACCATTTTCATGCATGTTAGAACAACTTATCACTACTGTTTAGGACAAATGAAGTGAATGACATTTAAATAACCGCATATGGAGTTTGAATTTGAATCTTGGATTCAAACCAACTTCATTTAATCTGGTTTTAGGTGCATTAGCCCAAAACACATTCATATTGCCATGTCATAGCATGCATCATATTGTGCATTGCATTGATCGTGTTTTTCTGTATTTGCCGGTAATTGTCCCCTCTCGATAGACGTGTACGGACGATGTGATCGATGACACCGATGAAGAGCTATATTATCTTCAGAAGTGCCAGGCAAGCAAAACCCCCTTGTTCATTCCGATAAAATCCCACTCTTTCGCTCCTGCTCTCTTTTACTGCATTAGGACAACAACGATATACTTGTTACTTGCTGCGGTAGCTGAACCCCTTTATCCTCTGCATGACCTGTCATTGCCACAGTAAATAGATGAAACCCACTAGCATGAGTAGGAGTTGTTTGAGCCCTGATGTGCCTACTCATTCATGCTTGTTTGTCATGCCTGCTACTGCTTAGAGTTGAGTCAGGTCTGATTCATCGGGGATGAATCAGAGGCGTGTGAACATGTCCTACTGTGTGTGAGCTAAGTGTGTGAACACGATTTGGTAAAGGTAGCGGTGAGAGGCCATGTAGGAGTACATGGTGGGTTGTCTCATTGCAGCCGTCCTCAGGAACTGAGTTCTGTGTTTGTGATCCATGACCAGTTACTACCACACATTGGGTTCCAGTAACTCGACCCCTCTCGACTTATTAACCAACATGATCTCTGTCCAGGAGTTGCAACTAGTTTCTGGTGTTTGTAGGTAGTGTTAGTAGTCTACCAAGTGGCACCCGGTACAGGTGGGCTTGGGACAGACTAGGCACAGTGGCACGGTGTACCAAGCGTAGATCCACCCATCGAGGTGGGCTTGGGAACCCTGCACACATCGTTTGGGGCCGTAAGCGACACCCCGGCCGGATCTCCTTGCGGATGGAACCCGAATAGGCGATAAACCTGGACTAGAGACTTGTTCGGTTAGTCAGGTCGTGGCCGACTCCCTCGCCCGGCTTCCGCTTGAAGGTTGTCGAGGTACATGACGTGTACAGGGCGATAAGTGGCGAAAGCGTGTGTGAAGAAGTACACCCCTGCAGGGTTATCATTATCTATTCGAATAGCCGGATTCCTCGGATATGGAAACGTGGACCCCTTATATCAGTTCATAGACAAGTGAAAGTGGATACTCTAAAATACGCAAGATAAGCGTGAGTGCTATGGATAGCGTTCTCGTAGGGAGACGGGAGCGGATCCATAGTGGTATATTGATATGGTGAATATGTGGACTCGTGTGCGCCACCTCAAAAGAGTTACTTGCAGTCGTAGTTCAGGATAGCCACCGAGTCAAAGCTGGCTTGCTGCAGTCAAACTCCACCATCCCCTTTGTTGATAATGATGCATGTGTAGATAGATCTGATGTAAGTCTTGCTGGGTACATTTGTACTCACGTTTGCCTATTTTATATTTTTGCAGAGAGACTTCAGTCTCACTAGTAGTTCCGCTTGGACTTCGACGTTTAGCTTGATACCTCAGCTACGATCTTGTGCCCTCGGCAGGATCTGATAGATAGTCAAGCTTTTCAGCCTTTTTCATTTATAGACGTCTGTACTCAGACATGATAGCTTCCGCTTGTGCTTTGATTTGTATGCTCTGAGTGTTGGGTTATGAGACCCATGTTTGTAATATCTCGCTCCTCGGAGCCTATTGAATAAATTACTTGAGTCGTAGAGTCATGTTGTGATGCCATGTTGTATTTGCACATATCGAGCATAGTGTGTGTATGTTATTGAAATGCTTGGTATGTGTGGGATCTGACCTTCTAGTTGTTTATCTTTAGTAGCCTCTCTTACCGGGAAATGTCTCCTAGTGTTTCCACCGAGCCATGGTAGCTTGCTACTGCTCCGGAACACTTAGGCTGGCCGGCATGTGTCCTTCTTCGTTCCTGTGTCTGTCCCTTCGGGGAAATGTCACGCGATGAATACCGGAGTCCTGTTAGCCCGCTACAGCCCGGTTCACCGGAGTCCTGCTAGCCCAGTGCTACAGCCTGGATTCACTCGCTGATGACCGACACGTTCGATGCTGGGTCATGGATGCCTGTCCCTGTAAGTTTGTGCCACTTTGGGTTTACGACTAGCCATGTCAGCCCGGGCTCCTTATCATATGGATGCTAGCGACACTGTCATATACGTGTGCCAAAAGGCGCAAACGGTCCCGGGTAAAGGTAAGGCGACACCCGTGGGAATACCGTGCGTGAGGCCGCAAAGTGATATGAAGTGTTACATGCTAGATCTATGTGGCATTGAGTCGGGGTCCTGACATTACCGCACACCCACGGACAACCTCTTGCATGCACTTTGCTCTTTTAAGGTTAAGCCTGCTCCTTCCAAACCGGATCCCGAAACCAATCTCCCAAAAGTACAAATTATAGAATTCATGAGCCTCGTCAATAGAATCGAACGACAGGCCGACCACCGGGTTGATGACAACCCCCTCCCTCTTTTCAGTAAACCCCCTGATCGACATTTCAAAAGCACTCTTCCTGCTCGAGTTGTATTCCCTTGACACGTCAACTTTCGCCAACCTCACCCTGCACAAAGGGAGTTTTTGTTTTCGAAAACAAGTCAGTAAAGATGTTTTTCTCTAAAAACCAATGTCAGTATGTACGATTGTTTAATGTATTTTTTCCGACATCGTAATATTTGTTTTACAAGCAACCTTTTTTTGTGTTATGTGAAAAAAGAATACACTTTTTATTTCGTCACACCTAGAATTTTCAGTTTTGCACCAACACACTAGTCCAAATGGAGCGAATCGGAATGCCAAAACCAGCCGAAAAACCAAGCTCCCACGCACAGCCCACATTTTCTGGTGCCGTCTCAGAGGCCGGCCCATCCCGCTCACAAGCCGGTCCATTCGACCTTCCCACACGAAGCACCAAAATGATGTTCCAAACTTTCTTAGTTTGCATAAGGCGAAAGTAGGGTTTCAGCATTAACAACATATAAATGCATAGATACGCTAGATTCGTTGTTTGACCCTTTTTCTACACACAAAAAAAAAAAACACCTAAGCACAGATGGCTTACCCAGGGCAGTAAAAAAATAACATGATGAATTTTTATACAGCAAAATTCAAGATCTCACCTTCTCGACCAGCCTGAAGTTGCCTCCCCACAAGTGTCGTCCTTCAACTCGTTTGGCTCGACCAAATCCGCATTATCACCGACGAGCAAGCTCGAAGCAGTAGCCGCCGTCCGGCAGACAGACCCACCCGCCTCATATAGATCACATCGTCGAGGGGAAACTTCAGCACTCTCCCGATGCATGTTTGGTGAACATACATCTCCCACCTTCGGGACATCATTCTCAACAGCTTCGGATGAACGGTGGCGCAGAACGACCTGACCCTCCGATGAGAGAAAGATGAGGCTGGGATCAAACTACGTGTAGACCTGGGCAGGACGTTCGAAGATTCAGCATCAACAAATGACACAACGCAAAACAAGATGAGCTTTGTAATAGTACCTTAAGCCCCCGTCCATGTCAATGAACTCCATCCAGGCTGAATGTACTCCAAACTGGCTGCCCAGATACGTCCTGGGCAAGACGTAGCATGTAAGCAGGCTAGAGGCACGCGACCGAAAAAGTTGGCGCCAACACAAGACAGGTACTCCCTCCGTCCTTAAAAGAATGTACTTCTAACTTTTTTGGAGGGTCAAACCATCTCAAAGTTTGACCGAGTTTGTGCAAAAATATATCAATGCTTGTGAAACTAAATGGGTATATGACAAAAATATATTTTATCACGAATCTAATGCTACTAATTTGATGGCATAAATATTGGTCTATTATTATATAAATATGGTCAAACAAAAAAAATTAATTTTTCAACAGAATTGGAAGTACACTCTTTCAAGAACAAAAAGGATACATGTTTCCCAACCACGACCCGGTCCCCAGCAGCACCGCACTGGCCCTCGAAGCGCTCGATTAGAACAGCTGTATCACAACCCAACTTGTGCCCGTCTTGTACTGAAACCATCATAGAATACTCTATGTATATGGAACAACCATCACAAGGCATAAAAGCCTGCCACCTTCTTTCACGATGTCACCGCGCACTCGTCAGGCCTCGATTCCGTGCGCACATGCCGCCGTGCATAGAAACTCCGTTTCAAGTTGCTGTTATGTGTCGACATTTGACAGGATGCTTTACAAAACCAGTGCAACCTGCAGCCAGCTCGTTCGTCGGTTCACGGGCCGCCTGCCATGTCGGTATCGATGTAGCATCAGCGATCTTTTGTTGTTCTGATATTTACGTCACGTATATGATTTTTTGGGTACGTCATGTATATTTGTAATTTGTTTGTGTTATGCTTGTTACTAACTCTTGTCAGCATTTTTTTCCGAGAAATTTCCAATCTATTGATCAATCATGACAGTATGAAGAATGCTAGAGGTAATAAAAATTACAACTAGATCCATAGATTACATAACGACGACTACAATCACTGGAGCAAGCCGAAGGCGCGCCGCCGTCATCGCCCCTCCCTCACAGGAGCCAGGCAAACCTGTTGTAGTAGATAGTCGGGAAGTTGTCTTTCTACGACCCCAAAGGACCGGCGCACCAGTATAGCAACCATCGTCGATGAAGAGAGTTGTAGATCAAAAATATCAAACCTGTAAGCACAAGAATGAAGACGAACACAAACTGGATCCAAATAGATTCACCGAAGACCGGCACAGACAGAATCTCGCAAGATCTGACGGAGACACACCTCTACACATCCTCAGATGACGTTATTCGCACCATTAGAACGGGATCAGACGTGGGTGACATTATTCCTATTAAGGGACATCGCCACCGCCACACAACATTAACCAAGATGTTCAACTTAACAAAAACAAGAACGGGGTCCCTCCCGCCAGCGCGAGCGGCAGTAATTCGGGCGTACGCATGAATACAATACGAAACAGTGGTGAATGCCTGGGGCCGAAGCGTAGGGGAAGGGACGGATGCCACGGGATGGCGCGGGGGGCCATGGACCAGGATGTGAACCTTTTTGCCGAGCCAGGGATGAGATAATGGCCGAGACGGAAGTCTTGCTTGACAGCTATCCCCGCTCTCGTCTCGTTCTGCGGCTGTTCACTGCGGCGGCGCTCATTCTTGGCCGTCGACGGCGAGGGAATGGATGGGTCTGGTATGGAGTTCCTGCTGGACGCCGTCGATAGGTTAGTTTGTACAGATCTATGAAATTGCTTTTGGGATTTCCTGGGCAAAGTTGTATGTCACGGAGGAAAACTCTGACGAGCTGGCCTTTTTGCCGGTGATTGCCGTTGTTTATTCAGGTTCCCGCTATAAGAGCATCTCTAGCAGATCTCGCATCCCATCGACCTGCAAAATGCGTTTGCAGTTTACGGAAAACGCATTTTAAGAATCGGTTTTAGCTGTGACAGAACATACCCCTTAAAATTAGACTGTAAAATCGAATATTCTCGTATATTCTTCCTCACGTCTTCTTCCTCTCGCCCGTGTCCACAGCCAGCTAGCTCGCTCCTACGAACCCGACGAACAGCGCACAAAGCGACCAAATGCGATGCCCCCGGCGTCCAGCACGGCTCACACGGAGCGCCCCATCGTCACCGTCACCGTTGCTGCTTGAATCGCTCCAGACGGTGGCTAGCGCCGGGTATCGAATCGATCCAAAGCTAGCTAGCTAGCTGGCTAATCGATCTTCCCATGAGCTAGCTAGCTAGCTCCCGTCGTAGTGGCCAATCGATCCACAAGCTAGCTAGCTAGCTTCCCTCACCGTAGCTGTCATATACGGAGCCGCTGGTGTCACGGAGCCGCCGCATCTCGTTCACGGAGTCTCCGAACCGGATCAACCATAGCCGCAGGCACGCGCTCAATCCTTTTGCAGTGCAGAATTTTACTGGAGCAGGGAGAAATCGACTGCTGGAGACAGATAGTACGGACGGCGGCGCACGGGGAGAGGCGGCGGAGGGATCCGGTTCGTGGCCTGTATATTGTCCTCGGACCTGTAGAATTAGGGGTCGGAGGCTCGTGTTTTCAGTGGCCTGTAATAAGTTTATAGTTCCGCGAACTTTTACGGGGTCTATTCTGGACACAAATTGGTCTGAAACCGTAAACTCGCCGGAATTTTTACAGGTTTGACGTTTTTGTGGGGTCTGCTAGAGTTGCTCTAAGAGAGTAGCTGGCTAGCAACCTTGAGCAGCCAGATCCGGTTCCCCTCGTTCTCCTTTCAGACAACGGAGCCGGTCTTGCAGTTCCTGCTGATTCAAATGCCGGATCTGGTATGGCTGAAAAGGTCGGAGAAGATGGCCTAGATAGAGCGTGGGAAGTTGTGCGCCGTTGCCGTGAACCATGATGCATCTCCTACGAGGTCGGCGCAGTCGATCGACAGAGTCAATCCAGAGGCCCCTGGCTGGACTAAAAGGTGTCATGTAAAATCCTCCTTGACTGTCAACTGTTTTTCCTCAACTACGTATGTCACTTGTATGCAGAGTGCATTTTTCTTCAGAAAAGTGGTTTACCTTGTTAGTCATTTAGCGTACAGAACCATTGACATTAATCTACAAGATGCATCTGAGATGACTGTACTGAAAATGAGCATGTACGTTTTCAAATTCAGGCTTTGTCTAGGGAGTGCGCCACCAGACCGAGCACCATGTCCTTCTCGGATGAGCGCTCTGGAGCAGTCGATTCGCAAGTATGCAGAGGAACCTGATAAGAGTGTAGTGTGTCCTGAACTTGTCCTCAGCTTTGATTCGTTGGGCGAGGCCTACGGTTTCATAATTTGTACTATTGGCAGATCGGTATTGGAATAAGGTCCGCCGAGAGGACAAAATGCATGCAGGAGATCGTGTATGGTTACTTGGTGAGTACTGAAGGGCACTGCAGGAACACTTGCACAAGACCACTGGGTGTTGCTGACAAATGAGTTATGAATTTTCAGTTTCTAATATGTGTTGTTGTTATTTCGGAGATTTTCTATTGTGTTTCAGTTGGGCACTGCTCCACGCTTGTTCCTCGCTCTACAGCGGCGTGTCACATAGTGTATCGTAGCAAAAACTATGTTTATGATTGTCTGAACTCTGTTTGCTTAGGAGATTTGGTTACACATTACTTAAGTGGCACGGGGGCATACCGCAGGGGAGTATAAAGCGTACACAGCGAGCAGCTGCTTTCCTGCCTACCGCCATTGTTGTCGATTCAAAAAGAATAGCGTTTGCATCTGCATCCGATGCGGTGGTGTTGCTGAATCCGCCAGGAGTTGCACAGCCGGCGGATTCAAGGTTCAGTTGCGGGTTTAGCTTGCTTTCGTCTAGTGTGTTATGCATTATTTGGATTGATGCACGGTCTGTGATCTGCCGCTGGTATTCTCCACGGATTTTCAGGGCGAGGTGATCCAACGAATGGCGGCGGAGACGGGGATGCATGGCTTAGCACGAAGACGAAGGGGATTATTTTTCACCGGTTGGTTGTGGGCGAGGGGTGGCGTGGGTGGGGAGATATTTATGGGAGGTCCTATTCAGCGCCTTAAGCGCCCCCGAAACTAACTGGCGCTCACAAGAGAACCAGTGGGCCGGCCCGTAGCGCGCAAAAAAGCTGTAGCGCAAAAACGACCAAAAAATGCATGCGTCGCGTGGAGTTGAACTCAGGCAGTATATAGCGCGCAAGGGAATGGTTACCACTGGATTACTTGGGTACTTGTGATTTAGTGCAGCGCGCACTTCCTAAGACCTTATCTAGCAGGTGTGAATAGTAAAATAAAAAAATTCAAAAAAATGTCAAAAAATTCTGAATTTTTTTTGTGGCATACTTATACAAATGTTTGTTGTGCACGTAAAATTTCATCGTGAAATCACATTGGTGGAAGGTGTGGTAAAAAAAACAAAATCGATGCTCTGAAAATGTTACTTACAAAAGCATTTTGGAGCTCTGATTTTGTTTTTTTTGGCACGAATTCCATGAATGTGATTTCGTGATAAAAATTTCCATGCACAAGAAACACTTGTGAAAGTATGTCGTAAAAAAATTTCAAAAATTTTTGAATTTTTTTTCTATTTTTTTGATTTTACTGTTCACACCAGGAGCATTTGCTCCTGGGTGTAGAATGGTACTTTCGTATCTAGCAGCGCTATCTGAAAGAAACAAGTTCACTAATATGGGAAAAAGTTTCACCACCCTTGACTGTTCAAAAATATGTGTAAGTTTATTGGAAAATTAGGAATTAAAAAATTGTTCACAACAAAGTTCACTGGTTAAGAAAAGGTTGACGAATTTAAAAGAAAAAACTCACAAAATGGAAAAAGTTCATTGATCTTCCATAAAAGTTCATCGAATCTGAAAGAAAGTTCATCAAATTTGAAAAAAATTCATCATAATTGAAAAAAGTTCATCGATTCTAAAAAAAATGGTGTGCGCATTCTTTTTGTGAGTTCATTCTTTTTGTGGGTCTCAAGATCGATTCTCCAGGAGCGCATTCTTTTTGCGATTTGTAAATGAGAAGGAAAATTTAATGGGCCGGCTCAGCTGACGGGTGGTGGTGTGCGCACAAGGGCTCAGAAATATTGCCGAGCCATCCAGTGAGTAGCTGATCCGCACCAATAGTGCCACGCGCCGTCTCAATAAATGCGCCAGTGGGATGGAGCGATTTTCGCGACATACGGCTTGAAAATACGCCAGGGCGCACGGGTCCACATGCCAGCTATCGGTGTAGATTTTGGGATCATCTGCGCCCGGGCTCAGAAACAGATATCCGTTTTTATGCAATCAAATTTTCTCCTAGTAAGCATTTTCCTCGGGTACTAGTAAGCTGATCCATCCACACCAAAAATAATGATTTACCCAACAGATTCTGAAAGTAAATGAAATACAATTATGAGAGGATGGTGCCTTGAATCCTTGTGCATCTATAGCGTACCAACACTAAAAATGATTGGCGCACCTACCAATATATTTCAAGGGGACAACCTTCTAACCACTACTAGAAAAATGGCTATAGATGGGATTGACACTAATGGCGCACCAGACAAGTGGCGCACCACCTTCTGATGCGCCATTAAAGTTGAAACTACTAATGGCGCACCTGGCACACGGTGCGCCATTAGTATCAAAAAAAAAAAAATTGAACTAGTGCGCCTGTCCAAACATACTAATGGCGCATCCATAGGTAGTGCGCCATTACTAGTTGTAACTAGTAATGGCTCACCTGCCAGAGAGTGCGCCACTAATGTTGTTTTTTTTATTATTTTTTTATTCCTTTTTTTGCAAAACTACTAATGTACTTATGGCGCACCGAGGGGTGGTGCGCCATTAGTATTGTGCGCCCCTACTTCGTACCGATCCCCTCTCTCTCCCTCGCCCTCGCCCGTGATCCCCTTCCCCGATCTCCTCTCCCGACGCCACCGTCGCCCCGCCCCGACACCACCGTCGCCCCGCCGCCCTCGACGCCACCGTCGCCCCGCTGCCCCAGC
>NC_041393.1:703011585-703016133 GCF_002162155.2 Triticum dicoccoides
CTCTAATCCAGAGAGGAGGGAGTATAAGATAGCAAATTTACTTGCAATAAAACATGGGCTGTTAATTGTAGTTTTGTTTTGGTCTGCAATTGCATATACGGACATTTATTTAATTACCACAAGATCTAAACCAGGATAAGAGCAAAGAGTAATCAGATCTGAACTGAAACTAGCTAGGAGCAGAGCACATTTGTGTAGAAGCAGAGTGCATGAAATATGGGGCTTTTCTGGATGCTGCTGTTCTTGGTAGGATGAACAAGTGGCACCTTGTAGGGTCTTGATTGGTTATGTTGCAAACTGAATATGTAGCTGCTAGGACCCAGTTTCCAATCTAGTCTGTAGTAGTGACATGCTAGTTTAGCACATACTGCTTGTAGTGGGTAGTAGTGGAATGCTATTTTAGATGGTCTATTACTATGTAGGACCTTAATTGGTGGAGTCTCAACGCTGAACTGGGTAGTAGTTAGGAGTCAATTTCTTTAATCCTAGTGTAACTGCTCTCTTAATACTTGTCTGTAGGTTCTTAATTGTTGGTGTCTCAAAAACTGAATATGTTTTCATAGCATGACTTGAGGGATAGTTTGTTTAGTAAAGTGCGAATTTAGCTATCCCTTACTATATAGATGATTGATCTTTGTCGAAAAATATGTGGATGATTGATAGTACGCTTCCTGTTTCTGCACACAGTGCACTCTGTTATGAACTATATGTATGCTGCACTTTCTTCGTCCGAGTGCATCGATGTAGATGTTTTCCTGCTTGTTGTTGGGAGTGAAAATAATAACCTCTTCTCCTTGGTTAGCAGTAAATACTGCATGCGCAATGCCTGCTGTTTTCTCTTCTGAAATTTATGAATGTCAGTGGATCAACATCTATGTGCCATAAATTGCATTTTCCCTTTTTGCTTGTTGAGGAAACATGTTTTCCATTTACTTGTTTGGCTCATGCTGTTCTTGCTAGGATAACAAAATGGTACCATGTAGGCTCCTGATTGCTGGTATCTGAAAACTGAATTTGTAGCAGTCAGAACTCAGTTTCCAATGTGTTGAAGCAGAGCACATTTATGTTGAAGCAGAGTGCATGAAAGATAAACTGGGTCCTAGCAGCTACATATTCAGTTTGCAACTTTACTTCCCATCTTAAGGCAAGCCCCATTTTTATTGTTCTTTGTTAGCAAAGTTGCTTGTTTCTAAGAACTTTAATACTATTTGGATCAAAGTTAAATGAGCACATATATGACAAAAAAAAGTTCAGATTGTATAGCGATGCCGACGTATGTCGTGTACAAGGGTAAGGTTCCCGGAGTCTACGATGACTGGGAGGAGTGTCGGAGACAGGTTCACCGATTCAGCGGCAACAGTTACAAAGGGTACACCACTAGGGCCGAGGCCGAATCTAGATACGCCCGCTATCTAGCGGGAGAGGGGAGGGAGCGTTGGAGGAACCGGATGAAGACGAGTTTCATCGTGATGATGCTCATCGTGATGACCGCAGCTCTCTTCTATGTGATGGTAGTTTAGATGATCGATATCGACTTGTAATGTGAAGACAAACTCGCTACTCACGGTCTCAAGACTTGTAATATAATGTTCTATCTTTGTTCGGTCTTTTCAATTCGGAGACTAATATGATGAATTGTATTCGGAGACTAATATGATGAATTGTATTCAAAGACTAATCTTCTATTGTATTCGATGAATCTGTTATTGATGTGTGCTGTCTATATTTTGTCAAATTATACATTTTGTAACCTATGCAAAAAACAGAAAAAAAAAACAAAAAAAAACCTAATATTCGTACTAATGGCGCGTCACATGACAGTGCGCCATTAGTATGACAAAGCATACTAATGGCGCATCACTGGACAGTGCGCCATTAGTATGCCTCAGTTACTAATGGCGCATCCCTTCGTCGTGCGCCATTAGTATGCCAAAGCACCTGGGTATACATGGCCCTGGGAGGCATACTAATGGCGCACCGTGGCCTATACTAATGGCGCACTAGTGGTGCGCCATTAGTAAAAATTACTAATGGCGTGCTAGTAATGGCGCACCAGTGATGCGCCATTAATGGCCAAATTAGGTGTGCCATTAGTAGCGGTTTTTCTAGTAGTGAACCTTACCGCAACACATGAGACTCTTCATGACCCTTGTCTTAAGATCAACAGCGTAGAGGTTCATGAAGTTGTCCTTGACGAGTAAAGTGTCATTCTTCTCTCCCGGAAAGGTCAAGTGCATCTCTTCTGCTCGAATATGTTTGGGTGGTTGACTCGCTTGCAGGGTCATCTACCACCACTCTTAGTCCCCCTACTGACTTGCCACATGCATATTTTTACCCGGAGGCCTAGCTTTTGCAAGTAAAGCAACGATAGTGTCCCGTCAGGAGAAACAATAAGTTGTGATTCTTCATATGTTCACTAGTAGAAAAGGGGGTATTGGTCCAGGCTGGGTCAGCCTATTAGTCCCGGTTCAATCCAGAACCGGGACCAATGGGGGCATTGGACCCGGTTCGTGAGCCCCGGGGGTCGGCCGGGCCACGTGGGCCATTGGTCCCGGTTCGTCTGGACCTTTTGGTCCTGGTTGGTGGGACGAACCGGTATCAATATGCTTTGCTCCTGGGCCACCACCATTGGTCCCGGTTGGTGGCCACAAACCGGGACCAAAGGTTTCCCTCGTTGCGGCCAGAGTTTAGTCCCACCCCGCCAACCGAAGGGGGCTCACACCAGTTTATAAGCCCCTCCCTCTCTGCCTTATTGAGCTCCTCTCGAAATGAAAATAGATGCTCTTATACAGGAAATTTGACATAAATTCATACTAAATTTCTCTGAAGTTAGTAGAAATTTATTATGAATTTAGGTTGAATTTTTTCTATAAGCGCATCTATTCTCATTTCTGAGTAGTTTTTTATATAGTTTTCTTTTCTTTTCTGCTATATTTATTTTTTTCTATTTATTTCTGAGTTGTAATAAGTCAATAAAAATAAAAAAGATTTTAGTAAAGTTAATCACAACTATTTTTTCTTCTATTTATTTCTGAGTAGTTTTTTATATAGTTTTTTTTCTTTTCTGCTATATTTTTTTTCTATTTATTTCTGTGTGGTAATAAGTCATTAAAAATAAAAAAGAGGCGCAATGCTAGTTAATTCGCTTCAAGCCTTTCGGAATAGTGTAAACTGCACTGTACATAGCTCCGTGCAGTCTACCCTATTCCTCAAGGCTTGAAGCGAACCAACGTTCAGGTGAGCATTGAGCCTCTTCTTCATCGTCTCTGCTCTCAGGGCTTATAAACAGCTGCGAATGCCCCTCGCTTGGCGAGGTGGAACTAAAAAACCCCCACTAGTGAAACCACCGTAGATAAGTAATTAGACGGGTCCATTGGTACCGGTTGGTGGCTACAAACGGGACAAATGCCCCTCTTTAGTCTTATGGTTCGGCCCTCGTGATACCATGCCAACTTTCAACTTTCAACTTTTTCAGAGTTCATTTGAAATGCTTTAATGCAGAAAACAAAAGAAAATAAATAATGCAGAAAACAAAACAAAAAAACTAGAAAAAAATAAAATAAATAAAGAAAAAAGAGAACAAAAAAATTCTATTCAAATTTGAAAACTAATGGCAATAACAGAAAGTTTATAATTTTTCTAGAACTAAAAGCAAAAAGAATTAAAAAATAAAGCAAAAAAACAAAGAAAATAAATAATGCAGAAAACAAAACAAAAAATCTAGGAAAAAAATAAAAATAGCAACAATAAGTATTTTGTTGTAAGTAGAAAAAAAAAGCACGAAACAAAACAAAAAAACAAAAAAAGGTTTTCAAATTTGAGAACTAATGGCACTAACAGAAAGTTTAAAATTGTTCTAAAACTAAAAGCAAAAAGAATTAAAAAATAAAGCAAAAAAACAAAAAAAATGCAGAAAACAAAACAAAAAATCTGGAAAAAAAAATAAAAATAGCAACAATAAGTAAAGAGAAAAAAAGTGCCTCCTACTGGGCCCCCAAGGCCTGAATACGACTAGAAACCCACCATGGGCCAGGATTCAGGCCCGCAGGTGGTCCAGTAGGTCCATCAGGCAACGCGGTAGTAAGTACGCCCGTAAGCCTGCAGTGGAGAGGAGCTCGAGAGGGGTGCGGCAGTGGAGCTTATAAACCACTGCGCGCCCCTCTCAGCTAGCGAGGTGGGACTAAACTTTCGTGCCGCACCGTGCCAGCACACAACCATTGGTCCCGGTTCGTGGCTCCAACCGGGACCAATGCCTACCCTTTAGTCCCGGTTAGTGGCATCAACCGGGACCAAAGCCCTCTGCTTCTCGCCCTTTGGGCTGCTAAAAAGTGACCTTTGGTCCCGGTTGGTGGTACCAACCGGGACTAAAGGTGTTCATTGGTCCCGGTTGGAGCCACCAACCGGGACTAAAGGCTTTGCTATATAAGGAAAATTTCAGAACCGCATCCCTACTTCGATCTCTCCTCCTCCTCTCGATCTCCCGACGCCATCGCCTGCCGCCACCTCGCCGTTGCCGCCCCGTCGCCGCCCCGCCCCGACACCGTCGCC
>NC_041393.1:703016260-703021784 GCF_002162155.2 Triticum dicoccoides
GTGTTAGATTTTTTTTCTGTTAATAGATCATTTTGGTGTAATTAATTTGTTCATATTGTGTTAGATTTTTTTTCTGTTAATAGATTTTTTTGGTGTAACTAATTTGTTCATATTGTGTTAGATTTTTTTTCTGTTAATAGATTTTTTCGGTGTAACTAATTTGTTCATATTGTGTTAGATTTTTTTTCTGTTAATAGATTTTTTGGTGTAATTAATTTGTTCATATTGTGTTAGATTTTTTTTTCTATTAATTTGTTCATAGTATGTTTGGTGATATTATTGTTAATAGATTTTTTTGGTGATATTTAGATTGTGTTAGTAAGTACTATAATTGAACTAGCTAGTTAGAAAAATATAATTACTATTTTATTTAGATTTTTTTGGTAATATAATTAGTTAGAAAAATATTAGTTAGTTAGAAAAATACTAGTTTATTTTTAGTAAGTACAATATAGTAAGTGCTACTTTGTTTTTAGTAAGTACTTAGTAGTTGAACTAGATAGTTGATTTAATTAATAAAGCTACTTTATTTAACTATATATAGAAGTACGTAGTTCCCGCATCAACGTCGACGATGCCTGTTCCGCATCCTCGTCGTCGTCGACTCGGCGGTGGAGGGCTGCTTGATCAGGGCCATGTTCGGGACTGGGCTCCGCCGGGCTGGTATTGGGAGGTGCTACCTTCTGGGGGACGTAGGTTGGTGAGGAGGCAGCCCGTTGTTGACCCGATCCTTGTTTGGTGGCGGTCGCGTGGGCCAGTGATGGTGCCGAGGCTTCCGGACACCGCGGAGGTGGTACGTCACCGTGTCAGCGAGGAGGACGAGCATGTCCATCGCTACATCGTTGCGTTGGAGGGCAGGTTCGACAATACCTGGCAGGTTCTTCAGGGATCTCACTGGAGCTATGATCCTGTGATCGTTCCTTATCTTTGGGTGTCCACCGCCCGCGACGATACCCGTCGGGCGCTACGGTTCTAGCTGTATTAATTAGCGATGCTATATGTATGATAGTATTCGAGGAGTATTCGACGATGTACGGACACAAGAGATGATGTACTTTTGGTTATAATTGAATGCATGCTAATTTGAATACTACTTTATTTTACGATTTGGTTTTGCTTATTGAATGCTCATATTGGAAAAGTACTCCTACTTTGAATGATAAAATTGAAGAGCACTCCATGCAGAAATCTAGGAGCCCCCTCCATCATTCACGCCGTCGTGGGGGTAGCTTCTCCTTCATTCCCGTGTGCTAGACAATTTGTTGTAATAATGCACTCGGGATTGAAAGGAGGAGCTACATACCATCACCGATAGTCAACCCGTGATTAATAATAATGATCTAATTTAGGTTTTTTAGTACATATATTTAATATTTGAATTATGAACATAGGCCGGAAATGTCGTACTCATCGGACGACGAAAACCGCCCGGGGGAGTGCGACTGGTGCGACGACGACCGAGGTATCTGCGACAGGTTCATTGAGCTGGATGAAGATCGACGCTTCAGCATTAAGCTCGAGGAGACATGCGATGTTCATACGGTACGCAACGACGACAATAGTTTTTTTCGTAATTGAGCACGACTTCAACTATTTTAACGTGTATTTTTCATCTTTTCCAATTTGACTAGCTTATCCCATGATTTGCAAGACGCTATGTCTTGGAGAGGATGGGTTTTGAAGACAATGAAAGTATGGAAACCAAAAAAATTATCCTAAGTACCCATCATGGTGTGGATTTTCAAGTAAAGTTGTACAATGCTCAGAGTGTAACCCATTTTGGTTGCGAAAATTGGGAAGCACTTTGCAAGATGTATGGTTTTGATGAGGGTATGCTTGTCACCATGGATCTTGGTGATCCTACAATCGCGCAAGAGAGACCTACTGTGCGGAAGATGGTAGACAGAACCTACTACACCGAAGGCTCCAAACTAACTTATCAGGAGAAAAATCATCTGGTCGGATTTTGTACTGATCTTGAGAATTACAATGTCTACAATCGAACTCCTCAACATTATGGTCAATACGTGCCACTAGTGCACGTGTTGAACTACGGTAACTACCATGGAGATACCCTGGTAAGATTTTCTACTATTACGACATCCGTGCATCTTTTTGCACACTTCTAAAACTAGTATATCATTGCTAACTACGAAGTTATTACTATATTTTTCAACAGATAATCCCGAATGATTGTGTGCCTCATCTGATGTATACACACAGTAGCCTTCATGTTTTGAACATACAACCAAGTCTTCCTACGAATTTGAACTGTCCATACCGGGTTTCTAAAACAAGTGGAGACATGACAATCAAAGAATAGAAAAAATGTATGGACAATCGTAAGGAGCTTCTTGGAAGCAACAATCAGCGAAGGGCAAAAATTGGAGACAGGATGATCGCCATTCTTCATAATGGAGAGTCCGGGTCTATATTGTTTTATGCTATTTTGACCTTAAGGGTGTGTGTCCTACCTGATACTGATGATCATGTGCTAAGAACAATTATGTAGGGTTGGGTTCGATGACTATGAGGATGATGATCGTATGCCTTATTATTAATAACGAGTAGAAGTTGTATGATGATGCATGATTAGTAGGACTTGTTATTATATATGATGATGTTTGATGCGAGCATGCATGAGTTATTATGTCAGCTGGTGAAATGAACATATATAGTAGTTGCGTTGGTAAACCAAGGACGAAGATATAAGAGAGGACACTTCTCTCTATTAGCTAGCTAATAACAACCTAAAAATAACCCCCAGAACCCCTAAAGCAGCCACTTTTCTAAAAAAAATATGGACTTTTGGACCCGATTGGTGCCACCAATCGGGACCAAAGGCCCCCTGACTGGGCTCGGTGCCAGGGCCACGTGGAGGCACATTGGTCCCGGTCGTGTTTGAACCGGAACTAATGGGTGGAGGTATTAGTAACGACCCATTAGTCCCGGTTCATGAACCGGGACTAAAGGCCCTTACGAACCGGGACTATTAGGTGTTTTTCTACTAGTGGTTCCAGATAAAATGTCATTGTTCGGGTTCACTATCTTCGTCAGTGAAACATGGCAAGTCTCAGCATGTACATCAATAATATGCAAGTGATGGTGGTAGATTGTATTGTACCCAACAAGCCAGTGTGTCGTGCCTTGGCACATGATAGCGTTCGAATGCTTGAGTAGCCCGCAACCATAGAACTCTATATCCTCATCACCCAAATTTGTAGGCGTGTTTCACCTCCCCTTGCTGTATGAAAAGGTGTGGAGGATGCACGGCTCGTTATCTATAGCGTTGGCGCAGATGACTAGAACTTTGAACAAAGTCAAGTAGTCCCCGTAGAGATTGTTGCTTATCGCTTGTGGAACAATCTGCATTGGTAAAGATGGCATAGCCACTCTTGCCATACTTCCAGCCGCTCTTCAGCGTTGGGAGCTCATCGCATGCACCGGCGATCAGATTGCACACAGCCAGGTGAACGGTGATTGGTCTGAGCGGACCCGAGCATTGAAGGAGTCGAGAAGCACAAGAAGGAGACCGTGGCGTGTGGCGAGCGGCGTTGCGTGACTGAGGTCCCTTGTGCTGGCTCAAAAGAAGGAGCCGAGGAAGTGGCAATCAGGCCCGAACACAGATCCCGGCGTCGGGGTGAGGTGCTTCGCTCTGCTTTTCTTGGTGAAAAGGCCAGAAACGAACGACGATGTCTACTCTGGCCCCTGACAGTGGGCGTCATCTGCAAGGCGGCTCCACCACTTGCACGTCCTGGCACAATGGGAGAGGTCGGCTGCGTCCTCCAGGCGCACGAGGATCTCGCAGACCATGTCCTCCGGGAGCAACATCGCTGTCATCTCTTCAGGGACCATGTCGCCGTGCAATTAGAGGGAGACTTGAGATAGATTTTGCGTACGTGTCTACTAGCTTGGTCGACCGGATGCGTATATGAAAACCTTCGGCTTGGCCGGGTTGGACTCTTCCTCGAAGTCATCGTGTCTGATCTTTTTCTCCTTGATTCCTCCCCATGAGCAACTCTTAGCCGGCTAGGGTTTCCCTACCTCCCACTGGGACTATTGCTGATCCATCCCTTCTTCTATGGCCTTAGGATCAATGACGTGAGGTGAATCCCGACTCTTGCCATCGGCAGGTCTTTTTGTTTGTTTCTTGTGAGTTTGTTTAGGTTTGTGCCCTGCACGGAAAAACGAGGAGGCGACGGCTCCCTGAAGGTGAAATAAGGTTCTCGCCACCTAGGCATCGTCCTGGCAATGCGTCTAGCATTGTCGGAGGGCATCTAAAGGTGTGTCTCCAGTAGATCTCGTGGGACTCGATCGGTGTTTGTCTTTGGTGGATCTGCTTGGATCAAGTCTACGTTCGTTTGTCTATAAGTTTAATCCTTCTGATCTATATTTCTCTTCGACAACGGTTGTTGTGCTAGTGCGCTGGTCCTTTGGAGCCTGACCACGATGACTTTCCAATTGCCTACTATAACAAGATTTAACCGGCTCCTTTGAGGGAGGGACAATGACAGTAGGGCGCCTTCAGCTCATTCCAATGATTTTAGTCATCGCCAGGTGATCTACATACATGGATGTAAGTTTTATTACTTACGATGTTCTTTATACTACCAAGACATTTGATGAGTATATCAGAAGTTTTTTTCAGTAAACAAGTAACTAATTTAAGCCGCCATGCGAGCGCTCAAAGAGATTGGGTCCTAGATAAGTCGTCAGGCCTATAAAGCCAGATTGAGAAGTTCATCATTCCTAAACCCAAAGTCCCCGCCGGGTGCTTTGGTTTGGTCATAACCTCCCACAAGAGTCAGCTAGTCTTTCTCAATCCTATTCGGTGTCCCAACAAAATTTTCTTGATCATAGCATAATGTGATGGCACATATCACGAGGTGGCTATGGAACACGGATCAGACTGCCTATACAACTGACTTAAGGCCACTTCCAATGCATTGGTGCTTACATGAGGTGAGTGCATTAAAAACCTTAGCGACTAGTCTCCCCAATGCATTGGTGCTTAGCTTTTGTTACTAAGCTTCCCTCATTGAATTGTTTATCAATTAAACTCTTTCATGCATTGCTGCATAGGTCCACACGCTTAGCGCCGTTTTCTCCTGGGGCCACCATAATGTTCTCCCTCCTCTTTAATTGCTTTACCACATCACTTTTTTGCCTATGTGTGGCATCCTTAGCACCTTTACACCGTGGAGCACGGGAAGGGCCTAAGGACCTCCTTCACCCCAATAGATAAGATTTTCTCCATACATCCACAAATTTCATTTCAGACAAGATCCTTCACATATTTGAAAACTTCATTCTTCGAGTTAACTACATCAATGGGCACTCCCAAATATTTCTTAGCAAGTGACTCATTATGAATATTCAAAATAACCATAACCTCATATCTTACTACACGTGGGCATCCCTTACTAAGAAACACCGAAGATTTCTTAAGGTTTATCCTCTGCCCTGAAGCTTGACAATAGGTTTGAAGAGTCTGAGATACTCTCTGAACAACACCCCCGTCCCC
>NC_041393.1:703021996-703033761 GCF_002162155.2 Triticum dicoccoides
CACATACACTAAAGGCCGTGAGAAACAATAGGCTGTCATTTGCGAAGAGTAGGTGGTTCACCGACATTGATGATGAGGCCACTTGTAATAATCCACTTAAGTGCAATGACTTGATTCTTTTTAAAATGCATGAAAGGCTCTCTGCTGCCAACAAGAACATGTATCGAAAGATAAAGTCTCCCTGCCCATGCCATGCATTGCAACCCATATGGTTGGTAAACAACAATTTATTGGTGGTGCTACGGACATGGTGAAAGCGTCGACCTATCCAGAGGGTGTTGCACCTCGAGAATTGAGACCCTCGCTTGCATGCCCATCCGCACGATGCGTGGCACATCCGGCGGCCCGGACTCCTCATCCCATTGATGCCCGACATGCACGGTGCACAGCAACGGAGTGAAGTTTGATTTGAACCTTGAACTTGTAGGGCTCGTCTAGAATGAACCCTCAACTCTGAATCCCTAAAGTTTGTACCCTGTCCTTTTTAATCCCGGTTGTTTTTACCGTAGCGGTCCTATCCAAACAGGGATTTCCTATGTGGCACTGAAAAAGACCAGGATGGTAGGATAAGCCCTACATGAGGGTGGGGTCCACTTGTCAGCAGAAGTTAGTAAAAAATAACGAAGCTAAATAAGATACCTTTCGGATTTGAACCAGAGATCGCAAGCCTCAACAGCAGCAACTGCCAACCACCCGAGTAGTCCTCGCCATGGGCAGCCCGGCCCGAACGGCCCGAAAAAGCCCGACCCAGCCTGGCTCGATGCTGCTCCTGGGCTGGGCCCGAGCCTAGGTTTTGAGCCCAACGACTAGGTCAGGCCGGGCCCAGGCCCGCTTGTTGGGGAACATAGTATTTCAAAAAAAATCCTACGATCACGCAAGATCTATCTAGGAGAAGCATAGCAATGAGTGGGAAGAGTGTGTCCACGAACCCTCGTAGACCGAAAGTGGATGCGTTAAGTAACGCGGTTGTGTAGTCGAACGTCTTTGCGATCCAACTGATCAAGTACCAAACGCACAACACCTCCACGATCTGCACACGTTCAGCTCGATGACGTCCCTCGAACTCTAGATCCGGCTGAGTCCGAGGGAGAGTTCCGTCAGCACGACGGCGTGGTGACAGTGATGATGAAGTTACCGGCGCAGGGCTTCGCCTAAGCACTATGATGATATGACCGAGGTGGAAAACTGTGGAGGGGGCACCGCACACGGCTAAAGATCAACTTGTCTATGGAGTGCCCCCTCCCCGGTATATAAAGGAGGGGAGGAGGAGGCCGGTCGGCCACAAGGGGCGCACCAAGGGGGAGGAATCCTACTCCTAGTAGGAGTAGGTTTCCCCCTTTCCTACTCCAAGAAGGAGAAGAAGGGAAAGAGGAGAGAAGAGAAGGAAGGTGGGGGCGCCCCCTTCCCTTTTCCAATTCGGACTGGGAAAGGGGGGGTGCCACCTCTTGCCGGACCTCTCTCTTCTCCACTAAGGCCCACTAAGGCCCATTAATCCCCCGAGGGGGGGTCCGGTAACCTCCCGGTACTCCAGAAAATACCCGAACTACTCCGGAACTATTCTGGTGTCCGAATATAGCCTTCCAATATATCAATTTTTATGTCTCAACCATTTCGAGACTCCTCTTCATGTCCGTGATCTCATCCGGGACTCCGAACAACCTTCGGTACATCAAATCACATAAACTAAATACCAATCGTCATGGAACGTTAAGCGTGCGGACCCTACGGGTTCGAGAACTATGTATACATGACCGAGACACCTCTCCGATCAATAACCAATAGCGTAACCTGGATGCTCATATTGGTTCCTACATATTCTACGAAGATTTTTATCGATCAAACCGCGTAACAACATACGTTGTTCCCTTTGTCATCGGTATGTTACTTGCTCGAGATTCGATCATCGGTATCATCATACCTAGTTCAATCTCGTTACCGGCAAGTCTCTTTACTCGTTCTGTAATGCATCATCCCGCAACTAACTCATTAGTCACATTGCTTGCAAGGTTTATAGTGATGAGCATTACCGAGAGGGCTCAAAGATACCTCTCCGAAACACAGAGTGACAAATCCTAATCTCGATCTATGCCAACCCAACAAACACCACCGTAGACACCTGTAGAGCATCTTTATAATCACCCAGTTACGTTGTGACGTTTGATAGCACACTAAGTGTTCCTCCGGTATTCGGGAGTTGCATAATCTCATAGTCATAGGAACATGTATAAATCATGAAGAAAGCAATAGCAATAAACTAAACAATCATAGTGCTAAGCTACCGGATGGGTCTTGTCCATCACATCATTCTCTAATGATGTGATCACGTTTATCAATTGACAACACATGTCTATGGCTAGGAAACCTAACCATCTTTGATTAACGAGCTAGTCAAGTAGAGGCATACACTAGTGGAAAATGGGGCATTTGTCCCGGTTCGTAAGGGCCTCTAGTCCCGGTTCTTGAACCGGGACTAATAGGTCGTTACTAATGCCTCCCCCCTTTAGTCCCAGTTCTTACACGAACCGGGACAGATGGGCCTCCAAGTGGCCGCTGCGGGCAGCCCAGGCAGGGGGGCCTTTGGTCCCGGTTGGTGACATAAACCGGGACCAAAAGGCATCCACGCGTCAGAAGCTGGCTGCAGCTGAGTTTTTTTTTTGAAAGTGGCTGGTTTAGGGGTTTTGGGGGTTAATTTAGGTTGTTATTAGCTAGCTAATAGAGAGAAGTGTCCTCTCTTATATCTTCGTGCTTGGTTTACCAACGCTATTGCTATGTTCATTTCACCTGCTGATATATAATAACTCTTCATGCTCGCATCATAGATCATCATATGTAATAACAAGTCCTACTAATCATGCGTCATCATACAACTTATACTCGTTATTAATAACAAGTCATACGATCATTATACTCATAGTCATCGAACCCAACCCTACATAATTGTTCTTAGCACATGATCATCAGTATCAGGTAGGACCTAAACACACTTAATTAAGAGAAAATAGCATGAAACAATATAGACCCTGACTCTCCATTATGAAGAATGGAGATCATCCTGTCTCCAATTCTTGCGCTTCGCTTCCTTTTGCTTCCAAGAAGCTCCTTATGACTGTCCATACATTTTTTCCATTCTTTGATTGTCATGTCTCCACTTCTTTTAGAAGTCCGGTATGGATAGTTGAGATTCGTAGGATGACCTGGTTGTATGTTCAAAACATCAAGGCGACCGTGCGTATACATCAGATGAGGCACACAATCATTCGGGATTATCTGTTGAAAAACATAGTAATAACTTCATAGTTAGCAATGATGTACTAGTTTTAGAAGTATGCAAAAAGATGCACGGATGTCATAATAGTAAAAAATCTTACCAGTGTATCTCCATGGTAGTTACCGTAGTTCAACCCGTGCACTAGTGGCACGTATTGACCATAATGTTGAGGAGTTCGATTGTAGACATTGTAATTCTCAAGATCAGTACAAAATGCGATCAGATGATTTTTCTCCTTATAAGTTAATTCGGAGCCATCGGTGTAGTGGGTTTTGTCTACCATCTTCCGCACATTCTTTGAAGAACGAAAATAAGCTGTCAATGGAAATAAGCTGTCAATGGAAATAAGCTGTCAACTATTTTGAAATAAACAATATAAATTACTTAATAACTATGTTTGAGAAGCTCACATGGGGGAAGAATTGGAAGTGTATCCACAAGGACCCAAATGTCCATATTGTCTTGCTCGATTGTAGGATCACCAAGATCCATCGTGATAAGCATACCCTCATCAAAACCATACACCTTGCAAAATGCTTCCCAATTTTTGCAACCAAAATGGGTTACACTCTCAGCATTGTACAACTTTACTTCAAAATCCACACCATGATGGGTCCTTAGGTGAATTTTTTTGGTTTTCATACTTTCATGGTCTTCAAAACCCATCCTCTCCAAGACACAGCGTCTTGCATAGCATGGAATAAGCTAGTAGAATTGGAAAAGATGAAAAATACACGTTAAAATAGTTTAAGTCGTGCTTAATTACGAAAAAAATATTGTCGTCGTTGTGTACCGTATGAACATCGAAGGTCTCCTCGAGCTTAATGCTGAAGTGCCGATCTTCGTCCAGCTCAAGGAACCTGTCGCACATACCTCGGTCGTCGTGGCACCAGTCGCACTCCCCCGGGCGGTTTTCGTCGTCCGACTACGACATTTCCGGCCTATGTTCATAATTCAAATATTAAACTTGTGCAATTAAATATATGTACTAAAAAACCTAAATTAGATCATTATTATTAATCACGGGTTGACTATCGGTGATGGTAGCTCCTCCTTTCATTCCCGAGTGCATTATTACACCAAATTGTCTAGCACACGAGAATGAAGGAGAAGCTACCCCCACGACGGCGTGGATGATGGAGGGGGCTCTTCAATTAGCATTCAAAGTACGAGTATTTTTCCAATATGAGCATTCAATAAGCAAAACCAAACCGTAAAATAAAGTAGTATTCAAATTAGCATGCATTCAATTATAACCAAAAGTATATCATCTCTTGTGTCCGTACATCGTCGAATATTATCACTAATACTCCTCGAATACTATCATACATATAGCATCGTCAATACAGCTAGAACCGTAGTGCCCGACGGGTATCGTCGCGGGCGGTGAACACCCAAAGATAAGGAACCATCACAGGAGCATAGCTCCAGTGAGATCCCTGAAGAACTTGCCAGGTATTGTCGAACCTGTCCTCCAACGCAACCATGTAGCGACAGACGTGCTCGTCCTCCTCACTGACACGGTGAAGTACCACCTCCGCGGTGTCCGGAAGCCTCGGCACCATCACTGGCCCACGCGACCGCCACCAAACAAGGATCGGCTCAACAACGGGCTGGCTCCTCACCAACCTATGTCCCCCGGAAGGTAGCACCTCCCAATACCAGCCCAGCGGAGCCCAGTCCCGGACATGGCCCTGATTAAGCAGGCCTCCACCGCCGAGTCGACGACAAGGATGCGGGATAGACATCTCGACATCGATGCGGGAACTACTTCTATATATAGTAAAATAAAGTAGTTTTATTAATTAAATCAACTAGTTCAACTACTAAGCACTTTCTATAAATAAATAAAGTAGTACTTACTAAAAATAAACTACTTCTATATATAGTAAAATAAAGTAGTTTATTAAATCAACTAGCTAGTTCAACTATATATTAAGCACTTACTATAAATAAAATAAAATAGTACTTACTAAAAATAAACTAGTTTAACTATAGTTCTATTATTTTTCTAACTAATTATATTAAACACTTTCTCTTCTTATTTTCCTTTTTCCTCTATTCTAAATATGAACATATTCATAAATGACTTTGATCATGCATAATTTTTCTATACATACACAATATGAACATATACATAAATTGACAAAGAAAATTCTATGAACAAAAAAATCATTAAAATTCTATGAACAAAATTACAACAGAAAAAAATCATAAAAATTCTATGAACAGGAAAAAATCATAAAAAATTGACATATTCGATCTTTGCATGTATATGAACATACAAACATGCATATTCAACAATAATATCACCAAAAAAATCTATTAACAGAAAAAAATCTAACACAATATAAAAAAAATCTATGAACTACACATCTAAATTACTACACATCTAACAAAAAAATCGAACAAAATCTAACTCAATTAACTACACATCTAAATTATAATACACATCTAAATTAACTACTACATCAAATTAAATTAGCAAAAAATTTGCTCACGGGATGGCGACGGTGTGAGGGGCGCGGTGAGGGCGACGGGCAGGGGACAGCGACGGCAACGGCGACAGTGCGAGAGGGGCAGCGCGGCAACGGTCGATGGTGAGGTGCGGCGCAGGGCGGGGCGGCGACGGGCAGGGGCCGGCGGCGCCGCGGGGCACGGGGCGCGGGGCTGGGGGCAGCGGCGGCGTCGGGGTGGCGCGGGACGGTGTCAGGGTGGCGCGCGACGGCGCGGGGCGATGAGGGGCCACGACAGCGACGGCGAGGCGAAGACGGGCAGCCTGGCGGCATCGGGCGCGGGGAAGAACGAACTGAAACAAATTTTCACGAGTGCTGCTTATATAGGCAGAGCATTGGTCCCGGTTCGTGGCACCAACCGGGACCAATGCCCCCCTTTAGTCCCGGTTGGTGCCACCAACCGGGACCAAAGGCCTCTTTTTAGCAGCTCGAAGGGCGGGAAGCAGAGGCCTTTGGTCCCGGTTGGTGGCACCAATCGGGACTAAAGGATGGGCATTGGTACCAGTTGGTGCCACGAACCGGTACCAATGCACCCCTTTAGTCTCGGTTGGGGCCACCAACCGGGACTAAAGGCCTTGTGCTGCCCACGTCGCGGCACGAAAGTTTAGTCCCACCTCGCTAGCTGAGGGAGCTCAAGAGTGGTTTATAAGCCACAGTCCCGCTGCCCTCTCGAGCTCCTCTCAAATGCAGGCTTACGGGCCTAAAGGCACTATATTTGCCTGTGGGCCTATCTGGCCTATTGCGGGCCTGAATCCTTGACCATTGTTGGGTTTCTAGTCGTATTCAGGCTGTGGTGGCCCTTTAGGTGGCACTTTTTTTTGTTTTAGTTTTTGCTTTGAATTATTTATTTTCTTTTGATTTTTGCTTTATTTTTTTATTCTTTTTTCTTTTAGCTCAGAATAATTATAATCTTTCTGTTACTCCATTAGTTTCCAAATTTGAATAATTATAATCTTTATGCAACTAAATATATATTTGGAGTGATTCTTTTTCCTGCTATTTAATATTACTGTGTTTTATCATTATATTGAAAAACAATTGTGTTATTTTAGTTTCTACCAAAAAAAATTATGACAATTCTTTTTTCTACTAAAGTTTCTAACAAAAAATTATTTATGATAATTATTTCTGCTTTTCATGTTTTGAATAGAAAATACTTTGATAATTTTAGTTGCATAAATTTTATATAATTTGAATTTAAAAAATACTAGAGGTTTATAAAAGCTTTTTAGTTGATTCCTTTTGCTATTAGAGTTTTATAAAAGCATTTACTGGTTTTTTTGAGCTATAAGACCTTGAAATTGAAAAGCATTTCAAATGAACTCTGAAAAGGTTGGAAGTTGGCATGGTATCATCATTTCATCAACATAGCATGTGCAAGAAAGTTGAGAGGGTTACGGCAAAAACTGGATGCACTTCATGTACGAAACGGACAATCTCTTTCGAAGTATCAGGATTTCATACGGAAACCTGTCTGTTACAACAGGCATTTCAAATGAACTACGAAAAGGTTGAAAGTTGCCAGGGTATCATCATAATAGTTGTGGAGAAAGTCTTCACTTTTTCTTCGCTTGTGTCCTTTCCTTATTGCGCCGTAACCATGGATAATCTTCATCATTTATGAGGATGCTTGGGTCAGCCTTGACTTTGAAGGGAGGAATTTCATGAAACTTTTCATAATCTTCGGACATGTTTGTCTTGCTCTCCACTCCCACGATGTCCCTTTTTCCTGAAAGAACTATGTGGCTCTTTGGCTCATCGTATGATGTATTCGCTTCCTTATTTTTTCTTTTTCTCGGTTTGGTAGACATGTCCTTCACATAGATAACCTGTGCCACATCATTGGCTAGGACGAACGGTTCGTTAGTGTACCCAAGATTGTTCAGATCCACTGTTGTCATTCCGTACTATGGGTCTACCTGTACCCCGCCTCCTAACAGATTGACCCAGTTGCATTTAAACAAAGGGACCTTAAAATCTACTCCGTAGTCAAGTTCCCATATGTCCACTATGTAACCATAATATGTGTCATTTCCCCTCTCGGTTGCTGCATCAAAGCGGACACCGCTGTTTTGGTTGGTGCTCTTTTGATCTTGGGCGATCGTGTAAAATGTATTCCCATTTATCTCGTATCCTTTGTAAGTCAATACAGTCGAAGATGGTCCCCTAGACAACGAGTACAGCTCAGCACAAACAGTGTTCTCACTTCTGAGACGTGTTTCCAACCAACTGCTGAAAGTCCTGATGTGTTCACTTGTAATCCAGTCGTCGCACCGCTCCGGGTGTTTGGAGCGCAGATTGTTCTTGTGTTCATCGACATAGGGGGTCACCAAAGTAGAGTTCATTAGTACTGTGTAGTGTGCTTGAGACCAAGAATATTCGTCCCTGCATATTATTGAGTCCCCTCCAAGCGTGCCTTGTCCAGTCATTCTTCCCTCATACCGCGATTCAGGGAGACCTATCTTCTTAAGGCCAGGAATGAAGTCAACACAAAATCCAATGACATCCTCTGTTTGATGGCCCATGGAGATGCTTCCTTCTGGCATAGCGTGGTTACGAACATATTTCTTTATGACTCCCATGAACCTCTCAAAGGTGTACATAATGTGTAGAAATACGGGGCCCAGAATGACAATCTCGTCAAGTAGATGAACTAGGATGTGCGTCATGATATTGAAGAAGGATGGTGGGAACACCAACTCGAAACTGACAAGACATTGCACCACATCACTCCTTAGCCTTGGTATGATTTCTGGATCGATCACCTTCTGAGAGATTGCATTGAGGAATGCACATAGCTTCACAATGGCTAATCAGACGTTTTCCGGTAGAAGCCCACTCAATGCAACCGGAAGCAGTTGCTTCTGGCAGTCATGTGACTTTAAGTTCTGAAACTTTTTCTCTGCCATATTTATTATTCCCTTTATATTTGACGAGAAGCCAGTTGGGACCTTCATACTAAGCAGGCATTCAAAGAAGATTTCCTTCTCTTCTTTGGAGGCATGCCGTCTTTTTCGTGCAAACGTTGCCGGTCCTCCCGTGCCTCAGTTGTATCTTTTATCTTCCCATACACGCCCAAGAATCCTAGCAGGTTCATGCAAAGGTTCTTCGTCACGTGCATCACATCGATCGAAGAGCGGACCTCTAGGTCTATCCAGTAGGGTAGGTCCCGAAATATAGAATTCTTCTTCCACATGGATGTGTGTCCCTCAGCGTCACTCAGAATAGCTAGTCCGGCGGGACCCTTTCCAAAGATTACGTGTAAATCATTGACCATAGCAAGTACGTAATCACCGGTACGCATGGCGGGCTTCTTCCAGTGATCTGCCTCGCCTTTGAAATGCTTGCCTTTCTTTCGACATTGATGGTTGGTCGGAAGAAATCAACGATGGCCCAGGTACACATTCTTCCTGCAGCTTCCCAGGTATATACTTTCGGTGTCAGCTAAACAGTGCGTGCATGCGTGGTATCCCTTGTTTGTCTGTCCTGAAAGGTTACTGAGAGCGGGCCAATCATTGATGGTTACAAACAGCAATGCGTGCAGGTTAAATTCCTCCTGTCTGTGCTCATCCCACACACGTACATCGTTTCCATTCAACAGCTGTAAAAGTTCTTCAACTAATGGCCTTAGGTACACATCAATGTCGTTGTCGGGTTGCTTAGGGCCTTGGATGAGAACTGGCATCATAATGAACTTCCGCTTCATGCACATCCAAGGAGGAGGGTTATACATACATAGAGTCACGGGCCAGGTGCTGTGATTGCTGCTCTGCTCCCCGAAAGGATTAATGCCATCCGCGCTTAAAGCAAACCATACGTTCCTTGGGTCATGTGCAAACTCAGCCCAGTACTCTCTCTCGATTTTTCTCCACTGCGACTCGTCAGCGGGTGCTCTCAACTTTCTGTCTTTCTTACGGTCCTCATTGTGCCATCACATCAACTTGGCATGCTCTTTGTTTCTGAACAGTCGTTTCAACCGTGGTATTATAGGAGCATACCACATTACCTTCGCAGGAACTCTCTTCCTGCGGGGCTCGTCGTCAACATCACCAGGGTCATCTCGTCTGATCTTATACCGCAATGCACCGCATACCGGGCATGCATTCAAATCCTCGTATGCACCGCGGTAGAGGATGCAGTCATTAGGGCATGCATGTATCTTCTGCACCTCCAATCCTAGAGGGCATACGACCTTCTTTGCTGCGTACGTACTGTCGGGCAATTCATTATCCTTTGGAAGCTTCTTCTTCAATATTTTCAGTAGCTTCTCAAATCCTTTGTCAGGCACAACATTCTCTGCCTTCCACTGCAGCAATTCCAGTACGGTACCCAGCTTTGTGTTGCCATCTTCGCAAATGGGGTACAACCCTTTTTTGTGATCCTCTAACATGCGATCGAACTTCAGCTTCTCCTTTTGACTTTCGCATTGCGTCATTGCATCGACAATGACCCGGCGGAGATCATCATCGGGCACATCGTCTGGTTTCTCTTGATCTTCAGTAGCTTCCCCCGTTGCAGCATCATCGGGCACATCGTCTGGTTCATCTTGATCTTCAGCAGCTCCCCCCGTTGCAGCATCACCGTATTCAGGGGGCACATAGTTGTCATCGTACTCTTCTTCTTTGCCGTCTTCCATCATAACCCCTATTTCTCCGTGTTTCGTCCAAACATTATAGTGTGGCATGAAACCCTTGTAAAGAAGGTGGGTGTGAAGGATTTTCCGGTCAGAGTAAGACTTCGTATTCCCACATTTAGTGCATGGACAACACATAAAACCATTCTGCTTGTTTGCCTCAGCCACTTCGAGAAAATTATGCACGCCCTTAATGTACTCGAAGGTGTGTCTGTCACCTTACATCCATTGCCGATTCATCTACGTGCATTATATATAATCATGTGTGTCAAAAGTAAGAAAATCAGACATATATCTACCTAAAGTAAGAAAATCAGACAAGTGTCAGAAAGAAGATAAGAACAAGAGGCTCACCACGGTGGTGCCGGCGACGAGATCAGTGCGGGCGATCAACGGCGGTGAAAAACGTGACGGGGCATGACGGACCGCTAAATCTAGACAAATCTCGAAAAAAATGGAGCTCCGAGGTCGAGCTTCGAGAGGAGAAAGCTTAACTAGTGTGGCTCGGGCATTTCATCGAACACCTCATGTGCATAGGAGGTGAACTAGAGCACCCAAATGCCCTCTCCTCGCCGGATTGAAAAAACAGAGCACTGGAGTGCTCTGCCGTGGCGGTGGGTATATATAGGCAAGTTATTTGTCCCGGTTCATGGCATGAACCGGGACTAAAGCCCCCCGCCCTCTGTCCCGGTTCAAGCCACGAACCAGGACCAATGGTCCTAGCCCACAACCATTGGTCCCGGTTCGTGGCTTGAACCGGGACAAATGGTTCCACAGGAACCGGGACCAATGCCCACGAGGCCCCTGCCGGCCCCCTGGGCTCACGAACCGGGTCTAATACCCCCCATGGGTCCCGGTTCTTGAAGAACCGGGACTAATGGGCTGGCCAGGCCCGAACGTTAGCCATGTTTTCTACTAGTGATACTAGGGACATTCTGTTTGTCTACGTATTCACACATGTACTAAGTTTCCGCTTAATACAATTCTAGCATGAATAATAAACATTTATCATGATATAGGAAAATATAAATAACAACTTTGTTATTGCCTCTAGGGCATATTTCCTTCACCGCTGTTTTTGCTATTTACTGAAAAGGCACGTCCCGAGGCCCAAGGGCCGGTGTTTTTTTTGCAGTGGCGGGCCGGGCTTGGGCCTGAAAAGTAGGCCTGATGGCCGGGCCGGGTCAGGCTTGGGCCTGAGTTTTCAACCTCGGGCTTGGTCGGGCCCGGCCTGAAGCCCAGCCCCGGCCCGATGGATGGCCAGGTATACACCCAAGCTATGAAAATTCTAAACTTACGGGCAGCACCATACAGGCTACCCTCTGGACGACTATGGCCCCACCTGTAA
>NC_041393.1:703034017-703048649 GCF_002162155.2 Triticum dicoccoides
TTAGTTTACTCCACGTATTCCTGTAGATTACAACCCGTAACAAATGTTTGTAGCTCTAGTAAAGTTTTTTTGAACACCAGTACAGACGCAAAGCGCTCATACATACGCGCATACACTCATCCTTATGAAATCACACATGCACATCCCTATTCCTATGAGCACCTCCGAGAGACTGAGTCGGTGTTGGCCTAGCCCCAACGCCGAGTATTTCCGACGACGGTGGTACGACCGACGACGAACGACAATGACGATGAAGCAACGCTGGTTGAACTTGGTTCCTGCCCCAAGTCGGCAATACACGTACCAAGCTTTGGACGTGTACTACTTGCTACTAGCCAAAGGTAGCTAGCTAGACGACCAAGCCTGATTGATCAATCACGTTAACAAACCTGGCAATGCTCGTACACAACGGCCGGAAGCACCACACGTATGCACACGAAGCTGAGGTATTGCCACAGGCTCGTATCGAGCCTGTTTTGATCTATATTACTTTCACAAATCCACGATACAATCTTAAAGGGTATATGTACCTATATATATCAGCCTAGATAGTACTAGCAAACCTAATCGGCATCTAATACTAGTCCTACTCGCACTCCTATACATGCACGTGTACACCTATGGAATACTAAGCACACACTAGGTAATTGCTCCGTATACGATCCGGATACGGTGACTACATCAGGTTTACTTCCAACAATCACCCCCTAAACACGACATCGTCACTTCACAGCTCCGTTGCCGATCCTTCTTCGCATCTTCAAGAACTTCTCTTGATCCAAAGCCTTGGTCTGGATGTCCGCCAGCTGATCATCGGAGTAAATGTAGTTAACCTTTGTCTTCCCTTCTTCCACACAGTCCTTTATGTAGTGATACATCGTATCAATGCGCTTTCTCTTTTCACGCCGCATTGGATCCTCGCGTAGAAATGGTGTAGACTCACTATCAACGTTGAGCACCATCGGTTTCGGATCTCAATTCATGAGATCACCATGTAGCCTCCTTAGCCACACACATTGACACTTTGCTTCACTTGAAGTCGATGTCATCACTTTTTGTCTTCATGATAGCCGGCTTACTATGGTCCTGCCAAGGAAATATGCCACGTCCGAGGTGCCCTTACGGTCGTCGACAATCCCGTCCTTGTCACTACCACTATAGCCGAGTAGTTTCACCATCTCCTTCTTGCTCAGCTCAAGACGAGGTTCCGTTGAAGCATCAATTAGATTGCAATATTTCATGACACTGTTTTCAAGTACCTTCCTTGTGTATGCCTCCTGACAGGGGCGGAGCTGGGCCCCGGGCACCCAGGGCCCAGGCCCGGGGCATGGAAAAAATATCAAGCTATTACGTATATAGGTTTTTCTACAGGCCCGGGGTGCAGCCCAGTAAAAGGAAGGAGGCCCAAAGCCTGATTGGCTGGCTCACCAAAAATCAGTTCCCACCAGCCCACCAGCGATCCACCTTCCACGCACGCACGAACACGACCCACCCCACGACCTAATTCGCTTGCAGGACGCACGCACACGGGACGCTCGGCGACTTGATCCAGCGCTCGCGCCGCCGCCTCTACTGGCCGCCGTCATCCTCGACTCCTCGTCCTGGCTGTCGCCCAACCCCCTACTTTCCCAGGCAGGCCCTGGCGAACTGCTCCCGGCCACCACCCTCCTGTCCAGTCCCTGCTCCGCTGCTCTCTGTTCGCCCGCGCTGCTCCTAGCCACCGCGCGCATGATCGGCTTTGGTCTACTGCCTGCTTGACTGCCGCTGCTTATGGCTGACGTTGGTATTTTTGAACTAGAAATAATCTATGTGTGTATTCAGTGATGTATCCCAAGTATCCATGCTATTGTTGAACACAAATTGATGTAATTGTGAGTTACAGTTTATATATTGTAGAAAAAGAAGATGAAGAGATTTTTTTCACCAATGTCTGCAAGAGAGTTTCTACACCTATCATTTCAGATTTGTATCAATGATAATTGTTGCACTTCATGTTTATGCCTTCTCTTATGAAATTTTCCTTTTGATGTTTTGAAGGTGTTGCTCTTATTCCACCCTTGATGAGTTTATGGGCGAAAAAAAACTTTAGGCCCAGGGCTTGCTCCAATCCTGGCTCCGCCACTGCCTCCTGACATACTGTGATCCCATCTGCCCTTGGCTGTACCTCGATACCGAGATAGTAACTCAAAAGACCAAGATCATCCATCTTGAAAAGCTTCTTCATTTGTAGCTTGAATTTTGCAATCACCTCTTCTTCTGCTCCAGTAATCAATAGGTCGTCGGCATAGATGCCTACTAGTAGACGATCTTTTCCTTCACCTCTCTTGTACATTGCATGCACTAGTGGGGCTTTCTCAAATCCAAGAGAAATCAATGTACGATCAAGTTTGATCCCGAAGACCTTGTTATAGCCCGTACAAGACTTTGTGTAACTTCAGTACCTTGTGCTACTGTCCCTCTTTGATGAATCCTGGTGGCTGATTCACATAAACCTCTCCTTCTAATTCTCCGTTAAAAAATGCGGATTTTACATTCATGTAATGTATCTTCCAGGATCCCTGAGCTGCGAGAGCGAAGAGTAATCTCACCAATTACATCCTTGCAATGGGAACGAACACTTCTTCGATTGTATCGTGGATTTGTGAAAGTAATACAGATCAAAACAGGCTCCCTGTGACAATACCTCAACTTTGTGTGCGTATGTGTGGTGCTTCCGGCGGACTGGCCGTTGTGTACGAGCGTTGCGAGGTTTGTTAACGTGATCGATGAATCAGGCTTGGTCGTCTAGCTAGCTAGCTTTGGCTAGTAGCGAGTAGTACACGTCCAAAGCTTGGTACGTGTGTTGCCGACTTGGGGCAGAAACCAAGTTCAACCAGCGTTGCTTCATCGTCATCGTCGTTTGTATCATTGTCATTGGAAGTACTCAACGTCGGGGTTGGGCCAACAGCCGGTATGTCATCTTAAAATTTACGAAGTCATCGTTGGCGCCTCGTTGTCTACGGAAACGTCTCCTCGCACTGAAAGCGCATCGTCAGAAATCCTGAAATAAATTCAGGAATAATGCGAGCACCAGGACTTGAACCCTGATGGGTTGGGGATACCACTATCCCTCATACATCCAACCACAGATTGGTTCCCAGCTCTAGCAGAGTTTTTTTTTTGCATAAAACTTTTGAGCTTTATTCAAACAAAAGTGTTCGCTGGACAGTCAGCCATCAGGCTACTAACCAGAAAACTCGGAGTCTCAGAGAGCCAACTCTCGATTACAGATACATTACATGCACGCTGGGCACACAAGTGCGCTGGACCGTTTGCGGATCTACTAACATGCTGAATTACAAAATTATGAAAACTATCCGCTAGCTCGTCAATTTCGAAGAAAACTGGTGCCACAATAGAGCAGCTATTGCGGCGAGTGTTCCAGAGATTCACAATCTCCAGACTGTCGGTCTCCATAATCACATTGGCATAGCCTCTCAGATTTGCAAAGATGACTCCATCCCGTAGGGCTAAAGCCTCGGCGATCATGGGATCAGTGACCCCAAGATGGGGCTTGCACCAGGCACCCATCAGTGCTGTCTGGGAGCGGGCAACACCCCCAGCTCCGCTCTTCTCCTCGGTGAACCGCACAGCTGCATCGGTGTTGATATTCACTTGATCCAGTTCAGGTGGTCGCCAGCCATGTCCCGGTAGCAATGCAGCTTGTTGTTTAGGTACCTCAAGCAAGGCCAAAGCCTCTCTAGTGAGTCTGATGGAGTTCACCGGATCATACTTCTCGTCGTCATGTGCCTATCTATTGTGAGAACTCCATATGGACCACATTATAGTGATTATCGTTGCTCGTTCCTTGCCGGTGAACATAGACCCACATAAAATATCGCAGCCCAGGAAGATGGATGCAGTCTCGGCAGCTTGATGTCCAGGACAAGACGAGCTTCGTCCCAGAACTATCTCGCATGGGAGCAATGGATTAATGCATGTTCAAGGTCTTCCTCGTGTGCTTGGCATAGTTTGCATAAACTGACATCTCGAATGTGTCGATAGTGTATCATCTTCTCGTCGGGTAGAATGTCGCGCAGGACACGCCACCAGAAGACACGCACCTTGGGGACAACTTTGAGAGACCAAAGTGCCTTCCACATATGTGATTGATCCACTGAAGTTCCGGTGCCGGGCCCTTCGCCTGGAGCTAGTTGCTCGTTGCGGTTCATCAAAGCTTGGTACGCTGATTTCACACTGTAGTTGCCTGATTTCTCATGTGCCCATGCAAGAAAGTCCTCTCCTCCACCTTGCCGAAGTGGTATATTCAAAATTGCATCGGCATCTGGTGTGGCAAATGTTCCTCGAACTAGATCTCGTCTGCAGGTCCAGTTGATGTTATCAATCAGATCGCTCACCCGTTCCACACTTGTGTTCGCGGGCTTGAGTATCGGGGACCGGGAGATAGTGGTTGGGACCCACTTATCGGTCCAGGCATTGATGGTGGAACCATCACCAACACGCTGAACCACTCCTACTTCAAGAGCTTCCCGCCCGGCAATGATGGCGCGCCATATAGCCGATGCAGAATGTGGCACTTCAGCCTGCATAAAATCACTATCGGGGAAATAACTCCCCTTTAAAACTCTGGCACGTAGTGAGTTTGGATTTGTCATGAACCTTCACCCATGCTTCCCCAATAGTGCCAAGTTAAACAGATGATAATCACGAAAACCCATACCTCCTTTGCATTTTGGTACTGTGAGATTTTTCCATGAGATCCAATGAAGAGATCTTTTGTCAATCGAACTACTCCACCAGTATTTAGCCATAATGAAAGTCAAGATTTTGCACACTTTCTTTGTAAGTAGGGAACAACTCATGTTGAACGTGGGAATTGCTTGTACTATAGATTTCAGGAGTGTTTCTCTCCCTGCGCAGGCAAAGAGCCTTTCAGACCAGCCTTGCATCTTGCCTCTTAATCGTTCACCTATGTGATCAAAGGTCCCGCTATTGATTCTGCCCACGGCAGTGGGAAGACCAAGGTATCTCTCGCTGAAAGCTTCAACGTTCACCCCAAGATGTTTTGTAGAACTTGTCTGATCGTATGTGGAGTATTCGGGCTGAAGTAGATGGCACTTTTGTCACGGTTCACGCACTGCCCGGATGCATCCCCATATATCCGCAATATGTGATTCAGTCGCTGTGCACTGGTTGCATCTGCATTGAGAAAAATCAAGCAATCATCTGCAAAAATAAGGCTGCCCCATGGCGACCGAAAGCTTACTCTGATGCCTCTATCAATGTTACCACCATAATATTTCAGCAGAGAGGAAAAACCTTCAGCGCACAATAGAAACAACAATGGTGAAACTGGACATCCTTGCCTGAGGCCCCTCAAGGGAGTAAAATATGGTTGAAGCTCTCCATTTACTCGTACCGAGAAGCGCACAGACGTAACACATTTCATGATCAACTTGACAAGTGCATTGCTGAAACCGAGCCTGAGAAGAATGGCTTCGAGGTAGTGCCACTCCATGCGGTCGTAAGCTTTCATCATGTCCAGCTTTAATGCACATGTAGTATTCCTTCCTTTCTTCCTTCTTCGCAAAGTGTGAACACTTTTGAAAGCAACCAGAACATTATCAGTGATCAAGCGGCCGGGAACAAAGGCGCTTTGCTCCTCGCTGATAGTATCGTCCATGTAGCATCTTAAGCGGTTGGCAATTGCCTTGGCCGCTATCTTATACAACACTGGGCATAATGCAATAGGACGGAATTGTGATATCATTTGGGGGTGTCGTACCTTTGGTATAAGAGTAATAGACGTGTCATTTAAACCCAAAGGAAGATCCCCACCATTCAGAAACCCAAGCACTGCAGCTGTCACATCATTCTTCAGAAGCTGCCAATGCCTTTGGAAGAATCCCGATGTGTATCCATCAACTCCGGGTGCCTTGGATGGAGCCATTTGGAATAGCGCTTCATGCACCTCCTTTGCTTCAAATGGCCGGTCCAACAGCTGATTCCTCTTAGGTGTCATCTTCACAGTGACATGTTCCAGCAGCTCACTCATATCAAAAACCCCTTGTCAGGTATAGAGGTTTTGGTAGAATGACTGTATTTCCGCTTTGTCTTCCTCAGCATGAACACACACCGATCCGTCAGTTCTTCTAAGCCCACATACTATGTTCATGCGCTGACGTTGTTTGGCTTGTGCTTGGAAATACCCAGTATTGCGGTTTCCCTCTCGCAGCCAACTAACTCTGGACCTCTGCTTTAGCCAGATTTCTTCTTGCTTAAGTGCTTCTCGAAGCTTCGCAACATTCCTTTTCTCCTCCTCTGATGGGCCACGTCCTATGGACTGCCCCCGCAACTTTTCCAACTTCTTCTGAAGCTGTCTCACATTACGTGTAAGGCAACCAATACCACGTGCCCCCATGGTTCCAATGTGCGTTGGAGTGCCCCAAGCAAATTTGCAATGCCTTGTAAACCCAGGGGCCGAGTTTGTTTCAGCCACGTTTCTGTGACAAGATTCTAATAATCCATATGAGCCTGCCATACGTTTTCATATTTAAACTGTTTCTGTCAACATGCACCATGGTCATGTGGCTTGTCTCGGATTTCAGCAACAACGAAACAATGGTCAGATTCGACCGCACTAATGTGACGCACTCGAATGGATTCATAACGCTGTCGGAAGGCTTCGTTTGCAAAGGCCCGATCCAGCCTTGCATTCACGTTATAACCTCCGGCTTGCCTATTATCCCAAGTTGTCGGGGGTTGGGTGCAACATATGCCAAAGGATGGCTTATCATGGTGGGAGCGAGTACAACGTTGCCGGTGCCAGGAAACGGGATTAGGCGAAGGCATGCACGCCGGCGAATCTTACCCAGCTTCGGGGCTCTCCGGGGAGATAACACCCCTACTGCTGCTCTGCGGGGTCTCCGCATGATCACTAAGGCGTAGTGACTACAAGGTTGCTCCTAGAGCTGTATTCAGGAGCTAGAAGGAGGCAAGGCTAGCTCTCTTCCTCCTATATGATCTGGTCTAAGGCTAATTGACGCGAACCCTTTGCATGGGTGCCCCGGGGGGTTTATATAGGCCTACCCCCGGGGGTACAATGGTAACCCGGCTGGGCGCGGGTCCCAGCCGTCTGTCTCACAGGCCGCAATCTTCTCCGCAGACTGGTGGGGCCCGCCGACTTGCGGGCCCCGCTGGCGAGTCCAGTACTGTAGCCGTGATTCTGATGACGCAGGCTTGGTCACTGGGTCGTGGCAATAGTTCCGCCATCTATCGGGCGATCACTGTCGTTACTTCCCGTCTTGTCTGGTTGATGGCGCGTGGGCCTCGTGGGAGAGGCCGGCCGACTCTGGGAGCCGACTCCCACGGGGCCGCCTTCGGGCCGTATCCGCCGTCTTCTATGCTCTCACTGACTGGCGGGTCCGCCGTCTCTGAGCCGTACAGGTAGGCCATCGTGGCCACAGTGCGCCGCACACTGTGGCTGAGGTCAGGGCTGGCATGGCAATAGTGCCAGGCCACGCCGGAGATCTCCGGCGGTACGGCACACTGTAACCATGCTGGCCCCTCGCAAGCAGGAGGTGACGGCCACGCCGTGGTCGTACCCGCCTCGCCTATCGCGACGAGTGTAGAGTCGTGGGCCGACTCTCCATAGCCGGCTCCTCCGGAAGTCGCCGGTCATGAGTCGGCTCATCTGGGAGTCGCCATCTGAGACTCGGCTCATCTGGGAGTCACCATCTGAGACTCGGCTTGTCTGGGAGTCGCCATCGGAGACTCGGCTTTGAGGGGCGCGGCCTGCCCCGATGTCTTGAAAGGTTCTGGGGCTCGGGTTAGCCTACCCGTGGCCCATTACTCCGACAGTAGTCCCCGAAGCTGGTGAGGCTCCGAGAGTGACACGCTGGGGGGCCTCAACAGTTTCATTCTTCCGGTGGTGGGATCTGGGCTTCGCTTGTCGTCTTCCTCTGGGCCGACTATCCGAAGTCGGATTCGTAAAGGGCCGTCTTGCTCTGTGGAGAGCTCGAAAGTCATGGCGGGAGACCAGGCGGCGTGCCTGATACGCTTCCCTGCTGCCGCCCGCCGCGGCCCTATCGCGCGACGCCACGCGGCGGGGAGAGTCTGATGGCCCACGCGCGCGACGGGACAGGCCGTCAGGCGGGGCCCGCCACTACCGCACCTCGGCACGCGAACGGATCCGCTGCGGCCATGCGAACGGTTGGGCTACCCATGCCGTTACTGCGCGTAGTAACTTCGTGGGGTAAATCATGGGGCGGCGTGGGGCTCTGAGCGCAGTTAATCCCACGCCCGCCCCCTCGGCTTCTCAGCCTCTGGGGCTATAAGTAGGGGGGAGTGGAGCGGCATAGCACGCGCGCCCATCTCCCCCGATCCCCGCTTCCTTCTGCCTCCTCTCTCCTTCTTGCCGTCGGCGAGCAAAACCACACCACACCAGCCAGCGATGAGCTCTTCCTCCGTCGTCGCACCTCCAGCCGTGCGTTCTGGCACGTGGGACGGCTCGGTGGTTGACGACGACCTCATTGACTTCCTCCGCAAGACGCGCCGCCTCCCCGGCGCACACCTCGTGCGAGCCCGCACCGCGCCGGCGTGGGAGATATCACCGGCGCCGAAGGAGGGAGAGCGGGTCATCTTCCGCTCGCACCTCATGTGCGGCCTGGGGCTGCCGGCGAGCGGCTTATTCCGCTCCTTCTTGGAGTTTCACGGCCTCCAGCCGCACCACCTCACCCCGAATACGGTGGTGCTGTTGTCCGCCTTCGCCACTCTGTGCGAAGGTTTCCTCGGCGTTCTCCCCACCATCGAGCTGTGGGGAGAATTCTTCTCATCTAAGCTCGGCACGCACGTCGCCGGCGTGCCGGCTCAGTGCGGTGCCTTCATCGCGATGCGGCGCTCGACGCCGACAAACCCTTCCCTTCCATCTCGCTGATCAAGTCGGTGAAGATGTGGCAGCGCTCGTACTTCTACGTGAAGAACCTCGCCTCCGACGGCGACTGGGTTAATCTGCCGCCTTATGAAGCCGGCGCCCCAGCTGGGAGGCTCCCCAGCTGGTCTCATCGAGTCAAGACGCTGACTCCCGCCGGAGCCGCCGCCATAGCGCGACTCCGAGTCTTGACGCAGTCGGAGGGCCACGTCGGGGCCGACTTGCTGGCCGCCTTCGTGGCCCGCCGAGTCCTCCCGCTCCAAGGCCGGCCTCACCTGATCTGTCAGATGAGCGGCCACCGAGACCCGAGTCGGATGAGCACCAAGGAGATGCCCCGGGCGGAGGTGGCAAACATGGTGAACCATATCGCGAACTGCGAGTTCGAGGAGTACTGGCAGTTCGGCAAGGAGCCATACTCGCACGCCAACCCTCCTCTAGTGGTAAGTCGTATCTCCTTATTGCTTTGTCTTCTTTATGGCCGAATCCGGTTTCTGATTTTCATTGGTTTCTTCTGAGCTAGAACCCCCTCATGCAGCCTGCAGCCGGTGTCGTGAGACTGCCCCGCGAGTTCGTCCCCGATCGTGCGGAGAGCGATGTCGACGACCCCGACTTGGGGGCGGCGGCGATGGAAGCCGACGCCGAAGGCGGAGGAGGAGGAGCGGGAAGCGGCCTCAGGCTCTCGGCCACCTTCGCTGACTGGCCTGAGGATGACGCCGAAGGGGAAGTCGCCCCGCGCCATCAGCTAAGGGTCGGCCCCTCAGGCGCAGATTCCTCTGCCGGCCCGGCTGGCCAAGGCGGCGCAAAGAGGCGTCTCGCCGGGCCGAGTGCGCCCGGCGGCAAGTTGAAGAAGTTCAAGGAGGCGGCCGCTGCGACCAAGCGGGAGGAGGCGGCCGCTAAGGCCAACCACTTCCGTAGGGAAGTGAGAAGGCCGCCGCTAGTCTCTGCGTAAGCTTTTACGCTTTTGTCTTTATTTTTCTTTGGTGAATCTTGTCCGAGTCTTCTTTTATACTCCTCCTGTTCTTCTTCAGGGCCCCCCTTTCCCTTGAGAGAGTCGCCGTCCCCTCCGTCATGGGGTCGGCAGAGACGTCCGCCAATACTCGACGGGTCGACCCCGCCGCCGACCTCCGGGAGGCGACGGAGCGAAACGCACGGGAGAAGCGCGACGAGGAGGAGGCCGACCGCCTGGAGAAGGCGGAGTCCGAGAAGGCGGCTGCCTCCGCCAAGAAGAAGCTGGAGGACGCTGAAGCCGCCCTTGCGGCGAGACAGCAAGCTGAGGAGGCCGCACATCGCCAATCGGCGTTGTTCGTCCCCCCACTGTCCTCCGCACCGTCGCCTCCGGAATTCACGGGGCAGACCGGAGAAGCCGGCGCCAAGAATCCCGTCGTGGAGAAGGAGAGCGGCGAGGCCTCCATGTCGGACACACTAGTGTCGCCGCCTCCGCCTCCACCGCCGTCTGGGAGAGCCCATGGCAAACAGCCGGCAGGCCCGCCGGTGCCGCCGACTGAGGATGAGGCGAGGCTGCTTCTTCAGGTTGCCTCGCCAGTGTGCCGCCGCCTCGAGAAGGCGACTTAGGCGCCGCGGCCCCTGGAGGTCAGAGCCGCCAGCTCGGCCATCCCAGACGCCGAGGCGACGAGTGCCGCGCCCGTTGGGTGGGTGCGCGGAGGCGGCACGGGCCCGCTGAACCAGGCGCTTCTGGATGTCCAAGCGAAGCTTCAAGCCGAAGGCGATGCCCTCTAGATCTGCACCAAGGCGCATCTAGCGTCGCGAGCGGCCGTCCGGGTATGTTTTCCTCTTTGATTCTTGTTTTTCTTGCTCTTCTCCGTGGGGGCGCGCCAGCGCACCCACTGGGTGTAGTCCCCGAGTTTCGGGCCGGCTGCTGAGTAGGCGGCTCGGAACTCCCTCTGGCGAGTTCCAGGTACTTATTTTGTCTGAAATCTTTGTTTGCAGGAGTATCACAACCTCCGCGCCACTGCCTTCAACCGCAATGTTGAGGAGTTGAGTAAGCGTACTGCCGACTTGACGGAAAGCCGGAGTAAGTTCTTTTCCTCTTCTTCGCGGGGGCGCGCTGGCGCACCCGCGGGCTGTAGTCCCCGAAATTCGGGCCGACTGCTGAGCAGTCGGGTCGGATCTTCCCGGTGATCTTCCTTCTTGACGACTTTGACGTCTCCTTTCTTGTTCTTCTTTCTTCGCGGGGGCGCGCTGGCGCACCCGCGGGCTGCAGTCCCCGAGATTCAGGCCGACACCTGAGCAGTCGGGCCGGATCTTCCCGGCGATCTTCTTTGCTGACGACTTATTTGTCTCTTTCTTTCGCTCTTCCGGGGCCAACGCTACTCTTCCGGAGCAGCTGGGTGAAGTTAACACCACCTTGCGCATCAAGGGGGAGGAGTGCAGCAAGCTCGCTGCGGAGCGCGATCTGCTTACTGCGCAGCTGGCCGAGCAGAAGGAGCTGCTCAAGAAGACGCAGGACGAGGCCGAGAAGAAGGAGGCTGCTCTTCTAGCCGAGTTCGAGAGCGAGCGCTCCTCCTGGACCGACAAGGAGGCGATGATGACCTCCGGCTTCCACGAGATCGAGGATATCGTTGATGGTGAGCTTTCTTTCTTTGAGTTTTCGACTATGTGTCAGGCTGACTTCTGATTTTTTGATTTGCTTCTTTTTTGTCTTGGCAGACTTCTTCCCTGGCCACTTGCAGGCAGTCCCTCTGGCCATCGAGGCTGATCGTGAGGCGCGGAGGGCAAGCGGCGAGGCGATTGATGCCAACGCTCCCATGACTGTCGATGAGCAGCTTCTGAGCATCAAGGCCCGTCTTCGTCCGGCCCACCGGCTGATGCGCCGGCTTCAGACATGCCGGCTCTGCGCACCGCCAGCCGGACTGCCGACTGGTTGGAGGTCGCAGCCGACCGTCTTGAGGCCTGGAAGGGTTCCTCGGCCCGGCCGGAGCGTGCCGGGCCTTGGAATTCGTCAAGGCGTGGTATCCGGGGCTGGACCTGGACCGTCTGGCCGCGTTCCAGTCAGAGGCCCAGGCCGGGCTGGAGGCTGTGGAGGGCGCCCTTGTCGAGCGTGCGGCGTCCATCGCCGACTACACGGACACCAGTGTCTTCGTCCCCGAGCGGGCTGAAGGCGGCGAGGAGGTGCCGCCAGAGTGGTTCGGGATGAACCCGGAATATGGCGAGGACTCGGCGGAGGTGATTGACTCCAGCACCGACGAAGAAGGCGAGGCGGAGGACGAAGGCAAGACGGAGGTGCCAGAAGGCGGAGCGGGCGACCAGCCTCAGCTTGACCGCGCCTCTAGCAACGAGCCGCGTCCGACCGGGCCGACTGCCGCTGGTGGCGATCAAGCCGAGACTGCCCAGCCGACTCCCCTGGCGCCTAACACCGTCGTCTCCTCCGACCCTCCGAACCCGTCTGCTGCTCCCTAGGCTGCTTTCTGGCTTTATTTATCTGTTCTAGAAAGTCTTTGATGAACTTGTTAATTTTCACAATTCCACCCTCGGGGTGTATTTTGAACTTCTGTCTGAAGATTCGGCCAATGGGCCTATGCTTATATAAATATTAATCCGAGTTCTATCTTTCCTTGCTCATTGCTCCTTTGGCTTTTTCCTTTGCCGCCTTCCCCTAGTTGCCGCTTTGCCAGCCAGCTAACCACTCTGTTCTTCGGGGTATTCATCTTGTACGGCGCCGACTGGCCTGGCCGCCGGCTGCTGGGGCGGCTGTGGAGGCGGCGGCCCAGTAGGCGGAGGAGGAAGGAGGCCGTCTCCCTTGGCGATTCTGGTGAGCCAGTGGCATTTCCGGGTGGTATGGTTTGACGGCTTCGCGTCGCTGTGGAACTTGCAGGGACCATCCAAAGTATGCTCATAAGAGAAGGCCGGCAACCAGTTGGACTTGCCGCCTTTCTGTCGCTTCGCCGGAGGCTGCCCCTTAGGCTGTTGGTCTTCGACTGTCGCAACCTGCCGACTGCTGGAAGTCGGCTGTGGGGCCTTGCGCTTGTGATCATTCTGCTGCTGTCGCCGACTGGTGTCTCCAGCCGGAGTTCTGGGAGCTTGAGGGGCCACTTTGCCAGTCGCACTAACTTGAATCTCTGTCTTCATGGAGGAGTCGGCCGTAGCATACTTGTCTGCTATGACCAGCAACTCGTCGAGGGTCTCTGGCTCGTCGCAGAGGAGCTTGTGCTTGACGAGGGTGCCTTCTCTGCACCCGGCGGTGAAGTACTCGATAGCCTGCACCTCATGCACGCCCTCGCAGGAGTTCCGAAGCTCGCCCCATCGCGTGAGATAGTCGCGAGTCGACTCGTCTTGGCCTTGCACGCACAAGGAGAGCTGGCGCGGCTTGGGGGGTCGCTTGTACGTGCTTGTGAAGTTGCGGATGAAAGCCTCGGTGAAGTCGACCCAACTGTTGATGCCGCGGGGCTTCAAACTGTTCAACCATGTCCGGGCCGTGCCCTGGAGCATGAGCGGAACGTACTTCACGGCAACGCGCTTGTTGCCGTTCACTATGTTGACGGTCGTGGAGTAGTCAACTAGCCAATCTTCCGGCTTCACGGAGCCGGTGTACTTGGGCGTGTCCCAGGGGAGCGTGAACCCTTTGGGAAAGGGCTCGTCTCGAATGCTGGGCCCGAAGCAGGGCGGGCCCAGCTCATCTTCTTCTTCCAGCGCCAGGGATCGGTGGAGTTGGTCGATCCGGAGGCGGGCGTCGTTCTCTCTGACTCCCACTCGACGGCCGAGGCGGTCGCCGAGAGTCGGATGCTCAACGGGCGGCGGGGAGACTCGTCTTTCTCTTCGTGGTGGGGGAGGCAGGTAGTCGCCCTGCCGTTCCACTGCTCTTGGGCGGTCGTCTTGGTCGCGCTCGATGGTGATGCGAGTCCGACTATGGCTGACAGCCGGATCCTTCTCTCTTCTTCCGCGGGCTCCGCCAGTCGACGTCCGAGACGTCGCACCTTGATCTCGGTGGGGGGGGGGGTAGGTCATCATTTTGTCATTGCGGCGCCTCCATGCAGCAGCCGGCTTCGTTCTATGTGGCAGCCGCTTTGAGGAGTCGCTGGACTCGCTCGGTCATCAAGCGGCGCTCTTTGCCTTCGAAGTTGTCTAGTTCGTCTGCTGCCGCCTGGGCGGCGCGGATGTTCTCCGCAGGCGTGGCATATACAGGGCGACCGGCCCCGAATAGGTGGGCGATGGCCACGCCGCGTTGTCGGACCGCGCCTAGGCGGCTAGGCCCAGTCGGCGCTGGCGAGCCGCCCACGGCACGATCCATCTCACGTTGGTAGGCCTCCGACAAGTGTCTCATGCTTGCCAGCTTCTTCGCGCCTTCGACGAGCTGAAGGCGGCGTGCCTCCAGCGTCTCGGCGTCAGCGTCCTCCAGAATGGGTGCCGTCAGGTCTCGCAGAGCCGCGTCGAGCGGGTCATGGGCTCCTTCAGCGGAGTGCTCGCCATGACTAATAACGAGCACCTCCGTGACGGCGCTTCCGCCGCTCTCTTCACGAGGTAGCGGCTCATCGTAGATCACCACATTGGAGGGGAACGTGTCGAGCGACACGCTGTCAGAGTCGACCAGCATCTGGTCGGTGGAGCCTATGGACTCCAAGTCCACGGCAGGCTCGCCGGCAACGTGGAGATGGTCGAGGAGGCCCGCGAGGAGGCTTTCGGGGCCGCACGTGCCCGCATCGGATGCAGGCTCGTCGGAGATGCTAACCTCGCCGAGAAGGTCAGCGA
>NC_041393.1:703048921-703071556 GCF_002162155.2 Triticum dicoccoides
AAGGGTTCCCGTCCAAAGCAGGTCTCCGGACGACGGTGCACCTTGCCCCATGGTGGGCGCCAAATGTCGGGGGTTGGCTGCGACATATGCCAAAGGATGGCTTATCATGGTGGGAGCGAGTAGAACGTCGCCGGTGCCAGGAAACGGGATTAGGCGAAGGCATGCACGTCGGCGAATCTTACCCAGCTTCGGGGCTCTCCGGGGAGATAGTACCCCTACTGCTGCTCTGCGGGGTCTCCGCATGATCACTAAGGCGTAGTGACTACAAGGTTGCTCCTAGAGCTGTATTCAGGAGGTAGAAGGAGGCAAGGCTAGCTATCTTCCTCCTATATGATCTGGTCTAAGGCTAATGGATGCGAACCCTTTGCATGGGTGCCCCGGGGGGTTTATATAGGCCTACCCCCCGGGGGTACAATGGTAAACCGGCTGGGCGCGGGTCCCAGCCGTCTGTCTCACAGGCCGCAGTCTTCTCTGCCGACTGCTGGGGCCCGCCAACTTGCGGGCCCCACCGGCGAGTCCGGTACTGTAGCCGTGATTCTGATGACGCAGGCTTGGCCACTTGGTCGTGGCAACAGTGCCGCCGTCTATCGGGCGATCACTGTCGTTACTTCCCGTCTTGTCTGGTTGATGGCGCGTGGGCCCCGTGGGAGAGGCCGGTCGACTCTAGGGAGCCGACTCCCACGGGGCCGCCTTCGGGGTGTATCCGCCGTCTTCTATGCTCTCACTGACTAGCGGATCCGCTGTCTCTGAGCCGTACAGGTAGGCCATCGTGGCCACAGTGCGCCGCACATTGTGGCTGAGGTCAGGGCTGGCATGGCAACAGTGCCGGGCCACGCCGAAGATCTCCGGCGGTACGGCACACTATAGCCATGCTGGCCCCTGGCAAGCAGGAGGTGAGGGCCACGCCGTGGTCGTACCCGCCTCGCCTATCGCGACGAGTGTAGAGTCGTGGGCCGACTCTCCATAGATGGCTCCTCCGAAAGTCGCCGGCCATGAGTCGGCTCATCTGGGAGTCGCCATCTGAGACTCGGCTCATCTGGTAGTCGCCATCTGAGACTCAGCTCATCTGGGAGTCGCCATCTGAGACTCGTCTTGTCTGGGAGTCGCCATCTGAGACTCGGCTTTGAGGGGCGCGGCCTGCCCCGAAGTCTTGAAAGGTTCTGGGGCTCGGGTTAGCCTACCCGTGGCCCATTACTCCGACACAAGTGTAGGGTAATCCAGACCAACCCAAATCTTGGAGAGCAACATCTTCAACAACATGTCTAAAGGCGCGCATTTGCCATTCTGGTCTGGCCGCCCGACTAAAATGCTCATCGCCATACAGTGTCTCATTGAAATCACCCATGCACAGCCAACCAAAATGTGGCAATGCATATAAAGTTTTGAGGAACCGCCAGCTGTGGTGTCTGTTCTCCGCTCTAGGCGCTCCATAGAATCATGTGAATCTCCACTCCCTGGAGTTTGTGTCCTTCATCCGCGCCATCGCATCAATATGGCCAGAACTATAGTTTTTCATTTGTACATCATAGTCCTTGGACCAAAAGAGGCATATACCTCCTCTCAGTCCCTCACTATCCACCGTGAAGCATCCCACAAAACCCAACTGGTGCCGCAGATCTTCAACTCGCTTGGCCCTGATTTTGGTTTCCATTACGAACAGCAGGGTAGGAACTTCTTGCTTCACAATGTTGTGAAGCTCCCGAATTGCCTCGGGGTTCCCAAGCCCTCGGCAGTTCCAGCTCATACAATTCATTGGGATCGGCAGGGCTGCGCCGCAGCCTCTACCGAGTTGTCAGGTGTAGGTCTCTTTTTCTTCGCATCCCTCTCACTGTCATCATCAGATATCTCTTGGCCTTCTCCTCCCATGGAAGTTCCTTCACGGATGACGCTGCAAGATGGGTTATTTCCATCGGTTAGGAGAAGCTGACGACTTGCAACTAGCCGGTAAACCTGCTTTGGCACCTCCTTCCTCTTGTTAGTATGTGACTTGTTCTTTAATGGAGAGGTCACCTCAACATGTTCCTTGCATGCATTGGAAGAGTTTCGTGATTCCCTCTGACTACTCGTACGTGTATTCTGTTCCTTGGACGAGCTCTCGCCAGAGACCGGTTTCTTCTTCTCTTCCGGTGCTCGGAGTTTGGGGCTGAATAGCAGCTCCCCATTCTCATCTCTCGGGCCAGGGTTGGGACAGAACAACTCTGAGTGCCCTAAGCGGCTGCATGAGAAGCAAAAGTGTGACACTTGTTCATATTGGATGTCATAGAGATCAGTTTGCCCTCTCTTGGCCGACGTTATCAAGATCCACCTCCTCAGTGGCTTCTTGACCTCTATGGAAACCCTTGCGCGCAGATATCCACCTACATGATCAAACTAGACGGAGGTACCATCCTTGTCAATTTGCTGCGCGATTAGTTTTCCCCATGTCTCATTGCGTAGGTTATATGGGAGGTTTGGAACCCTAGCCCATAAATTGAGTCGATCGAACTGCACCTCATCGGGCCGCATGCAGTCCTTGAATTCTGCCAGGATCACCACATTCTTGCTGATATGCCACGGAGATCCATCCCAAATTCTATCACGATCTCGACGGTATTCAAATTCCGCCACAAAGGTATTCTCTCCCATAGATCGGAATTGGAGTCCTCTAGGGTTTCCCCAAGCCGGCCGAAGCGCATTGGTTATGGTCTGGATGTGGAGCAGATGTCGATGCAAAACCCTACACGCCAAAAGCCACTTCTCCAGATTGCCTTCATCCATGTCATCGATCACCAACGGAGTCGCTTCCTCGTCGGTGATCCCAAGTTTCCCAAGTTTCTCTTCGAGCTAAGCCCTAGCCGTCCGGGGGAGGCTGGGTCCGAAGCCTGACCGTCGCCGCCTGCAGATGTCGCCAACTCCCGCGGTGTCTCCGGTGCTCTCCGCGCGGACTGATCCTGTTGAAATGTGAGATGGGCCTAGAGCCCATATGACAATTTCAGATTTGATCTCTAAGGGCCCATGTAGGTGGCATGATAAGGTGGTGGGAAGTTTAGTCCCACCATGCTAGTGGAAGGAAAGTTGGAGTGGTTTATAAGGGTGGCTCTTCTACATGCTATTGGAGCTTGAGAAGAGAAGAGGCCCTCGCGTGCTCCTCCTCCGCCGCCCGCCTCGCCACGCCTCGCCTCGTCACGATGCGCCGCGGGTTGCGGGAATGAGACGAGACGAGCTCACACCTATGCACTTATTTTTGCCAGTCACTAACGGAGAGGTTCTGACAGCAGGGCCACGATCCGCGACGTCGGATCGTGGGCTGTCACGGACTCGGACGTGGGTCAAGCCCACGTCTCTCCACGCGGCTGCGTCTATATAAGTGTGTTGTGTCCCCTAACCCTAGCCGCCACGATCAGATCACATCTGCTCCACGCGCACCGCTCACCTTTGCTGCTGCTGCCGCCGGTGACTCCATCCCGTCCACCGCGTACACGGTTGACGAGAGAGCAGGTCTCCGAAACTCCGTCTCTCTGGTTCCTGTACGGGAGAGAGACGAATAGGTTTTTCGGAAGCGACTACGCGACCGCTCGCCTCTGATCCACTACTTCCTCTACGTCCGCGCCATCTCCGTCATCACCATGTCCAGCGACGCCGAACGCGCCGCCGCCGAGAAGACCGAGGCCGACAAGAAGGCCGCCGAGGATGCTTCTGCTGCTGCCACCGCGGCGGTGGCTTCTGCATGGCCTACTGGAGGGTATACCGCGTTTATCCCTCTAATGATAATTTCTGTATTAGCAGTGCTAGCATCATGTGTAGATTTGTGTACTATTTGCGTAGTAAGTGCTTGTTTAGATCAGTACCAGTATGTTGTTTGTTCTGTCAATGCCATGCTAGTTATCTACTTATGGATTAAATTAGTCAATAAATTGCCTATTTTCTTAGCAATCCAAAAACCTATTATGTGTAGGAATTTTTCGGCAAGTGGCTTTGCCGCAGCACTAAAACCGGATAAGTTTACTGGTACGTATTTTAAGCGTTGGCAGACAAAGACCACTTTATGGCTCACGGCTATGAACGTGTTCTGGGTCACCGGTGTGTCCACGGGAACGATTGCTCTTGAACAGGAGAAGGCGTTCAGGGAGGCAACCACTGTGTTTCTCGGAGCAGTTCTTAGCGTGATCGGAGATAAACTGGTCGACGCATATTTACATGTGCATGTCACCAAGGACTTGTGGGAGGCGCTCGAATCTAAGTTCGGGGCCGCCGATGCAGGGAGCGAGATGTATATTATAGAGCAGTTCCACGATTACAAGATGGTTGAGAACCGTCCTGTACTGGAGCAGGCTCATGAGATAATATGCATTGTTAAGGAGCTTGAGCTTCTGAAGTGCGAGTTACCGGGCAAGTTTGTCGCGGGCTGCATAATCGCTAAGCTCCCCAATTCCTGGAGGAACTTTGCCACCACTCTAAAACATCAGAGGCGTGAATTCTCTTTGGAGGATGTCATTGGCCATCTGAGTGTTGAGCAGAATTTGAGGGCAAAGGACTCGCACGGAAAAGGGGCCGAAGGGACTTCTGTTGCCAACATGGTGAACCAGAGGAACTTCAACTACCACAAGTTCAAGGGAAAGAACGGTGTCCAATAGAATACCGACTTCAAGAAGAAGGGTAAGAAGACCTTCAAGAAGAACAAGAAGGATGAGGGTTGCTTTACTTGTGGTTCGGCTAAACATTGGGCCAACAAGTGCCCAAACAAGTTTAAGAAGTCAGGACAGGACTCCAAGTCTGTCAACATGATTGTGGGCAACAATGAGAATGGTGCATCTGGGTACGGTAATTCATTTACTGTTTTTTCAGTGTTTCAGCCTATCGGTTGGTGGGTGGATACAGGTGCGGGTGTTCATGTGTGTGCTGACATTTCATTGTTCTCTTCTTACCAGGTCATAGGCCACGGGTCCGTATTGATGGGGAATGGCGCGAGTGCTTCTGTTCATGGTGTTGGCACGGTCGATCTGAAGTTTACTTCGGGAAGGATCGTGCAGCTGAAGAACGTGCAGCATGTCCCCGCCATCAAGAAGAACCTTGTTAGTGGCTCCCTTCTATGTAGAGAAGGGTTTAAGTTGGTATTCGAGTCTAATAAATTAGTTGTTACTAAGTATGGACTAATTGTTGGAAAAGGTTATGAGAGCGGAGGGATGTTCCGCCTTTCCCTCGCAGATTTCTATAATAAAGTCGTGAACCATATTCATTCGAGTGTTAATGAATATGAGGTTTGGCATTCATGTCTTTGTCACATAAGTTTCGGTCTTATGACGTGGCTAGTTAAGTTGGATTTAATCCCGAGTTTCACTTTAGCCAAAGGTTCTAAGTACCTGTCATGTGTGCAAGCTAAGCAACCTCGCCAGCCTCACAAGGCTGCGGAGGAGAGACACTTGGCACCATTAGAACTCATACATTCTGATCTTTGTGAGATGAACGGTGTATTGACTAAAGGTGGAAAGAAATACTTCATGACATTGATAGATGATTCCACTAGATATTGCTATGTGTATCTGTTAAATACTAAAGATGAGGCTCTATACTACTTTAAAATCTATAAGGCAGAAGTTGAGAATCAACTTGAAAAGAAAATTAAACGATTCCATTCAGATCGTGGTGGAGAGTACTTCTCGAGTGAGTTTGATTCCTTCTGTGCGGAACACGGCATTATTCATGAGAGGACGCCTCCCTATTCACCCCAGTCAAACGGGGTTGCCGAGCGGAAAAACCGTACTCTAACTGATCTGGTTAACGCCATGTTAGATACGTCGGGTTTATCCAAGGCATGGTGGGGGGAGGCTATATTGACGGCATGTCATGTCCTGAATAAAGTTCCGATAAAGGACAATGAGACCACTCCCTATGAGAGATGGGCAAAGAGAAGGACAACACTCTCATACTTGCGTACTTGGGGCTATTTGGCGAAAGTCAACGTGCCGATCCCCAAAAAGCGTAAGCTTGGACCCAAGACCGTGGACTGCGTTAATTTGGGCTACGCTAAGAACAGCGTAGGCTATAGATTTCTAGTAGTGAAATCTGAGTTACCTGACCAGAAGGTCGGTACAATCATAGAGTCTAAGGATGCTACATTCTTTGAGGATATTTTTCCTATGAGAGATATGCAAAGCACTTCTAGACAGGAATATGAGGAGACTCCTGAGCCTGCCATTCCTATGGAATATTATGAACGAACACATGATGAAAATCCTGAGGAGGATGACGAGGAAACCCTTGGTAGGGGCAAGAGACAAAGGACTGCAAAGACCTTTGGTGATGATTTCTTCGTGTACCTCGTAGATGATACTCCCACTTCTATCTCAGAAGCGTATGCCTCTCCAGAAGCTGACTACTGGAAGGATGCGGTCTGTAGCGAGATGGATTCCATCATGGCTAACGGGACATGGGAGATCACTGAGCGTCCCTATGGTTGCAAACCATTGGGATGTAAGTGTGTGTTCAAGAAAAAGCTTAGGCCCGATGGTACGATTGAAAAGTACAAGGCCAGGCTTGTGGCCAAGGGCTATGACTAGAAAGAAGAGGAAGATTTCTTCGATACTTATTCACCTGTGGCTAGACTGACCACCATTCGAGTATTACTCTCGTTGGCGGCCTCACATGGTCTTCTCGTCCATCAAATGGATGTTAAGACGGCTTTTCTGAATGGAGAGCTAAATGAGGAAATCTACATGCAATAGCCAGATGGCTTTGTGATAGATGGTCAGGAAAGGAAGGTGTGTAAGTTGCTGAAATCTTTATATGGCCTGAAGCAAGCACCTAAGCAATGGCATGATAAGTTCAATACAACTCTGACATCTGTTGGTTTCGTTGTTAATGAGGCTGACAAATGTGTATACTATCGCCATGGTGGGGGCTTAGGAGTTATACTGTGCTTGTATGTTGATGACATACTGATATTCGGAACAAACCTCGAAGTCATTGAGGAGGTCAAATCGTTTCTGTCTCAGAACTTTGAGATGAAGGACCTTGGTGTGGCTGATGTTATCTTGAACATCAAGCTACTAAGAGATAATGAGGGTGGGATCACACTTCTGCAATCCCATTATGTTGAGAAGGTGTTGAGTCGTTTTGGATATTCGGACTGCACACCATATGATCCTAGCGTGTTGATTCGAAAGTCCAAAGGCATGGCTAAAGATCAATTGAGATACTCTCAAATCATTGGTTCACTGATGTGCCTAGCGAGCGCAACGAGGCCTGACATCGCGTTTGCTGTGAGCAAACTGAGCCGGTTTGTTTCCAAACCGGGTGATGTACATTGGCATGCTGTTGAAAGAGTTATGCTCTATTTGAAAGGTACTATGAACTATGGACTTCACTATACCGGAGACCCGTCGGTACTTGAAGGGTATAGTGATGCGAATTGGATCTCTGATGCTGATGAGATGAAGGCCACAACTGGGTATATGTTTACTCTTGGAGGTGGCGCTGTTTCCTGGAAGTCTTGCAAGCAAACGATCTTAACGAGATCGACAATGGAAGCAGAATTAACAGCATTAGACACTTCTGGTGTTGAAGCAGGATGGCTTCGAGATCTTTTGATGGACTTGCCACTGGTTGATAAACCGGTTCCGGTTATCCTTATGAACTGTGACAATCAGACTGTCATCACCAAGGTGAAGAATTCAAAGGACAACATGAAGTCCAACAAACACATAAGAATGAGATTAGAAGCTGTCAGAAAATTAAGAAACTCCGGAGTGATAGCGCTGGACTATGTCCATACGGCTAAGAATCTGGCAGATCCCTTTACGAAAGGGCTATCATGTGTAGTGATACATAGTGCATCGAGGGAGATGGGTATGAGACCCACATGAATTGCCATGGTGGTAACCCAACCTATGTGATCGGAGATCCCGTGAAGTAGGACCTGGGAAACAAGCCAGTGGTGAACTGAGGAGAGTAACTTTACTAACCCACTCAGTTGGAGATGCAATACTCTCGAAAACTGTATGGAAGGATGACTACTGTCTTAATGTGTTCCAAGGCTTATATGTATAAGCAAGATGCTATCCTACAGAGCGATCTTTGGAGGAACACACCTATGTGAGCCCGACTGCTAGTCACAGTCTATGAGATTGGGGTGATCTCTAGTAAGCTCATGAGTAGGCCAGGAGTGTGACTTATATGCTCCACCCGAGGGGTCAGCCTTCGGCAGCCCAGTACTAGTAAGACATGTGGCGAAACTTCTTTACGCCAAACTGACAATTCAAGGCATAGTCCATTGTTCAGTTGTGAAGGAGTGTAGCTACTTGCTCTAGGTGAAGCTCAACCTTAACAGGTCTTCACTGAAACACTAGTATATCAAAACAGCGTTTGGAACAAAGGACAAAGTGGGCCCCTGAGATCTGGTGGGGATTGTTGAAATGTGAGATGGGCCTAGAGCCCATATGACAATTTCAGATTTGATCTCTAAGGGCCCATGTAGGTGGCATGACAAGGTGGTGGGAAGTTTAGTCCCACCATGCTAGTGGAAGGAAAGTTGGAGTGGTTTATAAGGGTGGCTCTTCTACATGCTATTGGAGCTTGAGAAGAGAAGAGGTCCTTGCGCGCTCATCCTCCGTCGCCCGCCTCGCCTCGCCTCGTCACGACGCGCCACGGGTTGCGGGAATGAGCCGAGCCGAGCTCACACCTATGCGCTTATTTTTGCCAGTCACTAACGGAGAGGTTCTGACAGCAGGGCCACGATCCGAGACGTCGGATCGTGGGCTGTCACGGACTCGGACGTGGGTCAAGCCCACGTCTCTCCACGCGGCTGCGTCTATATAAGTGTGTTGTGTCCCCTAACCCTAGCCGCCACGATCAGATCACATCTGCTCCACGCGCACCGCCCACCTTTGCTGCTGCTGCCGCCAGTGACTCCATCCCGTCTGCCGCGTACACGGTCGACGGGAGAGCAGGTCTCCGAAACTCCGTCTCTCTGGTTCCTGTACGGGAGAGAGACGAATAGGTTTTTGGGAAGCGACTACGCGACTGCTCGTCTCCGATCCACTACTTCCTCTATGTCCGCGCCGTCTCCGTCATCACCAGGTCCAGCGACGCCGAACGCGCCGCCGCCGAGAAGACCGAGGCCGACAAGAAGGCCGCCGAAGACGCTTCTGCTGCTGCCACCGCGGCGACGGCTTCTGCATGGCCTACTGGAGGGTATACCGCGTTTATCCCTTTCATGATAATTTCTGTATTAGCAGTGCTAGCATCATGTGTAGATTTGTCTACTATTTGCGTAGTACGTGCTTGTTTAGATCAGTACCAGTATGTTGTTAGTTCTGTCAATGCCATGCTAGTTATCTACTTATGAATTAAATTAGTCGAAAAATTACCTATTTTCTTAGCAGATCCCGTGAGCGGTCTAGTTCGCCGAAACCCTAATCGCCAGAGCTGTTTAGGTTTTCGCGAAAAGTATGTCCCAATTCTAGCAAAGTTGCCCGGCCGGCTTTCAATGCGTACGCAGGTACACGTACATGTGTTTTTTTTTTCTTTTTGCGCCTACGCTACCACGCACCATGCATGCATGCATGCACTCACTTCGGTTTTCCTTTAAATAACTCAGCAATCCCGGTCTCCCCTGCCACATCAGCGAATCCACTCCTAAAAGGGCAACGGGGTTAAGAACTGTTAAGATTAATTACAAATGTAATTAGGGGAAATCTCCCCTTGCCCAACCGCCGTGCGGTTGCCTCCCGCACTAACGCATCTGGTCTGGAACCGACGTCTAGTCCGAACTGTCGTATCCCTTCAGACCATATAAATGACATCCTGTAACCATTGATGAGATTAATCAATCACTTTGATTCGAAACACGTTATCAGCGCGTAGAACAGCCAACGACAGCGAGAACAACAAGAAAGAAAGAAGGAAAGGAGCACCTTGCCGCCTTCTCCTTCTTCCTCCGCCTGATCCGCGAGGACGGCCATCGGAGCCGCCTCATTGCCCGTCACCGTCATGGAGTTGGTGGCCTCCGCCGTCACCGTCGTCGGATGCAAGCCATCCGCCGGTTCGGCCGCAGCGCCGCTGGACGTGATGCCTCTCCGCCTGATCCACGAGGACGGCCGTCGGAGCTGCCCCATTGCCCGTCACCGTCATGGAGTTGGTGGCCTCCGCCGTCACCGTCGTCGGATGCAAGCCATCCGCCGACTCGGCCGCAGCACCGTTGGACGTGATGCCCCTGGCGGCCACCGCGCCGCCGGACGCATTGAAAACGGTGCTCACCACGTCCTGCCGGTGCTCACAACTTATAAAGTCGACGGATTTTCCTTTTACTAGAAATTTCATTGTTGTCAGTATTGACATGTAGAATGGGACTCTCTCTTTGTCCTCGTCCGATTAATCCACTTTTTTAAAGATCTTGAAAACTTTGAATTTGAATTGAAGAATTTGATTATTCAATATTCGATCCAAGTGGATTCACAATAATGAAAAAAAAATATGATATGAGTTTTTTATTTCATAATCATTATCATTTCTAATTTCATTTTAAAAAAAGATAAAGAACCTATATTATAATTATAATATAATATGAGTTCTGTGATTAATCGTTTGCTATGTCAGCATCTATACGTGTTTATTAAATGTATAAGGTATAAAACCCCTCTTTCTCTAATTTAGAATTAGAAGGAATTCCACTAACAACACAACATAATTAACTCGATTCACTAGAACAGCTTCCATTGAGTCTCTGTACCTATCCTTTTCCTTTGTATTCTAGTTCGAGAACTCCTTGTTTTCTCAAAACAAGGATTTGGCTCAGGATTGCCCTTTTTAATTCCAGGGTTTCTCCGAATTTGGAAGTTACCACTTAGCAGGTTTCCATACCAAGGCTCAATACAATCAAGTCCGTAGCGTCTACCGATTTCGCCATATCCCCATTTCCCTCTTCTTTGAGACCAGGATTCCTTGTGTAATTTCATCCATCTCTTAGTTTTTTTTAATCATTGAGTTCATCACTCAACGTAGTCTAGCAGTTCAGTTCGACTCTTTGAGAGACCTCGCTTGCTTATTGCAATTCAGAATTGAATTGATTCTATCCTTGATGTATTTGTAATTCAATCTGAATCAATATATCCAAAAGTTTTTATCTCCCCCACCTCCCGTCTTACTTTTTTAGTATTCAAAACTATACTATAACGCTTGATATTTATTCTTTTTTTCTAATCAGAATTAGCAATTTTATTTACTCTGACTCTATGTTCCCGTTGGTGAAATATTAATCCTCAAATTATTAACAAATAATAAAGTTGACCCGTGGCTCGCAGCCGACCCGAGCGCCGCCGTCGCGCCCACACCGCCCCCTGGGTCCCCGCCTCCACCCCTCCTCCGCCGGCCGGGTGGCTTGTGCCGCCCGACGCCGATGCCCGCAGCCGAGGCCATTGGCCCGCCCGGCTACGTTCCCGTACCTATGCACACTGTCGTGGACGCGGAGGAGGCGCTCGCCTTCATCTCGATGCCAACCGGCGCCTCCGGCGTCGTTCGTCGCGGTGCCAGCCGGAGATTGACGCGGGATCCAGCAACCGCGCGGAGAGGCGCTTCGGACGCCTCTTCGGGCGCGCCATCGCCGCCATCAGTCGCTGCCCCGGCCGTCGCGCCGGCTTGTGGGATCCGATAGGCCTCGGCTTCGCTCCCGCGGTGCCGCGTGGAGTGCGCACCAACCCCGTCGTGGTCGCCTCTTCCTCCGACGAGAAGGCTCCCTCCGTTGTACGCCGGTGATCACCGGAGATGCGTGGGAGCCGGCGGCGCTCACTCTGCTCGCCGGCGGCTGGACTCCTGGTCCACGTGACCACGGGTGGTGGGGTGGACCGATGGTGTGCCGGTCGGGGTGAGGGGAAACCTTATCTCGTAACCGCTCCCTCCCCTCCCCCCCTCCTAAGCGGTGGCAGGAGTGGGTCGGCCAAAGGCCGTGGCGGCCCATGCTCAGGCGCCCGGCTGCCTCTCTGCAGGAATGTTTTTTCTCTGTTTAGTAGTACTAGTTAGTACTAATTATTGTATTAGTGCAATGTTAGACTATATCTAGTTTGACTACTTACATTCTAGTCCTGATTCTAGATTTATTCTTGTTAGGATTTATGTAATTAGGTGTGTTTATATTATGCAATGGCTTGATAATATAAATAAAGTACCGAATTTCATTCGGAAAGAATGACATGTTCCATGTGTTTACCACATTTCATTTTTATTGAACATGTTTTTGCGATTGAGATCATCTTCTCTCGCATATCAAACTTGCAAATTTTTGAATATTTCTCCCTCAGCTTATTTGGAATCGCAAGGTAATGAGTTGGATCTACTGCCCATGTGCAGAATATCTCTATTACTGTGAGATCTGTATGATCTTCATTGTGTTATGTTCCCACAATTGAGGTTGGGCATTTTCAAGTTATACACTTGAGTCAAGTTTTTGCATTCTTATTACAACACCGTGATGGTTTTTAATTTACTTCTTGTGAATTAATTATCTCTGGCTTGCCCCTATAAGTAATCGATGGCTAACAATTTGAGGCACTTGTCCTCAAGGGCCAGAACTTACTTACACGGGTCATGGACATTAAGAACAGTCTTGCATCCCATGGGATAGCGTGTGCAATCCAAGCCACGCCACCGGGACGCAAAGGACCTCAAGGATAATGGTTTGAAACTCACTTCAAACCCTCAACCTGACACCTTCAAGCTGTCACGAGACCCTATGAGCATGGAGAGCATGATGGTTGAATATGCATCAACCGACATGTTTGGAGACTATACATTTAATTAGTCCCTTAGTCTCCTTAGTGATCTATTTATTATGTCCATTTATGATGTTCTAATAAGAACATGATTATTGTTGTCATCATATATTGTATATCACAATATATTGTATCAGCACTTCCATACAAATTCATTTGTATGTATTCTATATATCTGACAGTGATTTTCTTGAGAATCTTCATGCCTATATATATATTTCTACGGGAGTCAATCCGATGAAAATGATATGTGCCTTGTGGACATATGCACCACAAACTCTATACTCAGGGAAGTTCAATTTTCTACTCTCACTGAGAGAAAGGAGATATTTTAAAATCGCTAGACGCGATGAGGTATTTGTTGGCTTAACTTGAGTTATATTTACTATCTCTGTGGGTACTCGAGTAACATCGGGATGCTTCATTTCTTCCCAAGTTTAACTCGTACCCTACTAAGGTATAGAGATATTCGTCAAAATGGTTTCCATAGCGAAACTTATGCTGACAAGAAAGAGAAATACATTCTCTTTACCATATGCAACGGATATGGCAAGCACATTCTCTATGTATCATCTGGATTGTACTACACATACTACAAAACCCGTAGCACATGTTGCGCCCAAGATAGTTTTCCAAAATGTCTTGTACATGAAAAACTTGGCATGCTCGCCTTGGTCATCGAGACATTGGATTGAAACCGAAACAATCAACAATTCCGATAGTTTATGATTATTATGATGCTAAATTCTAACACCATTTGGATTTTATGTGCACTACAAGTGACACAGGGAAGCTAATTTTAAGGCCCGCACACCTTAAATTCTACGTTGAACCACTCAGACTCCTTGAATGCATCAAGTTGAGGTAAGTGGCTCTTCCCATCCATTGACTAGACTATTCAGGTATCCCATGGTTCTAAAAGACATATCTACATGATGGTCTTAAGTGTGTGCTTTATTAGAACAAACCATTGGCTCATCCTAACATCGTTTTCAAGCAAATCGAATGGATAACATTGCAGAATTCTCCTTAAGTGCCTTCTCTATGGCCCTTGGATTGAGTTTAGCAATTTGTCCTAAGGTCTAGACTCAAAATGGTTTGGTAGAATCCTATCCAAAGAGTTAAGCTCAATGCATTATCTTTACTTTGGAAGTGCAACTTGCCAACTTTACGTTGGAGTCATGCAGTTTTACACGCTCATGACAAAACTGCATAATATTATTCCCCTCTATCTTTGATATGTGGATACCTACCAAGTATTCCCTATCTGTGGTAATTCGGTTGCATACCAATATCACCACCCGGCATACATCATTGGCCCCTCAACATATAGTTGGGATCTATGTGAGGAATAACTGTATTTCCGTCAATACCTCAAGCCCCTCGCATGGGGAGTTATTCAAGGCCAGTATGCTAATTCAATAAGGAACATTTCCAGGCATTAGGGGGAGATTTCAAGTACCATAAAGATTGTCAGGAAACTAGTGGAATGTTAAACACATTTCTGCCTCAAATCCACATACTCAAAGATCTGAACCATGCGTTCAGAGGATTTGCAACACATTGCAAATAACCTGCCAGATTCATTTACTGACTATAAAGGTGTCCACTACAAGAAATGATTTAATCCATGACGGATTTTTGATGATGTTCTTAGGAACCGTCATGATCGATGACGGATTTGTCTAGTTCGTCATGAGATCCGTCACAGATTAATGAGATGAGAACAAACCCAACTAAAATGGCACCCTTATGATGGACCGTCATGAATACCGTCATAAATCGACCAGCTGTACACCAAATAGACCGTCATGGATGGCTCATGCTAATGTGTCACGCGTGTTCGACCCACATATGTCAGGCTGAAATTTTTGAAGTTATTCGAAATGTGATAGACAGCCTTCTAGTGCTTTTTTTACGAAAACGTAATGCTGCTGCTGTGTGTCCTGATGTTTGCTTTTTTTAGGAAACAAAGGACTGTTGTTGTTGTGTGGTCCTGACGTTGGGCTGCTCTAAGTCTTTTTTCTATAGAAAAACCTGATGGGCCTTGTGGTGCTTTTTTTAGGAAAACGGAATGCTGCTGCTGCGTGTGTCGTCCCGACGTTGTGCCGGCAGCTAGAAGGCATCGAACCAGCTAGGGACATCACGCTTATATATATACCTAGGTCGCTACCTCTAGGGTATGTCTACATTTCTGTTAAATGCCTTTATAAGTTCATATCGATAATGACCCGCAAAAAAAAGTTCTTATAGGTAAAATGAGCCAAGTTTTTACTTTAAAAAAAGGTGATTGACTGGGATTTGAACCACATAGCACTAACCTCTACGCTCCAACGAGCCAAGTTTTTTTAGTATTTATAGAGTCAATTACACTTGTGGTGCTAGAACTTGGTGCAAATGATAATTTTAGTGTTAAAACTTGTGATGTACATCAAAGTGGTGCAAATACTTGGCTCGGACATGCAAATACGGTGCTAATTGTGTTTGTATACGCCGGCGATGATGACGAGGTATGCCGGCGTGGTGCAGGGCCCGCTGTCGGTGACCGCAAGGTGAGGACAGGACATGTGACGTCACACAATCCTACAATCTTGCAAAAGTACGCCTGAAAGAGTGGAGGTACCAACTAAATCCTCTCCACTCCCTGTTCAAAGCAAGAGGGGGAGATGTATGGAAGAAGTAATCAGGATTTAGCTTCTCGCAAGCAAGTATATCAAGGTCTGTGAATCAGTAAATGCAAGTCAACTTCACGTTGACAGACACCTAATGGGTAGTATACACCCAGTGGACGGGAAACCTCCACCAACCCAGGTCATAGTGCACATAATGACCGGGACATCGGAATACCCGACTCAATCGCATTGGGAAATCGCAAGCAATCACTATGGGTAACGATATTTGAATCAACTATATATTGATATATAGATTCTAGAGAATCATATAACCGGAAGTCTACAATTGTCGACATACATTTCTCAACTAGATTGCAAAACCTTTCAAATGATTCAGATCAAAAGACCATGGCCATGGCAAAGTGTGATCAACACTCGGACTTAACTCAAGCAAAGGGTATAATCTAGGTAGAAATGAGCTTGCTCAATAATGGAAAGGTATTCATAAGCAATACCTACACCAGTTTTCTTCTGGAAACATAATTGAGAACCAGGAGGTGGCGAAAAAAAGAGCAAGTATTATAGCACAAGGGTTCACGGAGATACCCAACTATTCTCCAAAGGTGGAATCTCTTTCCGATAACTTACATCATTGGCAGTACAAAATCATCTATCTCTGCAGTTGATAGATGTAGTGATCACATATCCATGTGGATCACTAGATTCAGACATATATGATTGATTTCCGATGGAATCTCAATTCTGAATCAAAATACAAAATGCAACATACATTGTGTAAAATCGGTAAGCCACCATACGACTTATTGTTGTCGGTACATATGGTACAACTGACGTAGTGAGATCCTTATATACAAGGATTTCTCCTACAATGATGATTATCCATGTTTGTATGTCTCCAACGACAACACATGTAATCTCTAAATGACGGAGTTTAAAATGAAGGGTTTGGGTAAACCAAAATATTGCTCGTTACTACAACTTGAGCACCTTCATTCATACATTATGGCATACTATATTGTCTATATTCATAATATATTGGAGAAATTCATTGTGGACAAATCTTATCCATCGTTAACTCTCATGGCAGTTCATTCTCTAGACGTAGAGAATGATCTATTTAGACCAAGAGATGATGGAAATGAGATATTGGGACTCAACGTTCCATAATGCCATTGGATCCACCAAATACAATTGGTTGGTACTCAAAGAATATCTTTCAATATCTTCAAGGCATCAAACATCTTGTCCTGGTTTTTCATTTTCACATAAATGTGAACACCGATATTATTGGATACATCGATCAGATCCCCACTATGTCAGATCATAGACAAGCTTAGTGTTCCTACTAGGTGTGGTAGCTCCCTCATGAAGAGTCTTTGAAACAGACCTCATGGCTAGATCCACCAACCATTATCTCAACGATAATGTCTCTTGTGTTGCCCAGATGCAAACAGGTTACGTAATAAGCAATGTCGATATATTGCATATCTTGCAAGTCAAATCATACGACTGATTTGTTCACGAAGTCTCTACCAACATCTACAATCCAGAAATATGTTCATGGAGTTGTGTGACGGCTTCAGAATTTGTAAGAATCAGGGGGAGTATCTTCCTGAATTGTTCCTGTTCAATGCATCATATTATACTCTTTTTTCCTTCATGAGTTTACTTTACAAGTTCTTATAAAAGTTTTCAATAAGGTAATATCAACACAAGATCATATGCCATACTTTCTGTTTTCCCCACAGGGATTTTTAGGAAAGTATATGCGGCATATTTATTGTCCTCTAAACTCTATGAGTTTTCTCGTATTGAGTTAAAAAAGACAATAACCGTTATATGTTGCATCATTTTCTCCTTATTTTTTCCACTGGGTTTGAAGGAGTTTTAGCTACTCCTCATATTTTCCCCACAGGGTTTTTGGAGGAGACTTAATCAAGATGATGACAAGCGGTGATTAGGAGTCTCTTCTTAAGATATCCTTGTTTTATGACATCACATTATGCTATCTCTTTGTGAGTTTATGTTCCAGGTTCTCATCAACTTTTCATGAAGAACTTTTTGGAGAAGAATCTTTTAAGATGATAGCCCTACCTGGAAGATCGTGAGACGATTCTACATGGTCAAGCGCAGATTAGGGGGGAGTGTTAAGATTAATTACAAATGTAATTAGGGGAAATATCCCCTTGCCCAACCGCCGTGCGGTTGCCTCCCGCACGGACGCATCTGGTCTGGAACCGACGTCTAGTCCGAACCGTCGTATCCCTCCAGACCATATAAATGGCATCATGTAACCATCGATGAGATTAATAAATCACTTCAATTCGAAACAAAAACGTCCAGTATTAGAGAGGACAATGCGTAGATTTCAGGGATTCAAAGATGAGGGTTCATTTTCACTCACCGGAGGGTATTGATCACGTCCCCATGTCTGTTTTTTTTTCCAACAATATCTAACTCCTCTGCTGCCAATAGTTCCGGAAAAACGATCATCCATGTAACAAGCGCCAAACCTGGCTGATCCAGAAAAAAAAAAGGGATCGCCGTTGGCACCAGGATAATCGATCCCCATGTCACCACCACCACCAGCAGCGTCATCTGTATTCATCTTTGGGTCAGTCCTGTTGACCTGAAAAGCGCCACCAAGCTAGCCAATCGGCGGTTTGTGGCGAACCAACCTGTGGTTGAGATGGTTAGGTGGACAGTGGTATCACCAACCCACCAGGGTTTAAATCCTGGTGCTCGCATTATTCCTGAATTTATTTCAGGATTTCCGGCGATGCGCTTTCAGTGGGAGGAGACGTTTCCGTCGACGACGAGGCGCCTACGGTTGCTTCGTAAATCTCAAGATGATATGCCGGCTCAGTCTCTCGGAGGTGCTCATAGGGGTAGGGTATGCGTGTGTGCGTTCATAGGGGTGAGTGTATGTGTGTGTATATGAGCGCTTTATGTCTGTACTGATGCTCAAAAAAAAATCAACGGTTTGTGTGTCTCTCCAGCAAGCCGTGTATTTAATACACTCGGCTTACACCTGTTTAAACCCGGTGTACCATAAGCGTGTTCTTCGTATTTACCGGGTGTTTTTCTCACGAGACTCGGCTTATATGAGCGTAAGCCGGGTGCCCGAAAAATAGCACTCGGCTTATAGGCTAACACTCGGGAAAACCGGATTTTCCTGTAGTGGAAGCAGAATTTGTATCAACTAGCGACACATCTGCAGCATCTAAACTAAACCAATTTCTGGTAGGTTCTCATAAAGTCGGGGCCAACAGCTTTGCAATTTCAAAAAACAGGGATGCGTAATTGTACAAGGCTTCTTTGCGCAAGGTTAATAATCAAGTACTACCATATTTTTGTTTCATTTCCGGAACAACAAAATTGCTGATACTGCAATGCGGTACGGAAACTGTAGCATTCAGAAATATCCGGTAACTAGCACCGTCACCAATCATATCAGTAGTCACCAGGCTATAGATAGAATCAAAACGAAAAGAGACAGAATTCAGACAAGAGGCTTTCAGGGTTTCAAACAGCAATTTAACGTCAGGCTGTATATAGAATCGAATCGAAATTGAAATGGAAATCAAATCCTACGAAATCTGAATCACTGCATTGCATTCACCACCGAGTTCAGAGAAGCAGTTCGCAATTCAGAAAAGAAGCCAACTAACCAATAACGAGCTCCTCTACTAGAGAATCGACACGAACACGAACGAACTAAGCAAGGGATCGATCTAACAACAAACTGATCAATCGTAGATTTGAAGCTTCTGGTACTCGTCGCCGGCGATGGCCTGGCTCATGATGGCCTCGGGGTTCACCACGCCGTCGTTCTGCAGGAAGATCTTGAGCACGTTCTTGGAGAAGCCGCTCACCATGGCGGCGCCGGGCTGGGTGGACGTGACGGGCGTCGACTTGGAGTCGCGCAGGTTCCAGAACACCACCTGGGGCACCGAGTCGCCGTAGCCGGCGTCCCTGAACTTGCGGCAGATGGCGGCGTAGTCCGTGTCCCACGACCCCTCGCCGTAGGGCATGCCGTTGTAGACGCCCCGCCCGCACGCCTCGCCGAACTCCATGTCGCTGTACACGAAGACGGTGCGGATCATCTTCTCCGGCGGCAGCTGGGCCTCCCTGGCCGTGGCGAGGATGCGGTCGAACACGCCCTGGAAGTTGGTGCTCCCGTGCCACTCGAGCTTGGCCACGAACCGCATCTTCTCGCGCAGCGTCTCGCCCTTGATCACGTGGATGGACGGCCTGGTGTGGAAGGTGATCACCTTGCCCGCCCACGGCTCCTCGCTGAGCTCCGAGGTGAGCACGCCCAGCGCGATGGCCACCTCCATGGGGGTGCCCTCCATGCTCCCGGACACGTCACAGATGGAGATGCAGTTGCGGAGGGAGCCCTTGGCGCGGAGGTCGTCCACCATGCGGCGCCACTGCAGCTCCGCCACCTCGTCCTCCTCGCCGCGGTAGGCCGCGGCGGCGATCTCGTGCGGCAGCACCGCGCCCGCCGCGATCTTGGCCTTGCCGGCCTCCACGTCCTCGAGGTACTTGGCGAAGCGCTCCTCGTCGTGCTTCTGGAACAGGGCCTTGTAGCGCCGCATGGCCACCGAGGCCACGCGGGCGTAGGGCAGCTCGTCCCACCGCTGCGCGCACATGTAGACCTCCGGGAGCTCCAGGGCCTTGCGGATGGGCACCAGGACGTCGCGGCGGAGGCGGCGGAGGACGCGGTAGCTGTAGTGCTCGTCGGAGAGCTCGGCGTACTCGGGGTCGGAGTCGCGCGGGAAGAGGCGGCAGGCGATGGCCTCGCAGAGCAGCGTGGCGCGGTCGAAGGACGAGCCCGGCGTGGGGCACCACTTGGCGGCGAGCCCGATCTTCCTCTTCTTGCCGCCGAGGGCCATCTGCTTCATGTCGGAGGCGAGCAGGGCGGCGAAGAAGTCGGCCACGGCGTCGAACAGGAAGCGGTACGCGCGGTCCCCGTAGTAGGTCTCGAGCGACTGCACGGCGAGCTTGGCCATGGTGCGGACCTTCTTCGGCACGCCCCGCTTGGCGGCCTTCTGATCGACCTCCATGGCCTCCGGCTTCTGCTCCGCCACGGCCGGCACCTCCGTGACGGACCTGGTAGCGGCCTCGCGGGCGCGCTTGCGGCCGACGAGCCTGGCGCGGAGGCCGACCCGCTGCTCGGCGAGCTGCTTGCCCTCCCTGCGCGCCTTGTCGGCGGCGGCGCCCTCCTTGGCGACCTTGCGCACGTCCTGGCCGCGGACGAGGCGGAAGAGCAGCTCGGGGAAGTCCTTGAGGTAGCCGAACTCGGCGAGCGCGGCGACGTTGCAGGCGAGCGTGCGCGGGTGGTGGTCGTGCATCCAGAGCGCGGCGGCGTAGAAGCCCTCCCTGTCCGACTTGCCGGTGCCGCGCACGCCGCGGAGGTTGCAGGCGAGCTTGAGCGCCGTGAGCGGGTCGCGGGCCCAGGCGGCGGCGAGGAGCTCGCGCACGCGCTCCGCGGGCGTGGACGGGACAACGTGGAAGAAGAAGTCGACGCAGGGGTCGCCCGAGTTGGCGTACGTGGCGTTGCAGTTCTCCGTGCGCGCCCGCCGCGGGACCAGCGCCGCCTTGGCCTCGGCCGCGGACGGCGCGTTGAAGGCCGCGTCGAGGAGGTCCAGGAACGGGTGCGACTCCGGGGCGTCGTCTGCGGGCGAGGGCCGCGCGGCGCGGACAAGGGGCGGGCCCAGGAGGAGGCGCGGCGCGGCGGCTGCGGCGGGGCCCGTCTCCGTCGCCATGGCTGGCTGGGTAGGTGCTAAGGTTTGGAGGTCGAGGATTCGAGGCGGGTGGCGGGTTTGGTTTTCGTGGCGGTGGAAGATGCGATCCGAGGCTGAGAGATTTGGTATTAATAGCAGGGAGGGTTAAGTCGGTATCTCATGGCTTAGGGCGGTGCCGGATTGAGTTACGGCCCAAATTCACGTCGGGTTAGGAAAAGGAAACCTTTCCCTGCGTGCTGCTTCCGGACTCCTCTGTTTTCTGTAAAAGCAGAGTACATATATATACTGTATTTCTTGTTTTTTTTTTGCGGGTACATTTATATTTCTTACGAATGATCCGAGATCCAGATGGAGATGTCTGCTTTTGCATGCGTATAAATGGGAAGATAGTGCCAAGTTTCTTTCTTAGAAAGAGGAATTTTGAAACAATTTATGAGAATGTGATTACAAGATTATCAAACAAATACTGTTAACGAGGGTGCATAAATTGTATGTCTGATGCCGAAAGGGCGAGCATGGGCGTGATAGCGAGCAACCGTAAGGTGCTTTTCTCGGTACTAGTGGTTGGAGCTTCCTGATCAGCAGCCTTATTGCTGACTGTTCAGAGAACGCTTTCGTTTGAATAAAAGCTCTAAATTCCCTGCAAAAAAAAAAAGGTGCTTTTTTTGGTACTAGTGGTTGGAGTCTGCTTGAGAGCGTTCCTTTGCGTTGTCATCTTGGCTGTGTACATTAGGTTGGCTTGCGCTGGTGTTATGTTGCCTCTGTATATTGGGTTGACTTATTTGTTATTGTACTTGTTTTGACTTGGCTGAATGTTCTGAAAACCATGCAAAAATGTGTTCAAAACCTCGACAGTAAGCAAATTGAAGAACTCTGACTCATTTGAGCCATGTCTCCTAGGCTGGAAGGGAGCATGCTATAACTAAATTACCCCACCAAGCCCCTTTTTCATGGCTTAGTTGTTATATAATGAACAAGTCATGCAGTTCATACCATAACAAGTGTATCAGCTCAAACATAATTTAGTTAGGGAGCATGGTTCATACCAAAGTACAAAGGTGCCAAACTGAGACAAACTATTAGCTAGCATATCACCAAGTTCATTAATCACACTAAGCATCACATCAAACAAGTTCCTCAATTACATCAAAGTAACCACAAGGATCAAAGAGGTACTATGTTTCTGTTCATGCAGCATCCTCATACTCTCAGCCATCAATTGTTGCCCAGGAACACCTGCTGCGCAGGAGGTCATTATGAAATCAAAAAGACAGATATTTTTAACATCGCCCGACAGTGTTTCTTCTGGTCTGGGTAGTCCAAGTTTGGTTCGTGCCATTTTCAGAGGTAGATAAGATGAGAAGTTGAATGATTTGTTTAAAATGTATAGACCTATACGCATCATACATAATAAAAATATACCGGAATCTCCGCACATAGCTCTTCTAACCATTGTTAATCTCTCTAGGTTGACGGTCACAAGGATATTCTTGAAGGGGATCCTTAGCTATA
>NC_041393.1:703072085-703086316 GCF_002162155.2 Triticum dicoccoides
TGCGGTTGCATGAGTCCTACATCACAACATTGAAAACTCTAATTCATAAAATGCCCCATATTTTCTCTGCTACTACCAAAACGCCCCATCTTTCTCTTCAAATGATCAAACACAACATCGCAACTTTTGCAATTGCTAAAATGCCACAGACTACAGTTGCTCACATTTCTGTCTTAAATGACAGAAATGGCTTGGACGAAGACACCAAAATAACAGAAGAATTTCAGCATATGTCATCTTGTCAGATGCAAAAAAATCATATTTTGGCCAAAAACTTGGACTACCCAGAAAAAACTGACAAGAATACAAAAAAATACCTATATAAAAAGCACCACTTAGACTGGATAATATTGATCTACATCACACAACAATATTAATCTGTTTTAATCAAATAACTGAATCCACTGCTCACATATTGTTATATGTGTGGAATAGCATAATCTGTTGTTTAAATACATGTGCCCTTCTTCTTCCTGTATTTTCTTTCTTCTTCAAGGATTGGAAACATGATTATAGCCTGCTTGCTGATTCTACTTGTTAGTCACCCCGTTAACAGTTCGGTTATTGAAATGGTACTCAATAAAAAATAATTGTATGTAGAGAATGCTGTACCTCATGGATGAAAAGTTAATGTGGCACTTAATTGATGAAAAGCCAGTTAGTTATCCAGTTAAAATGCTATATTTTTCTTCAATTATATTCTTCTGGTATTTTTTTTCTTACCATGCATTAGTTAGTTGTTGCAATTTTTTGCAAGATGAAGCCAATTGCTATAAGTTTAGTAGCTTTATGATCCATTGTAGTTCATAAAAAAGGTAGTTCAGACTATTCAGGGTTATAACGAATGCATAAAATTATTATTATGTTGCCTCCAAATTTCCTGTAGTGGTCTGTCATCATTGTAGATACTAGTCAAATGCCCCGCGCGTTGCTGCGCGAGTTTGTATGAAATAAAAACTGGGCTGAACTAATCAACCTAGCTAGTGTCTTTACAGTTTCTCCTATAGAAAGATAATTTGTTTATCAATATCTTGTAAATAAATAATAAATATACATCTATATGTATAAGTGCAAATTTGTGTCACAAGGCAAAAGAAAACAAAACAAAATATGCATGCATGTGTCAATTTCTTCCATAGAGCACTGGAGTATCTGTTCATGCATGCATCGACTTTTGTTTTGTTGATTTAATTACTCTTTAGGCATCAGTTACTACATACATTTGCGTGCATGCATCTGCATGTAGTTGGTGTAGTGGTTCTTAGTGTGTAGATCTGATGGTTATTGTAGAGTGATCTAGTATATCCAACGGCTAAATTAATTGTGACGATGTGGCTCAAGGAGAAGCGAGAGAATTCCTAGTAGTGGGGGCTAGCTATTTAGTTATAGAAGTGCACGCGTCTGCATGTAGTTGGTGTAGTGGTTCTTAGTGTGTAGATCTGATGGTTATTGTAGAGTGATCTAGTATATCCAACGGCTAAATTAATTGTGACGATGTGGCTCAAGGAGAAGCGAGAGAATTCCTAGTAGTGGGGGCTAGCTATTTAGTTATAGAAGATTAATGGGGTAGGCAACGTAGTTTGTCTTGGTGTTGCGGAGACGGTGAAGCTCTGCAATATGGATGTTTCTGCAAACCTCTGTCATACCCAAGAAGTTGGCCGACCATTTGTCAATCCCAAATCCCTCATCCTAGATCCATTTGATTCTTAGCACTGGACAAAGGCATCATCTATCTCCTATGGCTATTAAGCCCATCATCCCATGTGACGGTTTCTGAACTAGGGGGTGCCAACATATGTGACCTACAGTCCATGGGTGATAACCCACAAGTATAGGGGATCAATTGTAGTCTTTCTTGATAAGTAAGAGCGTCAAATCCAACGAGGAGCTAAAGGTAGAATCAATATTCCCCGCTAGTTCTATCGACCATCGATACAACCCTGCGCACATTTTACGTTCACTTTACCTAGAACAAGAATAAAACTAGAAGTACTTTGTAGGTGTAAAGGGATAAGTTTGCGAGATAATAAGGAACCAGAAAATAAAAGTTAGGTATTGTTCTAACAAAAGCATTGTTCAAGAAATCTTCTGATTCAACGATTTATCGCTACTCATGGAGTGACCAATAAGATTATGCCTTATCTTCACTGTTTATCATTTGGGCCTATTTATTACTCTGACAAGCAATTTATCAGGAATCTACCGTTAAATCAGGCCTATTCCTAACATTATATTTGCGGAAACTATTTTTATTTGTGTTTTGTGGACCTTGTTTTGCAATATTTACTATTGTCCTATTTTGTTTGTCATTATAAGAGGATTCAAAGGCTAGGAATCAAGGTAACACTTCTATGCAATGTTGTATTTATGTTGAATATAGCATATTTTAGTGTTGGGAACCTGAGATTTGCAAAAATGTCCGATTAATAGTGGACCGATAAAATCGATTAATAAATCGATTTCTGATTAATCTCTAATCCCCAGCTGTCCGAGATGCTAATGATAAGGGATATCCTAGTACAATTAGGTTAGTGTAGCGACTGTGAAAAAAGTGGTGGTAGGATTTGCGAAATTATCCCTAAGCAATTAGCTAAGTTAGTAGATCGATATGCAAGTTATGTGGGAGAGGCCACTGCTAGCATGTCATCCCTTACTTGGAATTCTATGCACTCATGTTTGGAAGTACTAGCAAGCATTCGCAACTACCAAAGTTCATTAAGGTAAAACCCAACCATAGCATTAAGATATATTGGCCCCCCTTTAATCCCGTATGAATTAATTTCTATGGTAGGAAGAAGCTTCTGTCACTCTTGCCCTCCAATGCATAGTCCTATGAACATACAACTAACTCGATGATGTGATTCACTGTAGGATCGGAAGTATGTCTAGAGGGGGGTGATTAGACTACTTGACCAATTAAAAATTATGCATTTTCCCAATTTTAGTCTTTGGCAGATTTTAGCTAACTTAGCACAAGTCAAGCAATCTCCACATCAAGCAAGCATGCAAAGAGTATATGAGGAGCGAAAAGTAAAGCATGTAACTTGCAAGAATGTAAAGGGAAGGGTTTGGAGATTTCAAACGCAATTTGGAGACACGGTGATTTTTAAGCCGTGGTTCCGATAGGTGGTGCTATCGTACATCCACGTTGATGGAGACTTCAACCCACGAAGGGTAACGGTTGCGCGAGTCCACGGAGGGCTCCACCCACGAAGGGTCCACGAAGAAGCAACCTTGTCTATCCCACCATGGTCGTCGCCCACGAAGGACTTGCCTCACTAGCGGTAGATCTTCACGAAGTAGGCGGTCTCCTTGCCCTTAAAAACTCCTTGCTTCAACTCCACAATCTTGTCGGAGGCTCCCAATTGACACCTAGCCAATCTAGGAGACACCACTCTCCAAGAAGTAACAAATGGTGTGTTCATGATGAACTCCTTGCTCTTGTGCTTCAAATGATAGTCTCCCCAACACTCAACTCTCTCTCATAGGATTTGGATCTGGTGGAAAGAATATTTGAGTGGAAAGCAACTTGAGGAAGGCTAGAGATCAAGATTCATATGGTAGGAATGGAATATCTTGGCCTCAACACATGAGTAGGTGGTTCTCTCTCAGAAATGGTAAGTTGGAAGTGTAGGTTCGTTCTGATGGCTCTCTCTACGAATGAAGAGGAGGTGGAGGGGTATATATAGCCTCCACACAAGATATAACCGTTACACAAAATTTACCAATCTCGGTGGGACCGAATCAACAAACTCGGTCAGACCGATTTAGTAAACCTAGTGACCGTTAATGATTTCGGTGGGACTGACATGAAACTCGGTAGGACCGATATGGTTAGGGTTAGGGCATAACGTAATCTCGGTGAGACCGATTACACAAACTCGGTGAGACCGATTTTGGTAATAAGCTAACTAGAGAGTTGGTCAGGTAAACTCGGTGGGACCGATTCGTCTTTTCGGTTGGACCGAAATGTTACAAAAAGGAAACAAAGAGTTTACATTGCAATCTCGGTGGGACCGATCGCTCACTTCGGTTAGACCGAAACGTTACGAAGGGAAACAGAGAGATTAAAATCCCATCTCGGTGAGACCGAGATCCCTATCGGTGAGACCGATTTGCCTAGGGTTTGTGGCAGTGGCTATGACATCTGAACTCGGTGGCGCCGGATAGAAAGAATCGGTGGGGCCGAGTTTGACTTTAGGTTTAGGCCATATGTGGATATGATAAAGTAGTTGAGGGTTTTTGGAGCATATCACTAAGCACTGTGGAGCAAGAAACTCATTAAGCAACACCTCATCCCTCCTTGATAGTATTGGCTTTTCCTATAGACTCAATGTGATCTTGGATCACTAAAATGTAAAATGAGGAGTCTTGAGCTTTTGAGGTTGAGCCAATCCTTTTATCCTTGGAATTTTGAGGGATCCACTTTCCTCATCCATGCCATGCCATTCATTGAGCTTTTCCTGAAATGTTTCTCTTGGAAAGATGTTAACTCAATGAGCTATATGTTGTTAGGAATTACCAAAACCACCTGGGGATAGTTGCACTTTCAATCTCCCCCTTTTTGGTAATTGATGACAACATATAGATCAAAGCTTCGACAAATGATAATAAGATTTAAAAACATCGTTACTTTGAGAAGTATGTATAAGCAAGAGCTCCTGGTTTTGAGTCAGGGTGGCCAAGCCCTTCTCAATCCTCAAGGTGGAGGCAATCAGATATCCAAGCTGATCTTGCTTGCTCTTCAAGAATACCTGAGATGCTTCTTCAACTGTTGGCATCTTTGCAGCTTTCTCTGCCCTTGCCTTCTCTCTCTTCTCATGTGCTTGCATAGATGATGGATCTTCTTCATTCATGACAACAATGTTGTCTTCAAATTCAGGGTAGATGGGCAGGTGCTCCTTATCCAATAGATATTCGCATGTGCCCATCTTGGAGTTGATGAGCTCCTGAATATGTGGGGCATACCCACAAGATCTTTACGGATCAGCTGCAGTCCTCTTGATTGTTTCCACAATCAGACTCATGACTTTAAACTTTTGAGGCACATCAAACAGATGTAGCAAATTAATAACATGTCCTCTGATCATCTTGTGATCACCTGACTTGGGTAGCAATGTGTGCCCTAGGATCCAGTTGATGGTAGGCAAACCAGACAATAAGAAGTGGACAGATCCAAACTTATGAGTCTCTAGGTCTGCATCAGGAATCTCCTTGTACATGCTAGCCTTTGAGTTGTGATCCTTCTTCTTCTTGGCATAGACATCCAAGTCATCTTCATTTTCTTCTGGGGCATTGATCAGCTGAGCCCATTCTTCCACAGAGGATCGGTACCTTGTACCTCAGATGATCTTCCCATCTGGGTAGAAGTGGGCAGTAGAGTAAAACTGCATGATCAGCTCATCATTCCACTTGGTAAGCTTCTGTCCAACAAATGTATCAACTCCACATGCTTTGAAGCTGTCATATACACCTAGATAGTGATCTTCATTCTTCTTGATGTACTCCTAGTCAACCCATCTCATGTCACACACTATGGGCTTCTTGTCAAGCAAAATTTCTCATAAAAGTCTTGTTGTTCCTTAGTATGAAACATGTAATCAACAGCAGTTCTTCTCCTGACATCATATGGATCAGCCTTTCTCCACTGTCTCAGTCCTGCATCCTTCCTGAGTTTCATGTTCTCTGCAACAGGATGTGCATCATTATGGTCAGGGATCTTTGTCTTGAGCTTTCTCAAAATAATTGAATCATTTTCTTCTTCATCAGCAGCTTCAGGCACTGGGGCCTTGTTCTTCTCCTCAGCTGTAATACTTCTGGTGTTCCTCTTGGGTTTTGGCTTTTGAGCTGGAGCAACAGTCTTGGGAGCAGCTTTGCTTAGTAGCAGCCCCTAACTTAATAGCATCTCCCATCAACTTCTGAGCTTTGGATGATGGAGCAGCATCCTCTTCCTATTCTTCTTCATCTCTCATCATGGAGGGCTTCCCAATAACTCTGGCAATGGTCTTTTTGACCCTTTCTTTCCTCTTCTTGCCTTCTACAGCAGCCTCTTTGGGTTATGATCCCAAATTCTCTTGAGTGGATGCTCTGACCTTTAACATAGGAATTCTTTTGGCTGGAGCTTTTCTGTTCATGCCTGGCTTTGTTGATGCAGCAGTGCCAAACTCTTTATTCACCACCTTCTTCTTGGAAGTGGCCTCATCCTCAGCTGCAATGTAGTCTTCATCCTTTGAATCAGATGTTCTCTTCTTCCTTGTTCTAGTAGCTGCCTTTGGCAAGTTACTAGGTGTGCTCCTGCTGCCCTCATCATAGTTGATGGAGGGACTAGTGCCCTCACTCAACTGAACCTGTTCTTCTGACTTGTTCTGACTATCACTTTGATCAGACATCTTCAGGCAAACTTTCAGCAAACACTGTGAATAGGTTGTAGATGAGGTAGAGTAGATGATCATCACAAAGCATAGAGGTTTTGCAAAACAATTGACTCAAAACTTAGTTTTAGTTTTCCATAGAAAGCATTTCGGAGCTACCAATTTGTAAACTCAGTGATACCGAAGCAGCTTTTGGAACCTAAACTAGTGAACTCGGTCAGACCGAGTCACAGTTTGGTGGCACCGAGACTGCTAGGGTTTCACAAGGAATCGAACTCGGTCACACCGATTTGCAATTCTTGGTCAGACCAAAAATCGCATGTGCAATGGCCTAAGCCAAATCGGTGAGACCGATTTCAACAATTCGGTCGGTCCGAGATGAGTTCGGTGGAAACCTAACCCTAAATTTTCGAATAAAATCTAATCTACAGGATGTTTTCGCTAGATAGGATGATTTCATATGTGGCATGAATCATGGCAAAGCAATGTGCTACGAATCGGAGTTAATGAATAGCACAAAGTATCAAGTTCATACCCTATCTCGGCGGTGAACTTGCTACGGCGACAACGGCGGGGCAGATTGCCATTGACGGCGGAGGAGACCAGCGGCGGGAGGTCGCTGGCAGCGAGTAGACGATCCGGAGACCCGAAGAGGCAGAGTAGGTTACGCGCGGGTGAAGAGTTTTGGAAAATTTTCCAAAATTTAACCCATCGGTATATATAACCCGACCCTGTCGGTGTGACCGAGTGGAACAAATCGGTGGCACCGAGATGCAAAACTATGAGCAGTTACTGTAACTCGGTGTGACCGAAAGGTTCTAATCGGTTGCACCGAGATTGAAAACCTAGATCAACTTAGTGATCTCGGTGTGACCGAAAAGGATGAATCGGTCAAACCGAAATGCACAAAGAGGTTTTGGAAGTTTAAGTCTATAACGAATCGGGGACTCCGAGTGCTCCTCACACAGAGTGGTTCGAATCTGACTTGATCAAACTTTGTGATGTAGCATGAATAGAGTTTGAGAAGAGAAAAGCATAGATAGCTAGAGAAGGTTCTTAGGCATTCTTGTCCATCCATTTGGAAAAAGAGAAAAAGACCAAGCAATCAAAGCAACAAATGGATGTCCTCGAATGAGTAAAATATGCAACCAACATGCTCACACAATAAAAGGGCAAATGAAATATGTGGCAAAGCATGCACAACCAATTCTAGCATCTATCAAACAATTGGCGATGACTAGGTCATCTATATATAAGTATATTGACTTAGGAGTCAAATGAGAACATTTGATCATATGTCATACTCATCGTTTAAGCACAAGTGGGGTTACCACTTTTACATAAAGCATTGTTGTGTTCACACCATTAGAGTTGCTTTAGCTCAGTTCTTAAGAGTAAAGCTCCCCCTAGATGCGAGATCCCCCCTAAGAGGGATGAACGAACCTTGGGTTTTGTCGATGATGACTTCATGTAGGTGTTGAAGATGTGGATGCTCAATGTTGATGTAGATCATTCGGAGCAATCCATTGGAGTGAGTTGCACTTTCAATACCTACACGGGTTAGTCCCACAAGGAACAAGAAAGGATATCCATAGACATAGAGTGATGCACACACAAGATGATGTCCATGAAAGCATTAGGTTACCTTGTTCCTTGTCTTACCAACAAGAGGGTTTGTGACTCCTTGGACTAGTGCAAGATGTGGAAGTTGTTTGCACTTGTCCTTGCCAAAATAATAAGAGTGAAGTATGTTAGCGGAGTCACCCTCAAGAACTCTCTAGTTCTTATTCTTTGGGATCCACATCATCTTGATGGGAATCCTTGGAGTTATAGTCGTACTTGATTAAGTAGAACTTGATGTAGTCTTGGGAACCCACTTGACCAAGGCCTTAGGAGCTTCTTCAAATGCATCAATCTCCTCTTGAAGCTTGTCCTTGCCTTTTTGCTTGTGGTCTTGTGGTGGAAGATCATCTTGAGCTTGTGTTCCTTTAAAAGAAGTAGGATCGTACTTCTCTTGTTAAGGAACAAACTTCGTCTTGGGGTATTGATCTTCTTCCCACTCAACTCCATTGGCATTAAGCTTTCGTTCAAAACCAACACATTGATTCTTCCGGTGCCTTCCTTGCTTGCATACAATCACCTCGAATTGCTTACTTCCGGCAAGGCTCTTATAAACACCTTTCTCTATAATTCCCTTCAATAAGCTATTTTCTTGCTCAAGTGTAACTTGGCTAAGAGAATCATTAGTGGAATCAAGAGAACTACTAGAAGCAACAATATTGGATTTAGCATGATTATTGTTACTACTAGAAGAAGAATCTTTCTTGTTCTTGTTACTAGACTTGACTTGTGGCATGTAAGTAGATAAGAGTAAACGCTTGGCAATGTAAGAAGAACTTTTCTTGCGAAGATCATCATTGATTGCCTTTAAAAACGCATGCTCTTGCTCAAGGTTGAGCTTTTCAAAGTGTAACTTCTCATGAGTCTTTAAAAGTTCTCGATGATCTTCCAAGATAGTTTCATGAGCTAACTTAAGAGTATTTAGTTCTTTAGTTAGGCACTCAATCTTCTCCTTATCATTGTCATTCGTTTTATCTTCATTAGAATGATTAATTGATGTTTCATCATAGTATTCATCACTAGAGTTGTCAACAAGTAAATCATCATCACCTAAACAAGTCATCTTCATCACTATTGAAATCAACATACTCGGGGTGTGATACCTTTGGGCCTTTAGCCATGAAGCATCTTCCAATTCCTTCATTTGTGAGTCAAATATGTCATAGGAGTTGGTTGACACAAGTGCTAGACCGGCAACACCTTCATCTTGAGAATATTCGGAGTCGGAGTGATAGCTTATCTCGGAGTGATTGTCGGAGTCGGAGTTGAATACCCATTCACCAACATGAGCTTGATGTCTTAGTTTTGTGTAGCTCTTTGATGATTTGTCCTTCCTTTTCGAATCCTTGCTTCTCTGGGATGTTCTTCATTCATAACGATCATCTCTACTCTTCCTCTCTCTTGGTGGTGATTCTTCTCTTCTACTTCTTCTTTTTGGGGAATCTCCTCTTCTTTTGTAGGGAGCCGTACACTCATTGGAATAGTTTCCGGGTCTTCCACAATTGTAGCAATTACGCTCACGACTAGAAGATCTTTTGTCATTGTAGGACCTTGACTTGGAACTTCTTTCCTTGCTTCTACTCGTGTAGAACTTGTTGAAGTTCTTCACCATTAGGCTCAATTCTTCATTGAAGGTTTGTTTCTCACTTGATGACGTGGGAGCTTCACATGAGGCTTTGTAAGCACCACTTGACTTGTTGTGGAGCTCTTCCTTATCCTTGAGTGACATCTCATGAGCAACAATTCTCCCAATGACTTCCATTGGCTTGAGATCTTTGTAATTGGGCATCATTTGGATCAATGTGCACACGGTATCATATTTTCCATCCAAGGCTCTTAGGATCTTCTTGATGATGAATTTATCGGTCATCTCTTCACTTCCTAAACCAGCAATCTCATTTGTGATGAGAGCAAGCCTAGAGTACATTTCAGCGACGCCTTCACCATCCTTTATTTTGAACTTGTCAAGTTGACTTTGAAGCACATCCAATTTGGATTCCTTAACGGAGTCGGTACCTTCGTGCATGTCAATCAAAGTATCCCAAATTTCCTTCGCATTCTCGAGATGGCTGATTTTGTTGAATTCTTCGGGGCACAATCCGTTGAAGAGAATATCACAAGCTTGAGCATTGTATTGCAACATCTTCAACTCTTCCGCGGTAGCTTCACGGTTTGGTTCTCTCCCATCAAAGAATTCACCTTGCAAGCCAATACACACAATAGCCCAAACGGCGGGGTTATGTCCAAGAATATGCATTTTCATCTTATGCTTCCAACTAGCAAAATTTGTACCATCAAAGTAAGGACCTCTACGGTGGTAATTTCCCTCGCTAGACGCCATACTCTCCTAGGTTGTGAAACCAAGGCTGTGACCACCAAAAGATATGGAAATCAAAGCAAATGGAGAGCAAAGCTTTGATACCAATTGTAGGATCGAAAGTATGTCTAGAGGGGGGTGATTAGACTACTCGACCAAATAAAAATTTAGCCTTTTCCCAATTTTAATTCTTGGCAGATTTTAACAACTTAACACAAGTCAAGCAATTTTAACACAATTCAAGCAAGCATGCAATGAGTATATAAGCAGCGGTAAGTAAAGCATGCAACTTGCAAGAATGTAAAGGGAGGGGTTTGGAGAGTGCAAACGCAATAGGAGACACAGATGTTTTTTGTCGTGGTTCCGATAGGTGGTGCTATCTTACATCCACATTGATGGAGACTTCAACCCACGAAGGGTAACGGCTGCGCGAGTCCACGGAGGGCTCCACCCACGAAGGGTCCATGAAGAAGCAACCTTGTCTATCCCACCATGGCCGTCGCCCACGAAGGACTTGCCTCACTAGGGTAGATCTTCACGAAGTAGGCGATCTCCTTGCCCTTACAAACTCCTTGGTTCAACTCGACAATCTTGACGGAGGCTCCCAAGTGACACCTAACCAATCTAGGAGACACCACTCTCCAAAAGGTAATAGATGGTGTGTTGATGATGAACTCCTTGCTCTTGAGCTTTAAATGATAGTCTCCCCAACACTCAACTCTCTCTTACGGGATTTGGATTTGGTGGAAAGAAGATTTGAGTGGAAAGCAACTTGGGGAAGGCTAGAGATCAAGATTTATGTGGTAGGAATGGAATATCTTGACCTCAACACAAGTGTTGGTGGTTCTCTCTCCGAAAATGTATGTTGGAAGTGTAGCCATGTTCTGATGGCTCTCTACACGAATGAAGAGTGGGTGGAGGGGTATATATAGCCTCCACACAAAATCTAAACGTTACACACAACTTACCAAACTCGGTGGGACCGAATCGTGAAACTCGGTGGGACCGATTCGCTCATCTCGGTTGGACCGAAACGTTATGAAAGGGAAACAGAGAGTTTGCATTGCAATCTCGGTGGGACCGATCGCTCATCTCGGTTTGACCGAGACGTTATGAAGGGAAACAGAGAGATTACAATCCCATCTCGGTGAGACCGAGATCCCTATCGGTGAGACCGAAAAGACTAGGGTTTCTGGCAGTGGCTATGTCAACTGAACTCGGTGGCGCCGGATAGAAAGTTTCGGTGGGGCCGAGTTTGACTTTTGGTTTGGGACATATGTGTATGTGAGAAAGTAGTTGAGGGCTTTGGAGCATATCACTAAGCACTTTGAGCGAGGAAGCCATTAAGTAACACCTCATCCCCTCTTAATAGTATTGGCTTTCCTATGGACTCAATGTGATCTTGGATCACTAAAAGTAAAATGTAGAGTCTTGTGCTTTGAGCTTTTAGCCAATCCTTTTGTCCTTAGCATTTTGAGGGGTCCGCGTTTCTCATCCATGCCATGCAAAACATTGAGCTTTCCTGAAATATTTATCTCGAAATAGCATTAGCTCAATGAGCTATATGTTGTTAGGAATTACCAAAACCATCCAGGGATAGTTGCACTTTCACAATCTCAACATGAAGAGAGGTAATTTAGTAACATGAAAATTTCTACAACCATATTTTCCTCTCTCATAATAATTACATGTAGGATCATAAGAAAATTCAACAAAATAGCTATCACATAACATATTCTCAACACGATCGACATGCATGCAAAGTTGACACTCTTCCAAAATAGTGGGATTAACATTAACTAAAGTCATGACATCTCCAAACCCACTTTTATCAAAAACACCATAAGATTGAACATTCTCCAAATATGTGGGATCTAAAGTTGACACTCTTCCAAACCCACTTTCAATATTATTGCAAACACTATTATCGACCTCATATTCATCATGGGCTTAAATAAATTTTCAAGATCATAAGAAGAATCACCCCAATCATGATCATTGCAACAAGAGTAGACATAGCAAAACTAGCATCCCCAAGATTAGGGTTTTGGATATTATTAGCACAATTCACATCAAGAGAATTTAAAATAAAATCATTGCAATCATGCTTTTTATTCAATGAGCTATCGTGAATCTCTTCATAAATTTCTTCATCACAATTTTCAGATTCATGAATTTCAAGCAAAACCTCATAAAGATAATCTAGTGCACTCAAATCACTAGAATATGGTTCATCATAATTGGATCTCTTAAAAAGATTGGCAAGCGGATGAGGATCCATAGATATTGGGTTCTCTGTTTAGCAATAAATAAACAACTATTCCAACCAAACGAGCAAACGAGCCAAGTAAGACATCAAAGCAAACGAAAAGACAAACAGAAGAAGGGCGAATAAAACGGCAAGGGTGAAGTGGGGGAGAGGAAAACGAGAGGCAAATGGCAAATAATGTAATGCGAGGGAGATGAGTTTGTGACGTGTACTTGGTATGTCTTGACTTGAGCGAAGATCTCCCCGGCAACGACGCCAGAAATCCTTCTTGCTACCTCTTGAGCATGCGTTGGTTTTTCCCTTAAAGAAGAAAGCGTGATGTAGCAAAGTAGCGTAAGTATTTCCCTCGGTTTTGAGAACCAAGGTATCAATCCAGTAGGAGGCTCCTCTCAAGTCCCACGCGCCTACACAAACAAACAAGAACCTTGCAACCAATGCGATAAATGGGTTGTCAATCCCTTTACGGCCACTTGCAAAAGTGAGATCTGATAGAGATAATATGATAAGATAAATATTTTTGGTATTTTTATGATATAGATTGAAAAGTAAAGGTTGCAAAATAAAGTAGATTGGAAACTTATATGATAGAGAATAGACCCGGGGGCCATAGGTTTCACTAGTGGCTTCTCTCAAGATAGCATAAGTATTACGGTGGTTGAACAAATTGTTGGAAATATGCCCTAGAGGCAATAATAAAAGTATTATTATTATATTTCCTTGTTCATGATAATTGTCTTTTATTCATGCTATAACTGTATTATCCGGAAATCGTAATACATGTATGAATACATAGACCATAATATGTCCCTAGTGAGCCTCTAGTTGACTAGCTCGTTGTGATCAACAGATAGTCATGGTTTCCTGGCTATGGACATTGGATGTCGTTGATAACGGGATCACATCATTAGGAGAATGATGTGATGGACAAGACCCAATCCTAAGCATAGCACAAGGATCGTGTAGTTCATTTGCTAGAGCTTTGCCAATGTCAAGTATCTCTTCCTTTGACCATGAGATCGTGTAACTCCTGGATACCGTAGGAGTGCCTTGGGTGTATCAAACGTCACAACGTAACTGGGTGACTATAAAGGTGCACTACAGGTATCTCCGAAAGTATCTATTGGTTTATACGGATCGAGACTGGGATTTGTCACTCCGTGTAAACGGAGAGGTATCTCTGGGCCCACTAGGTAGGACATCATCATATGCGCAATGTGACCAAGGAGTTGATCACGGGATGATGTGTTACGGAACGAGTAAAGTGACTTGCCGGTAACGAGATTGAACAAGGTATTGGATACCGACGATCGAATCTCGGGCAAGTAAAATACCGCTAGACAAAGGGAATTGAATACGGGATTGATTAAGTCCTTGACATCGTGGTTCATCCGATGAGATCATCGTGGAACATGTGGGAGCCAACATGGGTATCCAGATCCCGCTGTTGGTTATTGACCGGAGAACGTCTCGGTCATGTCTGCATGTCTCCCGAACCCGTAGGGTCTACACACTTAAGGTTCGATGACGCTAGGGTTATAAAGGAAGCTTGTATGTGGTAACCGAATGTTGTTCGGAGTCCCGGATGAGATCCCGGACGTCACGAGGAGTTCCGGAATGGTCCGGAGGTAAAGATTTATATATAGGAAGTCCTGTT
>NC_041393.1:703086660-703090540 GCF_002162155.2 Triticum dicoccoides
GGCCTCCCAAACATACCTTATGCCTTTGGTGCAGCCCCTCCCCCTCTCCCTCCTCCTCTTCTCCCATGGTGCTTGGCGAAGCCCTGCGGGATTGCCACGCTCCTCCACTACCACCACGCCGTTGTGCTGCTGTTGGATGGAGTCTTCCTCAACCTCTCCCTCTCTCCTTGCTGGATCAAGGCGTGGGAGACGTCACCGGGCTGTACGTGTGTTGAACGCGGAGGTGACGTCCGTTCGGCATTTGATCATCGGTGATCTGAATCACGACGAGTACGACTCCATCAACCCCGTTCACTTGAACGCTTCCGCTTAGCGATCTACAAGGGTATGTAGATGCAAACTCTACTCTCTTTCTACTCGTTGCTGGTCTCTCCATAGATAGATCTTGGTGACACGTAGGAAAATTTTGAATTTCTGCTACGTTCCCCAACAAATTACTGTCGAGCAATTGATAGAAAAATGCATAGTAATGAGAATATCTAGGCATGATCATGTATATAGGTATCACGTCCGCAACAAGTAGACTGACTTCTGCCTGCATCTTCTACTATTACTCCACACATCGACCGACTCCTGCCTGCATCTAGAGTATTAAGTTCATAAGAACAGAGTAACGCATTAAGCAAGATGACATGATGTAGAGGGATAAACTCAAGCAATATGATATAAACCCCATATTTTTATCCTCGATGGCAACAATACAATACGTGCCTTACTGCCCCTGCTGTCACTGGGAAAGGACACCGTAAGATTGAATCCATAGATTCGCACTTCTCCTATTGCAAGAAAGATCAATCTAGTAGGCCAAACCAAACTGATAATTCGAAGAGACTTGAAAAGATAACTAATCATACATAAAGAATTCAGAGGAGATTCAAATATTTCTCATAGATAAGCTTGATCATAAACCCACAATTCATCGGATCTCGACAAACACACCGCAAAAAGAGTTACATCGAATAGATCTCCAAGAAGATCGAGGAGAACTTTGTATTGAGATTCAAAGAAAAAGAAGAAGCCATCTAGCTAATAACTATGGACCCGAAGGTCTGTGTTAACTACTCACAACTCATCGGAGAGGCCTTGGTGATGATGGAGAGGCCCTCCGTGGTCGATTCGCCCTCCGGCGGAGCGCCGACGAAGGCTCCAAGATGGGATCTCGCGGATACAGAAGGTTGCGGCGGTGGAAATAGTTTTCCGTGCTGCTCCTGGATGGTTTCGGGGTACGAAGATATATATAGGCGAAGGAGGTAGGTCAGGGGAGCCACGAGGGGCCCACGAGACAGGGGGCGCGCCCACCCCCTTAGGGCGCCTCGACTGCTTCTTGACGTGCACTCGAAGTTTCCTGGATTGCGTTTGTTCAAAAAAGATCGCTCCCGAAGGTTTCATTCCGTTTGGACTCTGTTTGATATTCCTTTTCCGCGAAACACTGAAATAGGAAAAAAAACAACAATTCGGGCTGGGCCTCCGGTTAGTAGGTTAGCCCATAAAAGTGTAAAGTAAAGCTCATAAACATCCAAAACAGGTAATATAATAGCATGGAACAATCAAAAATTATAGATACGTTGGAGACGTATTAATATGCCGACGGCCGCCGTTACCACCCGTCGGCGTAGTTTCGACGTCGTCAAGCGGTCGTCGCTGACTGGGTAGGTGGGCCCGGAATATGCCGACGGCCCCCGTAGGCGTATCTCGCGCGGTCCCGACGGCCTCATCTATGCCGACGGCCCCGTCGGCATAGATAGACGTATGCCGACGGTGTTTCTACGCCTACGGCCTATCCTAGGCCGTCGGGATAGGTCTATCTATGCCGACGGGGGCCGTCGGCATAGATGAGGAGGCCGACGGCCTAAGTGGATATTCTGGTAGTGTCTAGTGACTCTATTTTTCATGTAACCCCGGATTGTATCCGGGAGGCTCTCTCTCTCGATTATACTTGATCAATAAAGCGCGATATTCCTCAAAACAAGAACAATCTAATCTTTGTTTGCTTTTCAACAAGTGAATGTGCGGCTTATGAGGTTGGATATTATTACTTATAGCCTTGGATGGTTGGTTGCTCGTTTACCAGGTCAAACTAACTAATCTTGACACCAGTTAGTGACAAGCACAACACAAATCACACATATATACGTGACCCACCCTAGAAAAATATATATGTGATGTAAATATCAGAACAAGAAAAGATGGCTGATGGTGCATTGATACCGACATGAAACGAAATACAGAAAGAAAAAAACAATGGCAGGCGGCTCGTGAACCGACGAACGAGCCTAAAATCTTTGGATTGGGCGGCGACGGCAAAGCAATGGCTGCAGGCTGCGCTGATTTTATAAAGCATCCTGTCAAATGACGACACAGAATAGCAACAAGCCCAGGCTATTTACTCCAGGGAATATCTCTTCGGTTCGAAATACTATCTGCCAACTACCAAACAGCCTAACAGAAAGTACGTGTTGCCATCGGACCGGTCCCTTGATCATGGGCAAGCGCTTGACGCCATGGATCAGTGTCTTGGTCGTGCTCTCGACGCTGTGGCACTCTTGCAGCCCGGCCGCTGGCGCCGACCCGACGGCCGGCTTCACCGCCGTCGAGATCACGGAGGACCGGTTCAAGCTCCACAAGCCGTACGACCTGCCGCAGGAGCAGCGCTACGAGCTCCGCGCCGACGGCGTGCGGCGGTTCTGGGTCTACTGCGACGACAAGCCCTTCCACGCCGGGAGCCCCACCAAGCCGCGCTCCGAGATCCTCCTCAACGTAAGTCGCATCAATCTCTTCTCCTACTAAACCAAACCTTCCTCTCACAATGGTTTCTGACGGGGTGGAGCAGATAACGTACAGCTCCGGGGTGTGGCAGTTCGAGGGGCACGGCTACGTGCCGGCCGGCACCACGGGGGTGTCCGTGATGCAGGTGTTCGGCGCGGCAGGCCCGCCGCGGAACACGACGCTGATGCTGCACGTCTACGGCGGACGGCTCGTGTACTACAACGACGAGACCAAGGTGGTCGACGGCCACATCTACGACCGCTGGTTCAGGCTCAACGTGGTCCACGACGTCCAAGCTTCGGCCCTCACTGTGTTCATCGACGGCGACGAGAGGCTGGTCGTCCCAGGCTACGGCGGAGATTTCCACTACTTCAAGTTCGGAGTGTACACGCAGACGAACCCCTCGCACTACATGGAGTCGCGGTGGAGGGATGTCAAGGTCTACACCAAGACTTCCTACTGAAAAATGTAAGAAATCAACCTGCAAGATTTCAGCATGAATTAGTTGGGGACTGGAGTACATTTGATTGGCAAGTGGAAGAAAATAATTTTGTATTAGTGTGATGGGGCAATGGATAAATGGATACGGTACATATGTATCTATCTGCCCTGAGAAATTAATGCAGTAAATGCTGTGGCACATCCATGATTACAAATCACCCCGGTCGGTCCAGTGCGTCGCTCCGTAAGAGCATCTAAAGCCGTTCCTCTCAAACCATTCTCAAACGTGTGCGGATGTGTCCGGTCAGCGATCGTAGATGAGAGAAGGAAAAAAGTGTCCCGTGAGCTGGTGTGGCGGCCGCTCCTTCAAGCGGATCGTGCGGGACGGTCCTGGTCCGATCCCGCTGGATCTGGCGTCGGCTGCCCGTCCGGCGGCGAGGGCTGAGGCTGGCAAGGGCCGTGGGCGACCGGCCCTGTCGTGGATCGGTGGCAGTGCTAGTGGCGTGGCTGAGGTGGTGGAGGCATGTGCACATCCCGGGGTTTGGTTGGGCCTTCCTCCTGGCTTCTGAACAACGGCGTGGGATTCCCTTGGGCCCATCCTTGGCGGCTATCTACCCCCTCTTCGGCAGGCGGGCAGCTGTTGGTGGCCTCTCGTTGGTTCACGCTAGTAGCC
>NC_041393.1:703090743-703125452 GCF_002162155.2 Triticum dicoccoides
GTGCCGCCTGTCGCCGCCACGGAGGGTGCCGGTCGTGGCCATGTGCCGCACCTTCCCATTCTCCTTTCCCCGGCATGGTGCTTTCTATCGCTCACCAAGTGATGCTTGAGGCGGGACGGTATCTGCCGGTTCCGGCGGTGGTTGGGGTTGGCGGAGCTGTTCAAAGCCATCCCCTTTGATATTCTCGGGGCGGTCTGGGTGTAGGCCGGCGGCCCTAGCGGTGGGAAGCGCGTTTGTCTTGGGCAGATTGTGTGGATCGGGTGCAGGCGAGCAGACATGGGCGCTCGGGCGGCATGGATGCGGGTGATTGGCGGAGCCGGGGTGCGACGAAGGGGTCGGAGCACCGGGGTACATCACTTGCCCAGTCTTTGTTCTGGGCGATGCCAGTGGCGACCGCGATTGTCCTTGATGACCCACAAGTATAGGAGATCGCAACAGTCTTCGAGGGTAGTATTTGACCCCAATTTATCAATTCAACACAAGGGGAGTCAAAGAATATTTATGGGCCTTAGCAGTTATAAGTTGTAAGGTCAACTACACCTGAGAAGTCACTTCCTTGTAACAATTTATTTGTGGCACACATTAATATGATGATAGTGGAAACAGTAGTAGCAATTAGTAATAGTAATAGTAACAGTAGCAGTTATTCAGGCAATCCCCACCTACTTTGCCACTTTTCAATGGTGAAGCAAGGGGGAAGCACGTAGACTAGTTAGAATGGCGACCACGTTTCAGGCGGGGTATCGTGTTTGGTTATTAGAAACCCCTGAACATCCCGTTACTTGTTGAACAATGCAATAAAGTTTTCTCAGGAATGAAATTTACCAGACCGTTACCCAAATATTAAAGTATATGACGGCTTCTCTAAGAACAAAAATGAAGAAGTATTTGAGCAGTACATTATATTGCATAATTTTTCAAACCACTATCACATTCAACATGACAAAAATACTGACAAAGGCCAGAGTTCACCCACACTAAATCATATATAATGGTTTACCTCATATATCTTTATAACTAGGCAAAAGAAAAAGGCAATTAGGAGGATGGTTTCTTCAAGTGAGGTTCGTGTGCACCGAGACGAGAAACAAAGAATGCCAGCCAATCCATCTCAAGGGGGACAAGCTGTCGGCGCTTGATTGTGCCAAAGTTGGTAAATTTCTTCATCACCCCTGTCTCAAGATCTGTAGTGTACACGCTCCCGCGGTTGTCCTTGACGAACAACATGCCACCTTTCTCTTCCAAAAGTGTAAACATAAAAGTGTTGCTAGGTGGGTTTAGCTCAATAACCTAAGTGCGGAGCCACCTTATAGGAGCGGCATCCTCTTGCTGCGTCCATCTCTCTAGTTGGGAGCCTCGCCTTTGCACATGAAGAAATGAGAGTTGCCGGTCAACATCGACAGTAAGGAAAGTATGTTGTGGTTCATCATAATTGTGAGGTTTATACTTTGGAGCTCTGATCAGTTCGCCCGAGGTATCAATCTTAGTCAAGGAGGTGTTGAAGGTCCCGGCGTCCACTTCAATGGTATGCAAGATCGGCTCGTGTATTGTGAAGTAATGAACGAGCCAGCTTGCCATGCCACGCCATACAACAGCGCGGGGGTGCCTAAGCGGCAAGTAGTAACTACCACTCTCCTTTGCAGGAAAAATTAGCTTACTCGGCCAACTCCATCTTAGCTTACCGGACGTGAACATGTGGAGGTTGTGCGGCCGGTAATGCATGCCAGTCCCAATGACGAGCACTTCGAAGAAGGACGAGTAGCCAGACGGCACCGAAGGTTGCTGCTCGCCGTTCCTCGTATAGTCTGCGCCGGTTAAGACGGCATAGCCGCTCTTGTCGAAATCCCAATCACACTCTAACAGAGGGAGCTTGTGACATGCGTCGGAAAGCAAATTGCAGACAGCCAGGCGGATAGATGAGACCAAGCAACCTTTGCTTTTGCCAGTGGGTGTATCCAGGTGCACGAGGAGGAGGCCGTGGCGAGCGACGAGCGGCACCGCATTGTGCAGCAGGCCTCTTTTACGGCCTCCTGTACCACTTGTTGCTGCTCTCGGAAAAAATGACTCTAGAGAGCCACGGTCAGAACCAAACACCAACCCCGGCGTGGGGACGAAGCATGTCACAAAGGTAGGGTCGTCCTTGCAAGCGACGATTTTCTCCGAGAGGAAGAAACCAGGAAGGAACGACGCCGTATCATGGTCTGGCCAGCAGCTGCGGCGAAGAAAGGAGGCCTTGCTTACAATGCGGCGCCATTGCTTGCACGTCATGGCGCAACGGAAGAGGTCGGTCACATTGTCCATGCGCACGAGGATATCACGGACCACATCATCCGGGAGCGACGCCGCGGCCTGCGCCACCGTCCCTTTCATCTTCTGCCGTACCACGATCATCGGAGTGTGTGACTGGACGAGTCTCCCGTACGAGGAGGACCCAACGTGTCTCGAGGCCGTGGTTTTGAAGGACCTCAAGGCCCGGATCCGAATTAGAGTCACGATCGAATTCACGTCCGCGGTGTGTTATAATTCGCAACCGGGAAGGCCTCCCCACGTAGTAGTATCTCGAGGTGTCCCGGCCGTGTGCGTATCAGTTGGATCCGTCCATTAGATCGCATGCTGCTCCTATCGCCTTTTCCACTTCCAAAAATAGTGAGCTCGTGACACATTCGGACACCCAAGGTTTTCATATACACGGCCGGTCGACCTAGCTAGACACGTCCGCAAAATCTATCTATCACGAGTGTCCCTCCGATCACACGGCGAAGCTCACGCGAGACATGGTCGTCCCTGAAGAGCTCACGGCGATGTCGCTCCCGGACGACGTGGTCTGCGAGATCCTCGCGCACGTGGAGGACATGAGCGACCTCTTCTGCTGTGCCAGGACGTGCAAGCGGTGGAGCCGCCTTGCGGACGACGTCCGCCGCGCGAGGCTGCAGTGGACGTCGTCGTTCGTTTCTGGGTTTTTCACCAAGAAAGGCAGAGCGAAGCACCTCATCCCGACGCCGGGATCGGTGTTCGGGCCTGACCGCCGCTTCCTCGGCTCCTTCTTTCGAGGCGGCACAAGAGACCTCAGTTGCGCAACACCACTCGCCGCGCGCCACGGTCTCCTTCTGGTGCTTCTCGACTCCTGCGATGCTCGGGCTCGCTCAGACCAAATCACCGTCCACCTTGCTGTGTGCAATCTGCTTGCCGGCACATGCGATGAGCTCCCACCACTAGAGCGCGGCTGGAGGTATGGCAAGAGTGGCTATGCCATCTTTACGGATGCAGATTGTTCCTCAAACGATAAGCAACAATCTCTATTGCCATGGGGCTACTCGACTTTGTTCAAAGTTCTAGTCATCTACAGCAGCGTTAGAGATGACGAGCCGTGCATCCTCCACACATTCTCATACGGCGAGGGGAGGTGGAACACGCCTACAAATTTGGTTGATGAGGATATAAAGTTCTACGGTTGCGGGCTACTCAAGCATTCCAACGCCGTCGTGTGCCGAGGCACGGCACACTGGCTTATTGGGTATTATCCAAGCCACAGTCACTTGCATATTATTAATGTAGATGCCGAGACTTGCCATGTTTCCCTGACGAAGATTATGAACCCGACCCATGACATTTTATCTGGAACATATGAAGAACCACAACTTATTGTTTCTGCTGACAAGACACTATCGTTGCTTTACCTGAAAAAGCCAGGCCTCCAGGTAAAAATATGCATGTGGCAAGTTAGTGAGGGGATTGAGAGTGGTGGTAGATTGCTCTGCAGCCGAGTCATCGAGCTAAAAGCGCCCAAGCAGATTCAAGAAGAAGAGATGCACTTGACCTTTCTGGCAGAGAAGAATGGCACGTTACTCGTCAAGGACAATTGCATGAACCTCTACGCTGCCGATCTTAGGACAGGGGTCATGAAGAGTCTCATGCATTGCGGTAAGGTTACCTACTGGAAGGTTGTGCCCTTCGAGATATATTGGCCGGTGTGCTAATCCTTTCTAGTGTTGGTACGGATTGACTTCAAGGCACCATCCTCTCATAATTGTATTTTATTTACTTTCAGAATCTATTGGGTAAATCATTATGTTTTGGTGTGGATGGATCAGCTTACTAGTACCCCGAAGAATATATTTAGTGGCGGAAAATTAGATTGCATAAAAGGCTTATTTCATGTGAATATTCAGTTCTGCACTCGAGATCATCTGATCTGAACAGTAAAATCAGTGAAATACTAGAAATTTTTAAATAATTTAGAGTATATATTTTTGCATCGAAGATATTTGAGTGTGTGAGTTCTGTGCCAATTTTGAGCGCATTCGAACATCTGAGTAGCTCTTAGAAAAAAAATCAGTCCAAACAAATAGTAAACTTTTTTACAGACCCAGTCTTTTTTTGCCAAGAGCTACTCAGATGTCCAAACACGCTGAAAATTGACATGCACATCACGTACTCAAACATCTTTCCCGAAAAAAATCGGATTTTTTTGAATTTTTTTACTCTCTTAATCTTAATTGACGCAACCTCTATACAACATTGTATAGAGATTGTATAGAGGTTGCATCAATTATTTTGGATCAGAGGGAGTGGTATTTTTTTTATTTCACTGTTTATGGCGGGAGTAGATAAGCCCGGGAGCCATCTTGCCACTCTCTTATCCGAATATTCAACTCTGCACTCGAGCTAATAGGTTAATTTATTTACCTTCTAACCCAACTTCACTTAATTTACTTACCAAATTTAGGTAAATCACGGGGCAGAATTTGATAAACATTTATTTACACCGTCACATTAATACGAGTAGGTAATTCACAAGCTAGCATACTAGTAGAATATTTATACTCCATTGTAACGCATGGACATTTTCCTATACATCTAAAACTTCTTCTTTTTATCAGGGGGACATCTGAAACTTCTTAGGAAACCAAATGTTTAACAGAAAAAAAACTACCACATTCCAACCAACCCTGACTGCAAATTACCACTCTACAAAATTTAGCTAAGAACTACCGGTGTACGTCATAAACTTTTGCAAACAAACTACCACTTTGAGTTAAGTACTGTTTCGAGCATTTTAAACCCGATTATGACAGGCTGGGCCACCCGTCAGGGCTAAAATTCCTCTCAATGGCCGGAAAACCTTCAAGGAGCTAGCTGACACCCCTACCGAGTTCATTGGCCTTGCACCCGTTCTGGCGTCCCAGTGCCTTGCGTATACTTCGTTGGGTTAGGGCCATTCCTCTTTGGCATCGGTGAGGCGGAAGAGCGGTGCGAGTGCCTCATCTGGCTAGATGGGCAGCCAGACCGCAGCGTCCTACTCCGGTGCTTCGATAGCACGGGCGTAGCGAACCACTCCGCAGAGCAGCTCATGGACTCCGAGGAGGGCAAGAAACTTCAGCTCAGGCGACCAAGAGGCCGCGACCACGGCCTGAAGCGATGGCGCGTGGACTGGTCCATTGGTCGAGCGCCGCCAGAGGGCGATCGCATGCGGGCCCACGCAGGGTCGCCCAGAGCGCCAGTAGTAGGTCGTCCTTGGACGGCCCAGCTGCCGCGACGAGGACAGCCCAAGGCCATAAGGAGCAGCCCGGCGACGTCGCCAACCATAGAGAGAGAGAGAGAGAGAGAGAGAGAGAGAGAGGTGAATGCGGCAGCAAAAGGGAAGATTCAATGGCAGAGCTCACCTCACTCGCGAGGTCCAGCAGCGATGGTGGAGGAGGAACATTTGGGGCGCCTCAAGGTGTTTGAGAGAATGTCCACGAGAGAAAATTGGAGTGGATGGAGGAGAGAGATTGCTAATATGTTAGGCCGTAGTGTCATAATGGTCAACCCTAATAAGGTGCGCAACATGCGGGCCAGCCTGTCATAATCCTTCTTAAACCGTCGAATTGACCACTTTTGTGACATGGTAGTTTTTTGCAAAAGAATAAATAAATTTAGAGTAGTAGTTCTGAGCTAAATTTTGTAGTGGTAGTTTGTAGTCAGGGTTGGTTGGAATGTGGTAGTTTTTTTCTAGGGGTAAAGCCAGCTTTATTAATCGAAAACGACAACTAGTGGGACATAATTTTGCTCATGTCGTTGGCCAAACCAAACATGACGACCCAGGCTAGCGAAAGAGAAATTCTAGCTAAACTCGACATTGACCACACAACCTTCAAAAGTAAAAAAAATTACAATTAAAAGTAGCTACTCTAGTTTTGATCTCGTGATGATTGCTCACCATTGCTGCCTTGCTTTATATCTTCCACCACTTGCTTTGAGTCAGAAGCTATAACAATATTTTGCAAGCGAAGATCTTGTGCTAATGATAGGGCTTCTCGGCAAGCTATTGCCTCATGCGTGAAAGGGTCACAAACTTCTTTCAATGACCAGAGAGGAACTGGCAAGGTAGTTTCCAACGTTATCTCTACAAACTTCTTTCAATGACCAGAGAGGAACTGGAATATTCCTTCATGGATAGACTTGCGTCGAGACAACCATATGGCCCACAGTGTAACCGCCATCTTCACAAACTGCTCACGTCATAATGTCTCAAGAGAGAGAAGAGCCATTATTTTGCATTAGGCTTCGTCGTAGCAACCAAACGTTGACCTAGTTCCCCATCGACTAGGGCCCATGAACAGCTCGATGTCGTGCATTCGAATTCCCGTAGCGAGTGCCGCCAAGAGTCCAGTGAACCGCAGAGACCAGATGAACTCGACGATGACATGTGTCCATAAGGATTTCCATGCCCCTTCTTCGTCCGTACCTGAAGAGAGCCAACAGCCAAGGGAGCTCCTAGTCAGCGCCTTTGGCGCCAACTAGGAGTTCCGGCGCCCACGCTGCCACGCCTATGGGCCGGCCCAAAACGGAGGCGCAACCAAGATGAAACAAAACAGAAAAATAAGCGGGGGAGAAGTATCGAACCACCGACTTCCTGTCCCAGAGTACAACACGCTACCCAGTCGGCCACTTGTGCACATATGATATCACGCATCGTTTCCCAGTTTTCTTATTTCTTTTTTTTTCGTTTTTCTTTTTTTCTTCCTTATATGATGAATTCTTTTCAGATACATGATCTCTTATCAAACCGACCGAATGTTTTTCATTTTTCGATGAACTTTAATTAGATTTGATGAAATTTGAATAAGCTCATAAAATTTGAAAAAAAAAGTTCATCGGATTTGAAAACAGTTCAAAATTTGAGAAAAAGTTAATCAGACTTGAAAAAAGTTCATTGGATTTTAAAAAAAGTTCATCACTTTTAAAAAAGTTCATCAAATTTGAAAAATAAAATTTGTCAAAGAGTTCATTGAAATATAAAAAAAGTTCATGAAATTTGAAAAAGAAAGTTCACCAATTTAGAAAAAAGTTCCTCGATTTGAAAAAAGTTCATCGATTTTGAGAAATAGTTTCTCATTTTTGAAGAAAAGTTCACAAACTTAAAAATGTTCACCGATTTTGGAAAAAAAATATGAAAAGTTTGAAAAGTTCATTGTTTTCGAAAAAAGTCTATCGGTTTTGAAAAAATTCATCAATTTTGAAAAAAGTTCATCGAGTTTGAGAAAATAGTTCATCGGTTTTGCAAAAAGTTCACAAATTTGAATGAAAAATTCGTCAATGTGGAGAAAAGTTCATCAAAATTAGTTCATCGGATTTGGAAAAAGTTCATCAAATTTGAGAAAACAAAAGTCAAATTTGAAAAAATTTTGCTGAATTAGAAAAAAGTTCATCAATTTTTGTGGATGGATTTGAGAAAGATCATCGAACGAGGAAGAAGGAAAAAAATTAAACAGAAAAATGAAAAACAAAAGATAGAAAAAGTGAAAGAGGAAGATGATAAGGAAAACAAGTGTTGGAATTGTGTGTATCATTACTGTGGCGGGGTGGTTACCACAGTGTGCTGTTTACCAGGAAGTCCTTGGTTCGATTCCCATCTCTCGCGTAATTTTTGCGATCTGTATATGAGCCAACGACAGCGAAATGGGCCAAGCCCAGCTAAAGCGGCTGCAGGCGCCCGTTAGCAGAATACACATTAACGGGCGCCTGCAGTGCAAAATAGGAAATGCCAACAGCCAGGCACTCTATGAAACCCTTCCGAGTAGTGGGCCTCCCAGCTGTGGGTCAATTGCTTTAGCCAAAGAAATCATAAGTTGTAGCCAACCGGGGCATAACAAACATGGCTGATACCCAATCCTCCTTTGAAGATCCAATCATACTTAGGCTGCACACGTGGTCATGCTACAGATTGAAAGATTGAAGAGACAACGATGGCGGCCACCGTGGTGTCGCTCCCGAAGGACGTTGCCACAAGATCCTCCTCTAAGTGGAGAATACAAGTATACAACCAATCCCATGGAGCCGCCTTGTAGGCGGCGCTTCCTTCCTCCGCCGTCTGTGGTCAGATGATAGGGGGCGTCATTGACATTCCTAGGTTCTTCACTCAAGAATGGATCGGGCCTCATATTAGGGACATAACCTTCATGACTTAGACTCCAGGACCGAACACAAACACTGTTCCCTCGGCTCCTTCCCCAACAAGGCCGACTCTTGCCTCTTCCACGGCACCGTGCCGCTCACCACGCGTTGCGGCCTCCTACTCGTCCACCAGGCTACTTGGCTTTCTTTGCCATGGGCGCTCAACAAACCTATACATGTTATCATCCAGCAAAGGCTAGGTGGAGCACGCTGAAAACCCCAATTTTGTACATTGCCATGGAGATCCACAAGTGTACGAGTGTAGGCCAGTCTAGCACCCTAACACAATGGTGTGTCGTGGTAAGGTGCACTAGAGCATTGGGTACCAGTCGGACTTATACAATCTTGAGGTGAACATGGAGACGTTTCAAGTCTCTCGAACGTGGATGAGAGGTTCTGCAAACTACGATGAACCGCAACTCAAGATCACGACCAATGGGGCGCCCTCGGTGTTATTTCTGCCGAGGTCAGGCCTTTGGCTAGAGATATACAAGTGGCCGGACGGTAAAAAGAGTGATGATGGTGCTGGATGGCTCTGCACTCACACTATCAAGTTGAAACCACCTAGGCAGATTGAAAGAAAAGCAAAGCCCTCGGCACACAAGATTGTTTTTTATTGAAACAAAGTAGAGCCTATTGATGCATCAGCTAGTTCAGGAAGAGTAAAATAGCTCAATATCCAGTTCTTTATGAGCTAAACTCTACATGTCGTCGATGAGAACATATATTTCAGCGATATCGCAACACTGCTATAAATCATGTATACAAAAAACAAAATGGGTAGATTCAAAACCAAATAGATACAGTATCTTATTGACGACAGCGAAGACGAAATGTAATACTGTATCTTATTGCTGAAGTGCCATAGTGCACAAATGCATGAATGAAAAAGAGCGATGTAGCACAATTTATACAATAACACAACAAAGGTATGAAAGGAAGAAAACCATGTGCAAAATAAAATGCAGGAACGACTAAATGGGGCAAAGAAACAGAACATGCAAGTAACAAAGGACATACAGTTGCAAATAATAGCATAGTTTGAACAAGAGATGCGAAACCCTCTGCTTGCTTCCCGGGCCCTCAGCACACATGATTGTTTTTTATTCAAACAAAGTAGAACCTATTGATGCATTACTAATTCAAAGCATTCTGAGCGTAAAATAGCTCAACATCCAGTTTGCTATGAGCTATCTCATAAGTGTCGTAGATGATAACATATACTACAGTGAGATCCCAATACTGCTATATAAATCATTAATATATTGAGAAGAATCAAACCAATAATATTCAAAAATATACATAAGCACATAACCACAAATTGTAGAAAGAGAGCTCATATTTAATAAAAAAAATGGGAGGCTCAGAGTTGGCTCGTCTATCATATGGCCACTCTATATGCGATAAGTTTAGTGATCCGTGTTGGAGATGCCCTTAAACCCGTGTGACATTTCAGCATTCAAATGGTTGCTCACCGAAAGCAAGCCGTCCTGATTTGCACACTTCCACCTAGTCACACAAAACCCTAACCCCAACCCATACCATAAAAACAAGCGATGGTATCTGATCTCAGTACACCTCTGAATGAGCCTTGCTCATCATCGCCATCAACAACACTTAGCGCAATCCCACAAAAAGAATAACAGAGGGAAGCCAATTCTCAAAGAACAAAAGATGACCAGAAACCACACAAGAATCGGTGAAAGCAGAAAGAATCACTATATCAGGAGCAAATCATGATCTGGTGGACACAAAAACTGGGACATGCATAAGTAAATGGCTCAGATATACCCCATTTCGACACCATAACTGAACTTCTGGTAGAATAACCATGAACATCTTATATTTGTGAACGGAGGGAGTAATAATTAGCCGCTAAACTGGTTACTTGTGACACAAGCCATCCTAGTTTAGCACCAAGTGAATCAATTCAGGTGAAGCTATATCATCACAGCCATTCATGAACATGACACGAAAGAAACAGTAATCTTGACATCTGAACTTGCCCTATACAACCCTTAAGTTGAAACCAATAACTTAGTAGAGTAACCAAAAGTACAAACTGATAAGTAGATAAAGAATAGAAAAGAAGGATGAAATTGTCAAGTCAAATAGCAATTGAAACAAGCAAACTGACCCAGCACCAAATAAAATGGTTTCAAAAACTATCCAAGGGACAGCAGAATTATCACAGCCTTTCAAGAATAAGGAAGAACAGAAAAGAAAGAACGGAAGACAAGAATAAGTACGGCTGGAGTACTGTTCCTAAAACAACAGAACTGGTTGACATACTGCAAAACCAACAAAATGATACTAGGAAATAGGCAAAAATATAATCTTGCAAAACAGTCCTTTGCATCCACCAGAACATGATTTTACATGGATGCTAGTAAGCAAGAACACAAATTCCCTACCTCAAAAAAAAAGAACACAAATTCCCAAAAAGGGAAAGATCAGTTAAAATTTTGTTGAGGAAACTATCATTTTTACTCAGAATAATCGAAGACAAGTTTATGTCAGCCATGTTTTATCATCATCGCCCCAATTAAACTGGTTACTTGCTATGACACAAGCCATCCTAGTTTAGCACCAACTGAATCAATTCAGGTGTTAGATAGAAGCTCTCACAGAGAAGCTATATCATCACAGCCATTCATGAACATGACATGAAAGAAACCATAATCTTGACATCTGAACGCCCTATATGACCCTTAAGTTGAAACCAGTAAAGAAGTGAGGAGTAACCAAAAGTACAAATTGATAAGTAGATAAAGAGTATAGTAGAAGAATGAGATTATCAAAAGTCAAATAGCAAATGAAACAAGCAAACTGGCCCCGAACCCAATAAGGTAATCCCAAAAACTATCCAAGAGACAGCAGAATTATCACAACCATTCAAGGAAAAGTAAGAACAGAAAAGAAAAAGCCCGAATGCACCAAACTGGCTCCCACCATGGACAACAAAATCACGAGACGGCAAACCAAACACCACAAGAGGTGATTTGCGTGTATCTGCTCCTAATGGGATAGCAAATGCCAGAACCGTGACAATTCATCACTTCTAAACATAAAAAGGCGATAGGAATAAATAAATGTGTAGAGGGCACAATATAGTTGCATCGAGATTTAAGAGGGCTCAGATTCGCCTTTGATAGATCATACAACCTAGCTCCACCATCTTCTTTCACCAGATCAACCCCCACCAATGAAGCCGAGCTCCTCTGGTTATCACTCAACAGAATGACCATCCAAGAGAGAGCCGTCAATATTCGATGAGAATGAAAAGGTTCTAAAAGAGGGGGAGTGGGTTTTTTTATGCCCACAGCTCCTCGAATAATCGAAGAAAAGTTTATGTCAGCCAAGTTTTATCATCATCGCCCCAGATAAGTTTCCAACATGGTTCATTTTGTGCTGAGCTTTTCCAAAAAGGGTCAAAACACTGAATTCTGCCGCAACTTGATACACACATACATGCATGCATACGTCACTCTGGGGTTGAGAGTTCTGACACCATTGACAATGTCAAGGCCAAGATCAAGGACAAGGAGGGCATCCCCCCTGTGACCAGCAGGGCCTTGTCTTTGCCGGCAAGCAGCTGGACGATGGCCGCAGCCTCACTGACTACAACATCCAGAAGGAGTCCACCCTTCACCTGGTGTCCCCTCCGTGGTGGCCATCCATCCATCAGTCTCAGGAGCTGCTCATACCTGGCCTCGACCGACCAAAGCTCCCGCTCGAAGGACACCTCTCAGACAACGCCGTACGGTTCCCAGCCCACGCCACAACCGGATCCAAGGAAATGGAATGTCGGTGGCTGGCGGCACCATAGCGACGGGAACTGATAGGGCGGCCACCCAAACAATGGGTCAGTCAGCAAGTCCAGGTGTAGATGCTCTTAGTACCCACCACCACCACCACCACCACGGCTGTCTTGATTGCTCAAGACATGATTATTTCAGCAACAATCTTCATCATAGCTCCGCCACTATTTTCTCTGATGAGAAAAGAGGTTGCACACCAAGCAACATGACCATGATATTTCTTTACAGAGGGAGTACACATCACATTCATGCATGCGTGCAAACATGGAGCAATCAGGCTCAGGAGCTGCTCATACCTGGCGTCAGCCGACCAAACCTCCCAGCGCGGAACACGCATCAGGACAACAACACCGTACGGTTCCAAGCCCACGCCACAACCAAATCCAAGCCGATTGAGCGGCAGTGGCTGGCGGCGCTGTAGCGGTGCGGAACTGACGCGGCGGCCACCGGGACGATGGTTCAGTGATCCGGCAACGAGCGCTCGCCTGATTCACACCGAGGGAGAGAGAGAGGGAGGGAGGGAGCATGCAGGGGAGCAATAAACCAGGACAGGACGGAGGTAGTAGTACCAAATCCGAAGCAACGTGCAGCCAAGCTGCGAGAAATCCATGGACGGCGGCTCAGATCCGATCCCGCGCCGGCCCGAGAAAGCCCTCGATCGAAACCAGCCGGCGCTCGGTCCCCAGCCCGCACGGCCGCGGACGGCTCCCGCACCGGCGGCGGCCCCGAGGGGCCTCCAAGCCGATGCGCGATCCGGCGCGCGGGAGGGGCTGGCCCCGAGGAGCGGCGAGTCCGTCGGCCGGTAGCTGGCCGGCGGCAGCGGGTCCCTCCATCATCGCCGCCATCTGAGCAGGGACGGGCGCGGCGGCGGGATTCGATCGGATCTAGCCAGAGCGCTCGCCTCGCCTGCTCTGCTCGGCGGCGTCCACGCGCGGTGGCCTCTCGCGCTCGAACTGATCGGAGCTAGCTAGCGAGGATTGGTCGACGGAGGATGGATCTCCGCTTCAGATGGGGAATGGGAGTCGGGAGGCACTGCGCGGAGGGGAGGGGACGAGAGGATAATGATGAGCTCTTTCTGTACAGTGGGCTTCCCGGCCGCGGGACAATTGCTTTAGCCCAACAACTACTACAAAATATACTGTACATCTCTAGAGTTACTAAGCTCCCACGGTTTACTCCCTCCTAGTTCAACAAGGCATTGGGTGACGTTTGTGGCCCCACCAGTAACTTGGTCATTAGTCGGTTTGGTGATACGTCCGTTCGCTGCCGTAGCTGCTGCGGTCTACTCTCCCGATCTAATTTCACTCTCGCACGCCCCCCCTTCGTGCTAGGGTTTCGGCCGCCAGCCTCCTTGCTCCAGCCGCCGCAACCTCCCCGGTCCGACCGGCCTCAACGAAGATTGGTTGCTGCCCTCGGGTCCTGCGCACCTTCCTCATATGGCGTCGGCCAGTCAACCACTGAATCCAGTGAGTCCGGAGTCATGCGACAGGACGACGAGCACGCATCTTGGGGTGGAGGTTTCTGGTGCGTGATGTTGAGGATGATGACTACTTAGAGGTGTTGACAGCGGCGTACGAATCCGGTGCTTCGTCGAGCTGTAATGTGTTGGTATTCCTGTGCTACATGCCTACATCTACAGCCGGCGACGGCTCCCGGTTGCCTCAGCATCCCACGCCGCGAGGAGGGCCACCGCAAGGAGATGCAGGCGGACGTGCTCCTCTTCCTGCCTGCAGTGCTCTTCGTGTGGTCCAAGCTGGCGCGCCTCCACGGCACGCTGACGGCGCCGTTTCCGACCTGCAGCCGGCGACGGACAAGATCGTTGCCTTGTTGTGGCGCTCTCCTCTGCCTTTCGATGTGCCATCCTCTGCAGCGCCGGGTCAACCATGGCCTTCCTCTGTTGTGCCATCTACATGTTCGGTAATGCTCTCTTCTCCCACACATTACATCTTTATATATTCAAATTGCAATGGCGCGCACTGAACTGAATCGGCGGTAGGGACAGACTGCAATGCTAAGAGTAAGGCCAACTCCACCGCACGACCCCAAACGGACGTCCGTTTTGTCCGGATTCTGTCCGTTTGGGTAGGGATTTGGGGTCGTGTCCGGGCCTGTCCTGGGATGCGGTGGCCGTGCGCCCAGCGCGCGGCCGCATCCATTTGCCTCATCCTGTCCGCGTATACTTAAAAAACTAAAAGCAACATTTCAAATGCCAAGCCCTAGTTCAGGACAGCGGCGGCCCCGGTTCATCACGTCGGCAACAGAGCCAGCGCCTACACGTCCATCGCCGGCAGCAGCCAGCCTCCAAAATGAATAGTTCTCCTCGCCGGCAACACAGTCAGCGGCCGGCAACACAGCCGGCCTTCAAAATGAATGTTTTCTCGCCGGCACACTACCAGCGGCCCGACGGGCGGGCGGGCGGCACCCATGCCAGCCTCAAAAAGAACAGCCACGCCGATCGGACGACCTAGTTCAAGCCTTCGGCGTCGAGCATCTCCTTCTGCCTGGCCTCGAACTAGGCCCTCGTCTTGTCGCTCATCTTCGACAAGTCCACGCTCATGATCGCAAGGGCCACCTCCTTCGCTTTGGTGGCGGCATTGGTGGCCTCGATGTCGAGCTGCCTCTGCCTGGCCTTGACGTTGTCGGCCTCGATGTCGAGCTGCATTTGCCGGGCCGCCTACTCCATGTCGAGCTGCCTTTGCCGGGCCGCCTCCTCCATGTCGAGCTGCCTCCTCTTGGCCGTCTCCTCCATCTCAAGCTTCTGTCTTTGAAGGTCTAGGTATTGCTTCATTTGCCCGTCCTTGCTTTGCCGCTTCTTCTCGTCCCTCACATCCTTTTGAGACATCATGCCATGCAAAGTCTCATGCAAGGCCATGGATGAGGCGTCACGTATGTCGTCCACCTTGGAGTTGGTCTTGCCCCTCGGCCTCTTCAACGCCTCGCCATCCCCACCTCCGGCGAACTTCGCCGTCTTCTTGCCTCGCTTTCTTTGAAGTTCACGATATTGATCCTTGAACTTAGGGCAATTGTTGATGATTGTCCAACAATGCGTAAGAGTGAATGGCTTGTCATTGTGTCGGGCCTTGAATGCCTCCAAAGATTGGAATGCCTACACCACATGATCAACAACAAGTGAACATGCAAACATATACACGGCCGAAGTCTCATGGCCGTAGCAAGGAAAGAGCTAGAAAGAGGAGATCATACCATGTCCCCAACGCCGAGACCACTCACGGGCCGTGCTTCAACGCTCTCAAATGCGGCGCAATACTTGCTGCACTCTTGTTGGATGAACAACCATCTTTTTTGAATCGAGACGATGCCACGGTTGCTTGTAATTTGGTAGGGCGACCGACGAGCCTGTAATTTGGCAGGGCGACCGACGAGCCTGTGCTCGCCGGGCCGACGGCCGCTGCAGGGAACCCGGCAAGATGGCCCATGCCAAGCATGAGGATGGCGTGCGCTTTGTTGACGAGGTCCTCCTTCTCGTCGGCAGCGGCCTTGCGCCGCGCGGCCTCCAGCTCCTCGCGCTGGGCGGCAAACTTGGCCGCGGCGGCATTGACCTTGAAGACCGCTCTCCGTTCCCTCCTCTTCGCCGATTCCGCGTCCAACTTGGCGATCTCCTCCGGCGTGCATTCCAACCGCGGCTTCCTTGGCGCCTTCTTCTTCACCTTTGTGGGCGGGTCGACGGCCAGGCCGCCGGAACCCGGCGGGGCGTCGGCCATGGACGGGGGAGAGAGGGGGCGGCGGGAGGGACGTGGGAGGGTTTGGGGCAAATGGCGCCAAATGGGCGTGGGGGGGGTTGGTTTCTCCCACCGACAGGCGGGCCAGAGGAGGACAAGCGCGCGCGTACCGCCCGTCCGTGTGCTGTCCGTTTCACCCCAAAACCGGCGCAAACTTGGGTTGGGGATGGGTCGAAAGCGGACACAAAGCAGACAAAAGTCTGTTTGCGCCCGCGCGCTGGGCCGCCTCTTTTGTCCCTTTTACCCCAAACGGACGGGGGCGGACAGGATAGGGTCGCGCGGTGGAGTTGGCCTAACATCACTAAAGCTGCTTGCCAAGTCTGTAATACACTACTTCCTCTGCAGCGAGGACCTGCTCGAGGATGTCCATGTCCTTGGTGGCAAGCAGGCCCTTGCCGCCTCCCAGGGGTCCGGTCCGACGAGAAATACTACGTCGAAGTTGAGGTATACCATCTTTTTGAAGTTCATTCATTCGCTCAAGTTCAATCCTGGCGTCATTTGGACATTCAGTTTGAACACCTAAAACTAAACCCGGGCATGGGCAGTCCGGCCCGACGACCCGGCCCGAGCCCGGCCCGAAAAACCCGGGCCGGGCCGGGCCGGGCTTGACATTCGGGCCGGGCTCGGGCTTTGTTTTGCAGCCCGAAAGATAATTCGGGCCGGGCTCGGGCTTCACTTTTCCTGTATTTCGGGCCGGGCTTTCGGGCTTCGGGCCGGGCTTGCACGTGCGCGTACTAGAAAATAGCATTCGGGCCGGGCTTTCGGGCTTGACTTCGGGCCGGGCTCGGGCTTGAAAATATGGAGTATTTCGGGCTTCGGGCCGGGCTCGGGCTTGAGAAATGAAGGTCGGGCTTTTACAAGCCCGGCCCGAAACCCGGCCCGGCCCGACGTTTGCCCAGGTTTACCTAAAACTGTCCGCAGAGGCACAGACCGAGGGACTGAAGAAGCTCACTGTCCATGGGCTGTCTCATGCTTTGCTGCGAGGATGGCTCGGTCATGAACGCCACTAACCTGTAGTACATGTGCCTCTAATCCTCTAATGCCTTACTCTATCTGTTCTGCCAGCAGCCATTCTGTCTGCATCCGAGGTTTTCTAACTGATGCATGTAAATCGATGACACGTACATGAAAAGCTCCGTATGAACAAGCATAAGTTGATTTTTTGTACGAATACAAACTTTAGCTATTCTTCCATGTGAATAGTGTGTTAATGTTTCATCCAAAAAGAGGTACTGTATTGTCCTATTCTCTCTTTTGTAGTATTTCAATGAATTTAGCTTTATTTATTTTCTATGAATAATCAAGTATTTGTTAGTACTCCCTCTGTAAACTAATATAAACTTATGTTAGTTTACGGAGGGAGTAGTACATACCAATTACTGATCTGAGTAGAAATTCTATGTGCTACCTTTGTTCAGAAATAATATATTTGGATAATTCTTCATGGTAAGGTAATGTATGTTTCTAACTTCTTGTGTAGATAGAAGGACGTGTTATGGGCCTTGGTACCCCAGATTATGCAAATTCAGTCTACCTTCTTGCTAAGGTACAATTGCTCTGTTACTTTATAAGTTACTATTCTATATTCTCTTATTCTTTTCAGAGGCATCTTTCTTGACGGGTGGGAGTTCTGTATTTCATTTGAGTTAATTAACAGAAACCAGATACAACAGGCATACACCTAAGCTAAACTTGGTCATGAGCCCCACAAGCCACACTCAAATGCGACAGCACTGTTTGGTGGAAGTAGAAACTATGTAACCAAGCTAAACATAACCAAGCATATCTGACACCGTGACACTGTTTTGTGGAAGTAGAAACTATGTAAACTACATGGATATTAATTAGCCCCATTTTGTTTCAAGGAACTTAATAGGAAACTCTGAAGGAACTGATTCCTATGTAAAAACTCTCTAAGTTGTTGTTAGGAATGGAGAAAAGATGAACAGTGAACCATAGGAAAGTTTCCCTGTTGACATCCACTTTAGAGGAAACAAACCATGTGACCCAACCTCTTTTTTTATATATTGCTGAGGAACGAACGAATAGTCCAACAGTTTTGGAGCGAGAGAGTTGTGTAGTTTGAATTTTTTTTCCCTTTTTGCAATACTTGTTGTGGTTGATTGATCGAAGATACGAGTGATGGGTAAATAAATGGATGAGGGCGGTTTGGACAATATTACTGATATGTGGGTGCCTTCTTCTAATGACCCCACATGTCATCAAATAAACATTAATTGTTCTATCTCTGCAGTTTGATTTGAATGAGGTTGTGTAATGAGTAATCATACCCAAAAGGACAAAAGTATAGTACACATCCTTTCCCGTGTTTCTAAATTCATATTCCAAACAGCAAGTTTGAAGCTTTCTATTAAGAAGGAGATTCTTTTAGCCATAACATCCTGCCCATTGTTCGGCATAAGATACATGAGTTCTTAGTGACGTGTCCATATCAGTCTTAGCCTGAAATCGATGACAGGCATGGCCTCTGAAAGGTGATAGACTTGCGAATCTATGTAATCACAGTAGAGATCTCATGCTTACAAACAATGGGAAAGCTCCTCCGGCGTTATGATGATCTGAAAGAGCGTTCTGCAATTTCTGGTGTTACTGTTTCAGTGCAAAGTAAGCAGACAACATCCATCATCCTTTCTTCACTTTGAACACAGTTGATGTATTTCTGCAGCAAGGGAAATCCTAATGACATGCTTTTGCACCGAACAACTCAGATGTGGCTTCTCAACTAGGCTATGTAAGCATCGACTCTTTAAGCTTATAGGACATGGTCCTTGAGGAGCAATATAAGAATACAAGATAGAACTGTGCTGGCCTCGTCGTCGTCGTCTCTTCTCTCTTGTTGCGTTTTCTGGCCAAAAAAAAGGCCGCCCACATCTCACTGAGCAGGGGATTTCCCCCGCGTCGCCCCCGCTCGGGCGACTCGGGCGGGATCTCGATCCCTAGCCGCCGCCGGTCCCCTCCCCTCCCTTCCTCCCCTCCCTCCGCCGCCGCCGAAGGACGTCGCCGGCGATGGCCCGGGGCTGACGGCGGTGGCGGGGGTCCTCCCTCTTGCCTGCGCCGTGGGGGTGGTGCGGCGCCCCGCGGCATGGGTGGCGCGGCCGATCTGGCCTGGCGGCGCGGCGGGCCTGCCTTCCGGCGGCGGCGCGGCGGCTGCCTTGGCCAGGGGCGGCGATGGTGGGGTGCGGCAGCCGGTTCGGCCTCGGGCTGCGTGGCGGCGTTCGGCGGCGGCGGCCGGGTCTGCGGCGACACACCATCTGACCTCGGATCGGCGGTGGCGGCATGGAGGGCCTGGTGGTTGGGTCGGCACCATGCGGGTTGTGCCCTCCGGACAGATCTGATCTGGCCGGTGCGGCCTGCTCGTTGTGCGGCGGCTCAGATCGGCGGCGACCCGTGCACACATTATGTGATGGAGGTTCTTCGAGCGGATCCGGGTGAAAACCTTGTGCTCGGCTTCATGCCATGGCCGGCGTTGGTGACACCCTGTTGTGTCATTACCTTCTTGAAGGCATCGCCGTGGAGAAGCTCTAGACCTCTATCCGCTACCTCCGGGGGAAACCCTAGATCAGTTGATCGGATGACGGCGGCGCGTTGGTGTCGTTTCCTCCTTGGGGGCGTCATTCTTGGAGGCGTACACGGGATCGAGGGACCATCGGGCGCCTTTTTGGTGGAGCGGTGCTTCATCCTTCACATTGATGACGGCGGATCTCGGCGGCGTGGTGCGGTGGAGACTCGGCGCCCGATGCGCGGTGATGGACTCGCGCAGGTGGAGGTAGTTGTCTGGCGTCAAGGTGGCGTCGACGACGGAGTGACCTCACAAGGTAGAAGCCTCAATATCTGCTCTGAAGACGGACATGTGGAAGATGGCGGCGACGACACATGTGAGTGCGTCAGACCAGTTTATGCCCCAGACCCAGTATGTGGCTTGGATGGGGCTTCTGGCTTTGGATGATAGGATTAGGTGAGTAGTCTGGGTATGTGGCCCAGGTAGCACCCCTGCATCATTTGGATAGGAGTAGTGGCATATGTTGTCAAGATGGCGGATTCAGGCATATTGTTGTAATACTTTGTAAGGTCCTCGAGAATAATCAATAAAGTGGCCGTATGCATCTCCCAGATGCAGAGGCTGGGGTCATCCTCCTTTTCTAAAAAAAAAAAGATAGAACTGTGCTTGTATCATGCACAGCTGGAGAAAACACAAATAACTGCTCCTTAGTAAAGGCCCCTTCTTTCTCCTCAAAAAATGAAGGCCCCTTCTGGTAAATATGGCTAAAGGTGACATTGGACATGGTTTGATGTTTCTTTTCCCCTCAGATTGTGAGGCAGATTGAGAAAATGATCTGAGCAAAGGCAATGATGGAAGCTACTGGGAAGCCCGCATGATTCAACTAAGGATGAACATCTGAGGTCTAAGGAATCGAATTGAGCTGCTTGATTCCAATATTTTTGCGATGTTTCATGCACACATAGTGCATGGAGATGAAGGCTTTTGAGGCATGTCAGCGTGTAAATGAGTCTTAACATGCTTCATTGTTACATTATGGTAACGCACATACTCCTCGCTGCAAGTTATTCATGTGTCAAGTTGAAATGTACATGGCTCAATGGTCGGACATTTATCAGGAGATTATTCAAATGAGTAAAAAAAGAGGAAGATGCAGCTATAGTTCATTGTGGATCAATGTCTGCTTCTCTACCTCTGTTTGACCATAGACCCTTCTTTTGATAGTTGATTGACTGATTGGCAGACCCTTCTTTTGATAGTTGATTGACTGATTGACACATCGTTGGTTCGGCTGTCATGCTGTGACGCGGGGAAGACTTCTTTCATGGTTGCTTATACACCCCTAATAGACATGTTCTGTACGACATGGTTGCTTACAAACTTTGCCTGGTTTTATTAGGAACATTATTATGATTTTCCATCAATAATATGCAGACTCATACTTGAAACACACTTACATTTATCTACTTTTTTTATTTGAAGCTTCAAGACAAATGAGTGCGGGTACATTTGGTTCACATGATTTGATCTGAATTTGCATGGCCCTATTTTGTAGGGGAACATTTGTTCTTTAACATGCCCCGTTGATTTGAAAAAACGCCTGTGAAAGGGGGGAAATGTGAACCCATGATTGAAAAATGGCGCAGCGAAGCGCCCGTTACCTTCTAGTATACTACTAGTAATTTGTAGTATGTGCTTTGCACGTTAAATTATCGGAATAGATAACTCCCGAACGTGCCAGTTTTTACCGTTTCGGGCCGAACGATGTCTTTGCTGTTTGATTTCTGGCACTAATCTTGGAGCATGGAGAGTCATGTTTGTTCTCCGTTCGAAAAATTCATGTCTCCTCCCGAACGCCTCCCCTCCCTTCCCCCCACGAGCCACGACAGCAGTCTATCCACACTCCTCTCCTCACGTCTCCATCCCCACTCATCTTCCCCCACCCCCTGATTTCTCCACGGAGCACAAACTCCGGCGAGGTCGGCGGCTAGCCACCGGGTCCGACCGATTCACGGCGAACTGGCGCTGGGCCGCGGGAGGCGGAGGCGCGTAGGGGATGGATCTGGATGCAACTGCTCTCGCCGGTCGCGGCCCGTGCTCGCGCTCGCCGTCGCCGATGGGGAGCGCCTCGCGTGTGGCGGAGGGGCTTGAGCGCGTGGATGTCCCTGGCGGTGGCTGCCGAAGTACGAGGTGCGGCTCCCCATGGCGTTGGCTTCGAGCGCGGCCATGGCGGCGGCCTCGAGTACGGCACCACACGCGCCAGCTCCTTCTCCGGGGTGTGCTCTGCCTCCTGCGGGGGCGCTGGCGACGCTGCCTCCCACCGGCGCTTCGACCTCATCTTCGAAGCCAACGGTGCGCGGCGAGCTTGTGCTTCACGGGGCCAACCTCCGCGTCGAGGAGTTGCTCTCCATGAGCTCCTGCGCCGTCCCACCTTGGCGAGGAGGAGAAGCAGCGTTTGTGCTTGATGCTGGGAATAGCAGTGAAAATGCGCACTCGATGAGCCTGTGTGCCGGCATGCAATTCCTCAAAGTGGAGTTGCAGCATGGGTGGCGGAGAGTAGAAGCGTGGCCACAACGCTATCACTAGCTTCAGATTTTTTTTTCCTCAGGTATAAGTTGATGCTTTTCTTCATTTTTGCCATATGAAAAAATTAGGATGCTATCATCATATTTTCCAATGCTGAAAGATTGTGCCATGTAGAAAATTGCCATGATAATCTTAAGATAAATACAAATAGAACAAACTCTCAGATAAAAAATTGCCATGCTATTTTACAGAACATCACAAATATGTTTTGCCACCTTGATACATAACTGAATTTTTGTATAGTACGTTCAGATCTCATTTTTGAGCTATCACACTTTTTTTTTGTTTACACAACTACAATCTTTTGCCATGGCAAATTTTGGGACCATGGCCACATGGCAAATGTAGGATTCCTCTTAGCTAAAAACACGACAAATGTAAAACATGGCAAATTCTGAAATTTCCACAACATGTCAAACTTACTTCAAGTACCATGGCAAACTGAATGTTGGAATGAAAGTTGCCATGGCAGACTTTGCTATGAGTAGTAGCCATGGACAGAATCTCTACGAGTTTTTGACATGGCAAAATTCTAGAGTAACTGCCATGGCAAAATTCTGGAGTAGTTGCCATGGCAGTATTTTCTATGAGTAATTTGCGATGGATAGAATTGCTATGAGTACTTGTCATGGCGGATTTCTGGAGCAATTGCCATGGCGATTTCTGAAAGTTTCTACAACATGGCAAACTTGTCATCCTCCAAATAGTTTGCCACGATTTTCTTCAAATGTATATTTTTTATTTCTGTAACGTTACAAACTTACTACATGGTCCATGGCAAAATTAGTTTATGGCTCATGGCAAGTTTAATTCAAGTCCCATAGAAAAATTTGTGTCTTATCATTGCCAAATATATTTGTACAAATGACAGTTTTCTTTAAAGCTTTGACATGGCAAGATTAACTCAAGTCACATGTATTTTTGCCATGTTTTTAGGCATCTCTAAATTTTCCATGACAAACGATCACTACAACATGGCTAATTCTACTAATTTTCTAAAACATGGAAAACTTGCGGCCCTTATAATATTTTGCCATTATTTTTGTTCAAATGTATATTATAATTTTATTTTCTCTAACATGGCAAAATTAGTTATGGACCATGGTAAGATTAGTTTATGGACCATGGCAAGTTTAATTCAAGTACCATGGCAAAATTCTTTTGTCTTATCATTGGCAAAAAAAAAATTACATAAATGAATTTTTTTCTTTAAAGATTTGACATGGCAAGTTTAAGTCAAGTCACATGTCCAAATTGCCATGTTTTTTAGTTATCTCTAAAATTGCCATGAAAAATGGTCACTAAAACATGGCAAATTCTGAAAGTTTTTTCTAAAAATGGCAAACTTGCCATCCTTCAAATAGTTGCCACCATTCTTAAATTTTGCCATGAAAAACTATCACGGAAACATGGCAAATTCTGAAAGTTTTATAAAACGTGGCAAACTTGCCATCCTTCAAATAGTTGCCACCATTTTTATTTAAAAATATTTTTTATGTTTAACACAGAAAACTTCCTATATGGACCATGGCAAGATTAGTTTACAGACCATGGAAAAATTCTTTTGTCTTATCATTGGCAAATTATTTTTTACATAAATGAAAATTTTAATTTAAAGATTTCACATGGCAAGTTTAAGTCAAGTCACATGTATAAATTGCCATGTTTTTTAGACATCTCTAAAATTGCCATGAAAAACGGTCACTAAAACATGGCAAATTCTGAAAGTTTTTTCTAAAACATGGCAAACTTGCCATCCTTAAAATAGTTGCCACCATTCTTAAATTTTGCCATGAAAAACGACCAGTAATTTCCATGACAAACCATAACTAAAACATGGCAAATTTAATTAAAGTACCATGACATTTTTTAATTTAGAATTTGTGCATGAATTTTTTTTAATAATTAATCATGGCAAATTTAATTAATTGACCATGGTAAATGTAGTTTATGGATCTTGCTTAATTTTGTAATTGACCATGCCAAATTTAGTTTTATATATCACCGGTGAATTTAGCTTATTGCGCATGGCCAGAATTCTTCTCATTGCAATACTCACTTTCTTGAACCATGGCAATTTAGTTGATTCTTTTCTGAACATCGTGGGAATTGGTTCGTATGTATCATGATGATCTTGCAATCATTTTCTGCCATCATTACAATTTTTTGCACCAATTTTTTGGCCACCATGGCAATCATACATTTTTGGCATCAATGCGTATTTTTATGACCATGAAAAGTTTTTATTTTTTCTTTTGCAAAATGGCATGATTACTATTCATGTCACCATGGAAAATTTTAGGTTATGCTCATGGCAAATTCACTTTTTACATCGTGACATTTTTTTGAATGGAAAATGGCAAATTTTTGTGACCATGGCGACTTATTTTTGGACCAATTTCCAAAATTTATTTAAAACCATGGCAATTTTATTTTTCTTAGCATGGCAAGTTTATCTTCTATTGGACCATGGCAATTTTATATTATTTCCATTAGCTATTTTTCTATGATTTCCATGGCAATTTGTGGCACTTTTATTTGTAAAGTTTTTAAATCAGTTTTTAGCTTTTCTTTGAGAGTTTTTCTGTTTTTTTTCGTGTTTCAGTATCTAAATGGACCTGTTTTTCTTATGTCACTCGTGCAACATGCCCGCGCTGGCATCTTTGTTAGGCTTTTGTTGCATTCGTGATAAGCGATGAGTTTCTGGAAGTGTTCGGGCTGAGAGAGCTCATGGCCCAAATGAAATCGTTCGGTCGTTCCCCCTGCCCAGCGCGAATAATTCGTTTGGGGCGACCCATCCCAGCGCGAACGTCAGCGCCTTATCAACGTCCTAAATTATTATGTATAATTGCAATACTAATTCATTAAAAATTAAAATTGAACCACCTATGTTTTGATAAATTTATCATGTAATTTTGAAAAGGATATTTTTGCTTTCTCTTCAACAGCAATTTTATATATGAAGAAGGCATTACGCGAAACCTTTTTTTAAGATATGTTATTGGCGTGTTTCTGTTTATCTTTAATTTTTTAAATTCAAACTTGAATATATATGAAAATTAGTTTGATGTAACTAATTCACATTTTCAGGTATTTAACTCATAAATTACTCATAATTTCTATTTCATTTGCACGGCCTCGACCTCAAAGGTGTTTTAAATAAAATAACACCATGTTAAAAACTAAACCTAAATTTTCTACTTGAACATTTATTTAAAAAACCTACTCAGTAATATAGCCATGTGCTACTCTTTTCTACTCCCTCCGTCCCGTAATATAAAACGTTCTATGTAGTGTCAAAAATGTTCTTATATTACGGGACGGAGAGAGTAAGTTATACTACTTCTTCTGAGGTAATATTGCCGTGTGCTACTCAGAATGAAGAAGAGAACTGCTATACAGACGACATTCACGAATGATTTCAGCACGACACTCCATCTCACACCATCCATTCAAGACGCCAATGTACAGAAAGTTGTTGGATTTGGCATCGGCTCAGCATCGTGCAAGCAAATGTCGTCTGTGAAGTAGTTTCGAATGAAGAATGATTCCTTCCATGTGTAACTGCTACTGTAGCAAAAAATAACTGCTAGCTAGCCTCTACAGCACACTTCTTTAGATACTTCTAGCCTGCACTGGCGTATAGTACTACCTTACTTAACACTAGATCATCGATGGCACGCGTTGCCGCGCCTGTCTGTTATGGCGTTAGAATTATTGGAATTTAAATAAAATATAGTAGAATATATGTTAATATCAAAAGTAAGCACAAAGCTAAAGCAGAAGGGTGTAGCAAATAATATTTTAACTAATCATGCTAAGAATATAACCTCATCATTTCCAAAGTAAAAATTACATAGCATCCCAATTGAGGAGTTATTTACTAAAATGAAATGGATCATGTTGTGGATAATGTGATTCTTGAACCTCATGATGATTTTCTGACGCAGATAGATTAACCACACAAAGCAGAAGAAGCAAACCAAAAAAGATGATAAGTCTTGTCACCTGGGAAGCAGCTACATCTTGGGCTGAAATTCTTCAGAAAGCGCAAGTTGTAATATAGTGTACAAAAACCAAAATAGAAATGCCTGCGATTTATTGGTCATACTTATAAGACACCACGAATTATAGATGATATCTCTTCCCTAGACTACAACACTCTTGATGCCATCGTTCACTTAAGGAATGCAGATGCACATGTATCCAGCCGTCGGAAGAAAGATTTTCAATGTTGGTGACATACATCAGTTCTGTCATCAAACCAATGGCAGCAAGCACACCTGCAATGAGGAGCAAGCTAAGAGAAGCACGGGGATGCAACATCATAGTTGTGAAGAAATGCTGACAAGATAACCGATTGACAAACTATATATTCCTGAGATGCAAATCCTGTAAAGATTGACTGACTACATAACCAATTTGTCATAGAACAATGAGGCAAGATGCATTCTTTGGATGTACTATCTGAAATTTTACAAAGTAACTACAGAACAGATGACGCAATGAAGTACATCTACTAATCAGAACTACCAATTCACTACAGGAATCAGGAATTTTGTCGTCCGCCATGGCTGATGGCAAAGGCACGCATGGCGGACAGCAAAGGCGCGCATGGCGCCAGCCAGCTGACGGCAACACGTCCGGTTGAACAGGCTACGACAAAGGCTTCTTTGTTGTCTGCTGGCTGACGGAAAGATACAAAGGTCTTTGCCGTCTGCTAGCCGACGGCAAAGAGTCTGGACGGCACATGTGTTAGCATAGGTCCGTTAAGGGGTTAACGGTGTGCTTTACCATCAGCTGGCGGACGACAAAGACCTTTGCGTATTTGCCGTCTGCCAGCTGACGGCAAAGAACATTGATTGTTTGCCGTCTGCCAACGGATGACATAGCATGCCACATGGCAGTGCCTGGGGGGCTGGCCTATTTGGTAGCTTTGCCATCAGCTGGCTGACAAACAATCAACATTCTTTGGAGGTCGTTGGCTGACGGCAAGGCATCCAAATAGCCAGCCTACTGCCCCAGGTTGCACAGGTTGCTGACACGTGGCATATTTGCCGTCTGCTGGTTGATGGCAAAGCTCTTTGCCATCCGCCAACAAACGGCAAAGAGTCTATATAGCCCATGTTTTTCTGTTTTTTCTTGAATTCATTCAATTTGACAGAATTTCACACACACACACACACATACACACACACACACACATGAAAATACTTTCGACAAGCATACCAACACATATACATACCAAATCATATCCCTGCCATATGAATATGATCATCCAACACACATATATATAGCAAATGGTTTCATCCAACACATATACATAGCCAACATATCCAACAACAAGCATACAATGGTTTCATCCATCCAAACATATATAAGTAGCAAGCTTCCTCATCTAAAGCAAATCAAAACAAGAAGGAAGCATAAAGAGAAGAGTAGACTCCATCAACGCAAGCTTCCTCATCTAAAGTAAATCTGCAAATTGGGAAAGAAGCAAGTTATAAGAAGAAGAAGAAGAAGAAGAAGAAGAAGAAGACTAGCTAGAAAAAGAAGAAGAAGAGGAAGAAAAGGAAGAAGAAGAAGAAGATTTTTCCTTCTCTTTATTTTTCTCCTCTCCTTTTTTTATCTTCTTCTTCTTCTTCTAACTAAGGTAGGTAAAAATGCCATTTTATTGCTAAGCTAGGTAAAAATGCTAAGTGTAGGTCATTTTAGAGCTAAGCTAGGTAAATAGGTCATTTTGGAGCTTACTAAGGTTATTATGTCATTTTGGAGGAAAGTAAGGTAAGTCTATATCATTCTGGAGGTAACAAAGTTTATCATGACATCTTTTAGGAAAGAAAGCTAAGTATAGCTCATTTTTTGTCTAACTTAGGTAGTTATGCCATTTAGGAGGAAAGTAAGCTAAGTATGCATTTGTTAAGCAAAACACTAGAGAAACTTACCCTCATCATAACAAATACGATGAAGATCGCAACTAAGGTAACAATTGATCCAACGCCATAATGATACCAAGCCTCATTATCAATGGCATATTTTCTAATCTTCTTAATCTTCAAGCGCATTGCATCCATCTTCAAGCGCATTGCATTCATCTTCATCTTGTGACCATCAACCACATCGGCAACATACGACTCTAATGTCATCTTCTCTTCTTCAATTCTTTTATTTTTTTCTTTCAAATACTCATTTTTTTCAACTAAATTTAACTTCTCGACAAGAGGGTCGGTTGCAAATTCCAGTTCATATACCTCCTAGATTAAAATATCTCTATGTCAACTTGATGGCCATATATGTCATAAATGCGAAATGCAACAAATAGTTATAAAAGAGGATTTACCACATCAGAATCATAAAGCGGGCGAGGACCGACGGGGACGAATATCACACTAGTAGAAAAGGGGGCATTGGTCCAGGCCGGGTCAGCCCATTAGTCCCGGTTCAGTCCAGAACCGGGACCAATGGTGGCATTGGACCCGGTTCGTGAGCCCCGGGGGCCGGCCGGGCCACATGGGCCATTGGTCCCAGTTCGTCTGGACCTTTTGGTCCCGGTTGGTGGGACGAACCGGGACCAATGGGCCTCGCTCCTGGCCCACCAACATTGGTCCCGATTGGTGCCACGAACCGGGACCAAAGGCTGCCCTTTAGTCCCGGTTCATGCCACCAACCGGGACAAATTAGGTGCCTATATATACCCCCTCGCGTAAGAGCAGAGCACACTGCTCTGTTTTTTCTGGCCGCCGAGGGGGAGAAGGCTTGGTGTTGCTCTAGCTCACCTCCTATGCACACAAGGTGTTCGATGGAATGCCCGAGCCACACTACTTAAGCTTTCTCCTCTCCAAGCTCGACCTCCAAGCTCCATTTTCCTCAATATTTGTCTAGGTTTAGCGGTCCGTCACGCCCCGTACCCGTCTTCACCGCCGTCGATCACCCGCGCCGATCTCATCGCCGGCACCACCGTGGTGAGCCTCTTGTTCTTATCTTCTTTCTGAAAGGAAAAATATTCTTACTTGTATGTTTAGATAGATACTTGTATTATTTTCTTACTTTTATTATTGCATCTTATATAGTGCGATGGTTTTGGTATCCGCCCCCGTCGGCCCTCGTCCTGTCTATGATTCAGATGTGGTATATATTATCTTTTCATAACTATTGGTTCATTTATTGTTTATGAAAATTATGCCGACCAACGTGACATAGATTTTATTTATCTAGGAGGTTGTTGAACCGGAAATTCCAACCGACCCTATTGTCGAGAGGTTAAATTTAGTTGAAGAAGAAAACAATTTCTTGAAGGAAAAATAAGAAAAATTGAGGAGGAGAAGATGATATTGGAGTTGCATGTTGCGGATGTCGTCGATGATCACAAGATCAAGATGGATGCAATGCGCTTGAAGATTAGAAATATTAGAAAATATGCCAGTCATACCGAGGCTTGGTATCATTATGCCGTTGGATCAGTTGTTACCTTGGTTGCGATTATGATCGCATTTATTTTAGCATTGAAATGTTTTACATAGTTTCAATGTATGGTTTAATTAATTTAGATGCTCTGCAGAGCTTTATGTTGTTCTGTAATGATTTTCGCTTGAAGATGAGAACTATGTATGTACTTTGGTTTTAATGTGATGATGAACTTCTACTAATTTGGTCACTTAGTTATCTATTCATGATGTTCTGTAATGATTTTTGACACACTTAATTATATATAATGCACGAAGTTGAACCGGCAATGGATGTACGGTAACAGACACACCTCCGAGTACATTAAGGGCGTGCATGATTTTCTCGAAGTGGCTGAGGCAAACAAGCAGAATGGTTTTATGTGTTGTCCATGCCCTATATGTGGGAATACGAAGTCTTACTCTGACCGAAAAATCCTTCACACCCACCTGCTTTACAAGGGTTTCATGCCACACTATAATGTTTGGACGAGGCACGGAGAAATAGGGGTTATGATGGAAGACGGCGAAGAACAAGAGTACGATGACAACTATGTGCCCCTGAATACGGTGATGCTATTGAACATCAAGAGGAACCAGACGATGTGCACGATGATGCTGCAATGGGCGAAGCTACTGAAGATCAAGAGGAACCAGACGATGTGCCCGATGATGATGATCTCCCCCGGGTCATTGTCGATGCAAGGACGCAACGCAAAAGTCAAAAGGAGAAGCTGAAGTTCGATCGCATGTTAGAGGATCACAAAAAAGGGTTGTACCCCAATTGCGAAGATGGCAACACAAAGCTCAGTACCGTACTGGAATTGCTGCAGTGGAAGGCAGAGAATGTTGTGCCAGACAAAGGATTTGAGAAGCTACTGAAAATATTGAAGAAGAAGCTTCCAAAGGATAATGAATTGCCCGACAGTACATACGCAACAAAGAAGGTCGTATGCCCTCTAGGATTGGAGGTGCAGAAGATACATGCATGCCCTAATGACTGCATCCTCTACCGCGGTGTGTACAAGGATCTGAACGCATGCCTGGTATGCGGTGCATTACGGTATAAGATAAGACGAGATCACCCTGGTGATGTTGACGGCGACCCCTCCCCCCCCAGGAAGAGGGTTCCTACGAAGGTGATGTGGTATGCTCCTATAATACCACGGTTGAAACGTCTGTTCAGAAATGGAGAGCATGCCAAGTTGATGCGATGGCACAGTGAGGACCGTAAGAAAGACGGGAAGTTGAGAGCACCCGCTGACGGGTCGCAGTGGAGAAAAATCGAGTGAAAGTACTGTGCTGAGTTTGCACGTGACCCAAGGAACGTATCGTTTGCTTTAAGCGCGGATGGCATTAATCCTTTCGGGGAGCAGAGCAGCAATCACAGCACCTGGCCCGTGACTCTATGTATGTATAACCTTCCTCCTTGTATGTGCATGAAGCGGAAGTTCATTATGATGCCAGTTCTAATCCAAGGCCCTAAGCAACCCGACAACGACATTGATGTGTACCTAAGGCCATTAGTTGAAGAACTTTTATAGCTGTGGAATGGAAACGGTGTACGTCGTGGGATGAGCACAAACAGGAGGAATTTGACCAAAAGGCGTTGCTATTCATGACCATCAATGATTGGCCCGCTCTTAGTAACCTTTCAGGACAGACAAAGAAGGGATACCACGCATGCACGCACTGTTTACTTGACACCAAAAGTGTATACCTAGGAAGCCGCAGGAAGAATGTGTACCTGGGCCATCGTCGATTTCTTTCGACCAACCATCAATGTCGAAAGAAAGGCAAGCATTTCAAAGGCGAAGCAGATCACCGGAAGAAGCTTGCCATGCGTACCGGTGATCACGTACTTGCTATGGTCAATGATTTACATGTAATCTTTGGAAAGGGTCCCGGCGCACTAGCTGTTCCGAATGACGCTGGGGGACACGCACCCCTGTGGAAGAAGAAATCTATATTTTGGGACCTACCCTACTAGAAAGACCTAGAGGTCCGCTCTTCAATCGATGTGATGCACGTGACGAAGAACCTTTGCGTGAACCCGCTAGGCTTCTTGGGCGTGTATGGAAAGAAAAAAGATATAGCTGAGGCACGGGAGGACCTGCAATGTTTGCACAAAAAAGATGGCATGCCTCCAAAGCAGTATGAAGGTCCTGCCGGCTATGCTCTTACCAAAGAAGAGAAGGAAATCTTCTTTGAATGCATGCTTAGTATGAAGGTCCCGACTGGCTTCTCGTCGAATATAAAGGGAATAATAAATATGCTAGAGAAAAAGTTCCAGAACCTAAAGTTTCATGACTGCCACGTGATTATGACGCAACTACTTCCGGTTGCATTGAGGGGGCTTCTACCGGAAAACGTCCGATTAGCCATTGTGAAGCTATGTGCATTCCTCAATGCAATCTCTCAGAAGGTGATCGATCCAGAAATCATACCAAGGCTAAGGAGTGATGTGGTGCAATGTCTTGTCAGTTTCGAGCTGGTGTTCCCACCATCCTTCTTCAATATCATGACGCACGTCCTAGTTCATCTAGTCGACGAGATTGTCATTTTGGGCCCCGTATTTCTACACAATATGTACCCCTTTGAGAGGTTCATGGGAGTCCTAAAGAAATATGTCCATAACCGCGCTAGGCCAGAAGGAAGCATCTCCATGGGCCATCAAACAGAGGATGTCATCGGGTTTTGTGTTGACTTCATTCCTGTCCTTAAGAAGATAGGTCTCCCTAAATCGCGGTATGAAGGGAGACTGACTGGAAAAGGCACGCTTGGAAAGGACTCAATAATATGCAGGGACGGATATTCTTGGTCTCAAGCACACTACATAGTTCTACAGAACTCTACCTTGGTGACCCCGTATGTCGATGAACACAAGAACAGTCTGCGCTCCAAACACCCGGAGCAGTGCGACGACTGGATTACATGTGAACACATCAGGACTTTCAGCAGTTGGTTGGAAACACGTCTCAGATGTGACAACACTGTTTGTGATGAGTTGTACTTGTTGTCCAGGGGACCATCTTCGACTGTTACAATTTGGAAAGGATACGAGATAAATGGGAATACATTTTACATGATTGACTAAGATCAAAAGAGCACCAACCAAAACAACGATGTCCGCTTTGATGCAACAACCGAGAGGGGAAAGGACACGTATTATGGTTACATAGTGGACATATGGGAACTTGACTACGGACATGATTTTAAGGTTCCTTTGTTTAAGTGCAAATGGGTCAATCTGTCAGGAGGCCGGGTACAAGTAGACCCACAGTACGGAATGACAACAATGGATCTGAAAAATTTTGGGTACACTGACGAACCATTCGTCCTAGCCAATGATGTGGCACAGGTTATCTATGTGAAGGACATGTCTAACAGACCAAGAAAAAGAAAAGATAAGGAAGCGAATACATCATACGATGAGCCAAAGCGCCACATAGTTCTTTCACGAAAAAGGGACATCGTGGGAGTGGAGGGCAAGACAGACATGTCTGAAGATTATGAAAAGTTTCATGAAATTCCTCCCTTCAAAGTCAAGGCTGACCCCAGCATCCTGATAAATGATGAAGATTATCCATGGTTATGGCGCAATAAGCAAATGACACAAGCGAAGAAAAAGTGAAGACTTTCTCCCGCAACTATTATGATGATACCATGCCAACTTTGTAATAGACAAGTATGATACCATTGTCCGTTTTGTACATGCACATGCTATGTGGGTGAAATTATGATACCATGCCAACTTTCAACTTTTTTAGAGTTCATTTGAAATGCTTTAATGTCTTATGGTTCGGCGCACGAACCTGGACCAATGCGCCTCGCCCCTGGCCCATGACCATTAGTCCCGGGTTGGTCCTCGTTGCACTCAGAGTTTAGTCCCACCTCGCTAACCGAATGGCGCTCACACCGGTTTATAAGCTGGTCCCTCTCTGCCTTGTTGAGCTCCACTCAAAGTGAAAATAGATGCCCCTATACAGGGAATTTGACCTAAATTCATAGTCAATTTCTCTGAAATTCATAGAAATTTATTATGAATTTAGGTTGATTTTCTCTATAGGCGCATCTATGTTCATTTTTTAGTAAAGTTAATCACAAACTTGTGATTCACACAAATTTCAAAGAATTCAAATTTTAACTATTCAAATTTGAAAACTAATGGCACTAACAGAAAGTTTATAATTTTTTTAAAACTAATGCTACTAACAGAAAGTTTATAATTTTGCTAACCTAAAAGCAAAAAGAATTAAAAAATAAAGCAAAAAACAAAAGAAAATAAATTATACAGAAAACAATACAAAAAACTGGAAACAAAATAAAAATAGCAACAATAAGTATTTTGTTGTAAGTAGAAACAAAATAAAATAAATAAAGCAACAAAGAAAAAAACAAAAAAAGTGTTTTCAAATTTGAAAACTAATGGCACTAACAGAAAGTTTATATTTTTTCTAAAACTAAAAGCAAAAAAGAATTTAAAAAGAGTGCAAAAAACAAAAGAAAATAAATAATGCAGAAAACAAAACAAAAAACAGGAAAATAAATAAATAGCAACAATAAGTATTTTGTTGTAAGTAGAAACAAAATAAAACAAATAAAGCAAGAAAGAAAACAAAAAAAAGTGTTTTCACATTTGAAAACTAATGGCACTAACAGAAAGTTTATAATTTTTCTAAAACTAAAAGAAAAAAGAATTAAAAAATGAAGCAAAAAAACAGAAAAATAATAATGCAGAAAACAAAACAAAAAAGCTGGAAAAAATAGCAACAATAAGTAAAGAAAACAAAAAAACAAAAAAATGCCTCCTACTGGGCCCCCACGGCCTGAATACGACTAGAAACCCTACCATGGGCCAAGATTCAGGCCCGCAGGAGGCCCAGTAGGCCCACAGGCAGATAAGTGACTTTAAGCCCGTAAGCTTGCATTTGAGAGGAGCTCGAAGTGGTCAGCGCAGCAGCGCTTATAAACCACTGTCGAGCCCTCTCGGCTAGCGAGGTGGGACTAAACATTCCACCGCACCACGCCGCGTCAGTTCCAGCACAAGGCCATTGGTCCCGGTTGGTGGCACCAACCGGGACTAAATGGGTGCATTGGTCCCGGTTGGTGCTACGAACCGGGACCAATGCCCCCCCTTTAGTCCCGGTTGGTGCCACCAACC
>NC_041393.1:703125606-703140814 GCF_002162155.2 Triticum dicoccoides
GCCGTCGCCTCGAGCTCCCCTGCTCGCGCGCGCCACCCCGGCGCCCTGAGCCCCTGCCACGTGCTCGCCGTCGCCGTCGCCTTGCCCCTGCCCCGTCCCACCCCCGCGTGCCGGCCCCGCTGTGAGCCGCCACCCCTGCTCTATTTTTTTATTAGTTTATTTTTTTTTCATATATATATATATAATGTATATGTGTATGTATGTGGCTATATGTTTTTGTTCATATGTGGCTATATGTTTTTTATTTTTATTAGTTTAATTTTTTTGTTCATATGTGATATATGTATATGTGTATATGGCTATAATGTATATGTGTATGTGATGTATATGTGTATGTGTCTATAATGTATATGTGTATGTGGCTAGAATATGCTAAATATATACGTCAAAAATGTTTTTTTGTTCATAGATTTTTTTGTTCATATATAGAAAGTTTTTATATATGACAATGGATATATATTCGATATATATATGAGAAATGATGATCCATGGAAAAGGTTTATATATGCAAAAGTTACAATTTTAGAAAAGTTTTATATATCTAGCTAGGAAGGGAAGAAGAAGAAAAAGAATAATGAGAGGAAAAAGGAAATAAGAAGAGGAAAGAAAGAAGAAGAGGAGAGGAAGAAGAGGAGAAATAAATAAGAAGAAGAAAAAAGAAGAAAAGGAAGAGGAGAAGAAGAAAGGAATAGAGGAGACGAAGAAAAAATAGAAATTATTTTTTCTATTTTTTCTTCTTCTCCTCTATTCCTTTCTTCTTCTCCTCTTTTTCTTCTTCTTTTTTTTCTTCGATCTTCTCCTCTATTCCTTTCTTCTTCTCCTTTATTCCTTTCTTCTTCCCCTCTTTTTCTTCTTCTTTTTTTCTTTGATCTTCTCCTCTATTCCTTTCTTCTTCTCCTCTTTTTCTTCTTCTTCTTTTTCTTTGATCTTCTCCTCTATCGTCGTCGATATAGCCCCCCCCCTCGGCCCTCTCGCTCGACCAAAACTCTCGAGGACACCCAAACCCTAGAGAAAAAACGATGTTGGTCTCCTACCCCCTCCCGCTGCGCCCCTACCCGACAAACTCTCTTGAGGCCACCCAAATTTACCAAGTTAAAAGAGCGTTGTCGTCGAGGCTACCCCAAACCCTTGAAGCGTTGTGTCGAGGCCACCCCAAACCCTTGAAGCGTTGTCTAGGCCACCCCAAACCCTAGAGAAGCAGCGTCGAGGCCACTAACATGATTCCTTATTGTGATTAGCTAGCTAGTTCTACGTTTGTAACTAATATATATATCCATCTGTACCATGTTTGAATAATAATTGACAAGTTGTAAATATTTGTAGAAACTATGGAGCACTCCTGAGACGAAGCAACAAAAGCGATGTTGGGGGAGATAATCGCAGAAGGAAGTGATGTCGTTGCGTCATTTTTCAACGACACCGTTGGTCAGGAAGGACTGGGTGAAGAAGAGGGCTATGTTCATGATGGCTCTGGCCCATTAATGCCGATACAAGAAGAGGGCTATGTTCATGATGGCTCCGGTGACCCAATGGAAGTACAAGAAGGAGACCGTGCTGACTGCTCAGGTGACCGAACCAAGTCCGGCCAGGTATATATATATATATATATATATATATATATATATATATATATATATATATATATATATATATATATTAGTTAAGCCCGTGCTGACTAGTTAATTGATGCATTCATTGTTTTGGTATATGTACACATATTAATTAACTCTCGTCTTTCTTCCTTTTTCTAGCCCTCCAGATCGAGCACAACTTCGGTAAGGAGACGAGGCCCAAAGAAAAAGTTGAGCTCAGATGAAAAGTTTGAGATCACAGCAATCGCGCGCGACGACGAACCGATTGAACCCATCCGGACAAAGAACACATTTGTTGCTCAGTGCGGGGTTCTTATTACGGACAAGATCCCGATCAGCATCCACTAATGGTATAAGCCTAAGGAGGAAGATCCTCAGGTGTCTTATGTCAATGATATGCAGAAAGATGATCTTTGGACTGAGCTAAAGGCAAATTTCACCCTACCGCCAGAGGAGGATCCGGAGAAGCCAGTTAAAGAGCAATTAATCAAGTCTTGTGCTCTTAAGAAGATGGCAGGCCTATTCAGGAGGTGGAGGAAAGAACTGAAAAAGTTTGTCGCCAAAGAAGAGACACCAGAATTCATCGGCAAATATGAGAAGATCAGAGATCACTGGCCCGCATTTGTGGCCTACACGACATCGGAAAAGAGTAAGAAGATATCGGCGGCAAACAAGCAAAATGCTGCAAAGAAGAAGTTTCACCATCGCGCGGGGTCAGGTGGCTACCTGCAAGCCCAGCCTAAGTGGTCCAAGGCTGAGAATGATCAGCTTGATAAAGGGATCAAACCGGAGACAATGAGATGGCCAGACCGTTGCCGGACTTGGTTCTTCGGGGCTGGCAGAACCTTGGACCCTGTAACACGGAAGTGCCATTGGACGGACGAGCAACTAAAAACACCAGTCACAAGGCTTCGGCAGTATATCGATGCAGCGCAGCAAGGGACGTTCGTTCCAGACAGGGAGAAGGACGAGCTCACAATGTCCCTCGGGAATCCTGAGCACCCTGGACAGACACGAGGCACGCCAGGCTCCATTCCGTGGAAGGTTGGTTTTCCAGACGCATGGGGTTACAAAACCCACGAGAGGAGGAAGAAACTGGAGCAGAGCCAACTGCAGGCGCTGCACGAAAGGGTAATGGGGCTAGAGGAACAAGAAGCAGATCGCAACAAATGACCTGCCGAAGCTTCCCCCGAAGCTACCCCGCCATCTCAGCGGAGAAGCAGCATGGCTTCCACCGAGATGCTTCAGCCGGAGCATGTCTTGACGACTCCTGCCAGCTATCCCGTGGATGCTATCACGGAGGCTCAAAATTGCCACCTTATGACACGATGGATGAATTTGAAGGTCAAGGCGGCTGTTGGCTCTGTTTATCCTACTGAACACGACGCAACTTTTCACTGCCGGCCGATTCCAGAAGGATATGCTAGGGTGATGGTGGATGAAATAACGGAGGGATTTGAGGACCTCCAGCTTGAATACCCTACCGGTGAAGGGGAGACTAGGCTGGGTTCTGCTCTGAAGACTCCATGCCTATGGCGGAAGGAGCTCATCAACCTTCCGAACTGGACGCCTCCGCCTCCTCCTCCTCCTCCGGCGAGTCAGGGCACTCCGCCTCCTCCACCGCCTCCTCCTCCGGTGACTGACGATCAGGGCACTGGGCCTGCTTCTCCGGCGCGTGGCGGCACTCCGCCTCCTTCTCCGCCTGCGCTGACGCACCCGAGCAGCCAGCAGGCTCCTCCTTCTCCGGCGCGTGGTGGCACTCCGCCTCCTTCTCTGGCGCGTGCTGGCACTCCGCCTCCTTCTCCGCCTGTGCCGGTGCGCCCGAGCAGCCAGCAGCCTCCTCCTTCTCCGGCGCGTGGTGGTACTCCACCTCCTTCTCCGCCTGCGCCGGCGCGCCCGAGCAGCCAGCACCTTCCTCCTTCTCCGCCTCGCCAGTAAGGGAGGAAGAGACCCGCCACCGCCCCGGCTGCTCCGGCGCGTCGTAGTCCTTCTCCTCCGCCTCGTAAGCAAGCAAGAAAGAAGACAGGCGCCGCAGCCGCTCCATCTGCTCCGGCGTCTAGCAGTACAGCCAGCAGAGGCGGGAGGCACTATAGATACGGTCTACCTCTCAAGCCTCTAGATAAGTTACCGTACGAGAGGACCGAGGAGGAAAACGCGACGATCGTGCGGGCCCACATGACGAACTTCTTTGAAGGGGTGAAAGAAAAGAGACATCCACCTCCGGAGGAGAAGGTAGATCCGGTGAAAGCAAAGCGCACTATCGATGCCTTGAGGAAACCACCAAAGTCTCCGCCGAGAACCAACTATGAGCGCATTACTGAACAGACATATCTCGAAGTGGAGCGGTCGAGAAGTACTGTAAGTGATAAAAGGTTAAAAGAACGAGCAGCTGGGAAAAAAATTGCCCAGCTCGGCGAACAAGCAAAGCAATCGTGCCCCCCGCTCAATGTGTGTAGCGGCGACATCGTCGCTAATTCTCCGGGGACGGTGGCCGGTTATGGAAATCACGGAGATTACCTGCTTGACGATCAACTTCCTAATTTCTTGGAGGTGGACGAACACAAATACGAGTACGGGAAGCCTCTCGTCAAAGATGAAAAATCTCTGACAACTATGATGCGAAGATTCCATAATTGGTACATGAAAACCTGCAGAGAGCCTGGGGGGACGAATGCTTTGTATCTGAATATTAAAGAGGATCACGACCTTGTTGGAACTGATCTGTTGACTGTTCCATTTGATGAGTTCTTCGCGTTCTTCAATCAAAATGCCCTCGAAAACTAACGGTCTTTTGCTACTGTCTGTAAGTACTATTTCTGTCATTAAGTCTCTATATATAGCTCGGCTCTTTCATTGCATGTATTTATAATTAATTATCCTCACTATATTATGCAGATTGAAGATCGTCGAGTGCAAAAAACAAGAAATGTATGATATTGGGTTCATTAACACAAATATCATAGATGAATTTCTGGTTAAAAAGCACGCCGAAGAGGCCGAGCCGAACTTGCGACAATCGTTGATCAAAAATCAAAACAAAGATTTAAAACTCTTTCCTCACAATTTCCAGTGAGTGTTACTGTCGTGTGCATATTCGGTTTCCCTTATTACTCGAGCGAGGTTATAGTAATGTAATTGATGAGTTATGCATGCGTGCGCAGATTCCACTATGTTCTTCTGGAGATTAAGCTTGAGCGGGGAGTGGTAAACGTCTTTTACTCGAGACGAAAAGATCCCCAAACCTATGCGGACATGACTAAAATGCTCAACAAGTAAGTTCAATCGATCATTTATCGCACCATATCGGCAACTTTTTGTTCATTTCCTGATATCTCAAGTAATAATAATTATTTTCTTTGTCTTGCAGGGTTTGGAAACAGTTCACCGCAGAAGTTCCGGAACTGCCGAAGGAGCTGCGATATACATACCCGAAAGTAAGTACTACTAGCTAGCTAGTTGCACGCATCTCCCGTTGATTCTATAGCTGTACATTCATCAATGCCATTTATAATGCTTCATTATCAGTTTGATTGACCTCTATTTCTCGTAAAGTGCTTGTGGCAGGAACAAGGGAATGATTTCTGTGGATACTACGTGTGCGAGTTCATCTACAACGCGACTTTGAAAAATAAGCGGGGCTACCCTAAAAGACAATATGAAGTGCGTAAGCAATAATATTCACAATTTCATTTTATTACACCATCATTTCTGTTGAGTTTCATTCATATATGTATTAACCCCCTTCTTCAAATTAGACGTGGCAGATGCGGGATGAACTCCTAGAACAAGATCGCATGAAAGCAATTCAAGAGGAATTGGCGGGATTCTTTCTTGACCACATCATCAATAAAGCCGTAGAATATCATGTGGAAATTGATTTCAATTTCTAGGGGATTGTAAGAGATTTTACATATTGTATATGTATGTAGCCAGTAGCGTCGGATAGATAATACAAAAACTTGTTGTTCGACCAATCTCTCGGAGAAGGAGAGGTCGATAGATCACTTCTCTCGGTATGCATGACGAATTTCTGTACTTAATGGTTCCCTTCATTTTCTTACTAGCTAGCATGTCGAGGGCCTCTCTATGTACAATACGTAGCATCGACCAAGCACGGACATAAGAGAGGACATTTCTCTCTATTAATTAGCTAGCTAACACAATATATGAAACACCTAAATTAACCCCCCAAACCCCCACCCCCCCTTTAAAAAAACAAAAACCACGGCCACTGAAATGCTGATGCGTGGATGCCTTTTGGTCCCGGTTGGTGCCACCAACCGGGACCAAAGGCCCTCCTGCCTGGGCTCGGTGCACCGGCCACGTGGAGGCACATCTGTCCTGGTTCGTGTTAGAACCGGGACTAAAGGGGGGAGGCATTAGTAACGACCCTTTAGTCCCGGTTCAAGAACCGGGACTAAAGGCCCTTACGAACCGGGACAAATGCCCCCTTTTCTACTAGTGTCAAGACCATAGCACTATGTATAACAAACAATCATACAAAGTAAGAAAGTTATGCAAGTAACTATATAAATCATACAAGTAACTATATAAATCAAGTATAACATAAAAAATTTAATACCTAGTAATAATCTGGTTCAATAAATGCTTCGGGATCGATAAATGCATCATCATCATCACTATCAGTAATGACGTGTTCATCATCATCATTAATAAATGCATCATCATGTGGAAGGCCACCTCTACGTAATCTGTCAAGCATTGACAAGTCATCCGCAGCAGTAACCTCTTCTAGTTCAGGCTCTTCTTGTTCTGGCTGAGGGGTGAAGTCGGGTTCACTGTCACTGTCCACTTCAATGTTCTGGGGTGAATTAGAACGGTTCTTGAAACATTTTTTGGAAAGACGTGTTTCTTGGAAGAATTCTCCTTCATATGTGTCTGGGTTAATGTGAGGTTCATAATCATCTTTATTGGGGGGAGGTGGTCTAACACGTGGCGGCACTTCATAAACGACATCCCAACCTTTGAGATTAGGATCACTTTGACATGCCCACGGTAGATAGAAAACTTGCGTTGCATGTTGAGCCTTAATATAGACATCGGGAACATCCAAATGGGTGCTTTGATTGATTTCCACTAGCCCTATATGTTCATGAGTCCTTCTAGTCTCCTTCGGCTGGAACCAATAACATTTGAAGACTACGACGTTTGGTGGGTTTGCACCATAGAATTGAAGTTCATAAATTGCTTCAACTCTTCCATAATACATCGGTATCTCCTTCGCCGATAGCAGAGACACAACAATTTGTAGACTTTCGGTCGGCCATAGATAGCTCTTTGCCATAGTACGAAAGCAATACCCGTTGATGTCGTATTTGTCAAATGAACGGACCTTATAGTCAAAACCATTAGCGACTTGTCTCAATTCGACGTCCATAAGCTCTGAATTAGCCTACAAGTTTAATAGGAAGGGATTGTTGCATTAGCCACAAATTAGACCTAGAAATGAAATGGTCTAATGGAAATTACCATTTGTTTGAACCAAGAGATGAAACCGGGATAACCGCCTCCATGCTTTGACAGAAGCTCATACTCTTCGACGGAATCCTTTTGGCGACGTATCGATTGTATCAAATTTATCCGGGAATAAGAGTAGTTCAAAGGAATTAGAAGTTGTGAAACAATGTACCAAGAATTTACTCGATGTACGGCCGCACTTCTTTTAGGTTGTTGAGTATATACAACGAAATGGTCTGCCATTCTTCGAAATCCAATGTTAAGGAATTAGAAGCACCGGCTGGTGCCAGATCTCCTTTGAATAGGCTGAGGTTGGATCGACCCATTTAGGGTCGCCAACATTGTACCGAGGCTTCGGATTATGCAAATGACAATTTTTGGCTTCGTAGCATGCTGTCACAAAGTTTGCTGCCTCCTCAGTAATGAATGCCTCAGCCATCGATGCTTCAATTCTATGTTTATTTTTACATTTTGCTCGAAGCGTCTTCTGCATCCTCTCAGTTGCGTAGCACCAACGATTCTGCACAGACCCTCCCAATCTTGCCTCCGTTGGGAGATGCAAAATCAAGTGCTGTATTGGATTAAAGAAGCCCGACGGAAATATCTTATCTAACTTGCAAATCAACTCCGGTGCCAACTCTTCCATTTATTCAACCAGGCTAGGCGATAGTTCTTTAGCACAAAGAAGACGGAAGAAATAGATCAGCTCTGCCAGTACTAGCCATTCATACTCAGGGATGAATCCATGCAACATCACCGGCATTACCCGCTAAATCCATATGTGCCAATCATGACTCTTGAGACCAAATATCTTTAATTTATCAAGACTCGCTCCCCTCTTTAGATTCGCTGCATACCCATCGGGAAACATTAACTGCATTTTCACCCACAAGATGATTTCCCTCATAGATGGCCTTCCAAGATTGAACCATGCCTTTGGCTTTGTCCAGTTCTTCTTTCCTTTCAGTGGTTGCATGTTTTGTAACAGTCTATGACATAGCGCCTCCTACCGACTCTTGCCTTTGGATTATCCTTTGACTTCCCATCTATGCCAAACAATGTACCAAAAAGTGCCTCGGTGATATTTTTCACAGTGTGCATCATGTTGATGTTGTGTGGGCAAAGGAGGTCTTTGAAGTAAGGCAGATCCCATAAGCATGTCTTGTGAGTCCAGGCGTGTTGCGAATTATACCCCTTGAAATACCCTGGGAGCTCTAGATCTGGCTCGAGGGCTTTTAACTGATCCAGTATCTCTTGGCCTGTCAACGGAGGTGGTGTAGAGTCTTTCACAACTCTACCTTTGATGAACTTCTGCTTGTCTTTCTTGAACTTATGGCGAGGATGCAGGAACGTTCTATGCATGTCGAAGCAAGAAAACTTGCGACCGTCCTCAAGCCAATGAAATTGAAGAGCTCCCTTGCATGTGGGGCATGGGAACCTTCCATGCACACACCAACCAATGAATAGCACATACGTCGGCAAGTCATGCGTCGAGTACATGTACCACACACGCATTACGAAGTTCTTTTTGCTAAAGGCGTCGTATGTCTTGAACCCATTATCCTAGGCTTCTTGCAATTCGTCCTTCAGCGGCTGCATGTACATATTCATATTCTTCCTCGGATAGTTCGGCCATGGAATTATCAACGTCAGGAAAATGTTCTTTTATTTGCATAATCCGTCTAGGGGGAGGGGGGGGGGAGATTGAGTGGAATGACAAATACGGGCCAACAACTGTGTTGGGTTGCCGTATGACCAAACACACTGAATCCATCCATGTAGATGGCGACTCAAGGATGCCTCGGATCTGCCGCTTTGTTGTCATGTAATGCATCGAAGCGCTTCCACGCTTCACCGTCTGATGTGTGCACCATCATCAACTTCCCATCTGCATCTAGTTGGGTTCTTTTGCCCGTTTTGTGCCATGTGATTCATCTTGCCGTCTCTTCGACCATGAAAAGACGTTGAAGTCTTGGTATGATTGGCATATACCGAAGTACATTAACAGGGATTTTTGTCTGCGTCTTCTCACCCATACCGTTGTCTACCACAACATACCTGGATGGCTTGCAAATGGGACAATAGTTCAAGTCCGCATACTGAAGCCTAAATAAGGCACATCCATTCTCATAGGCATGTATCTTCTCATAGGGCATCTTAAGAGCACGGAGTATTTTGTCTGACAGGTACAGGTTTGCAGGTAGTACGTGGCCTTTGGGTAGAAAACGTCCAAATACTATCATCATCGCATCGTAGCATTCCCTGCCCAAGTTGAATTGAGCCTTCAGAGCCATTATTTGTGAGATGGCATCCAAGTGACAAAGCTGAGTGTGCTCGTGGAGAGGACGTTTTGAAGACTCCAACATTTCATTGAAGGCCTTTGCAGATTCCTCCATCTCATCGTCTGAGTCCCGAGCATCATCAAAGTCTTGCACCATGTCTTGCATCCCGGTGTTGGAAATATTCCCTAGAGGCAATAATAAAATGGTTATTATTATATTTCCTTGTTCATGATAATTGTCGGTTGTTCATGCTATAATATTATTGACCGGAAACCGTAATACATGTGTGAATACATAGACCGTAATGTGTCCCTAGTAAGCCTCTAGTTGACTACCTCGTTGATCAATAGATGGTTGTGTTTTCCTGACCATGGACATTAGATGTCATTGATAATAGGATCACATCATTAGGAGAATGATGTGATGGACAAGACCCAATCCTAAGCATAGCACAAGATCGTGTAGTTCGTTTGCTAAGAGCTTTTTCTAATGTCAAGTATCATTTCCTTAGACCATGAGATTGTGCAACTCCCGGATACCGTAGGAATGCTTTGGGTGTACCAAACATCACAGCGTAGCTGGGTGGCTATAAAGGTGCACTACAGGTATCTCCGAAAGTGTCTGTTGGGTTGGCACGAATCGAGACTGGGATTTGTCACTCCGTATGACGAAGAGGTATCTCTGGGCCCACTCGGTAATGCATCATCATAATGAGATAAATGTGACTAAGGAGTTAGTCACGGGATCATGCGTTATGGAATGAGTAAATAGACTTGCCGGTAACGAGATTGAACAAGGTATTGGGATACCGACGATCGAATCTCGGGCAAGTAACATACCTGTAGACAAAGGGAATTGTATACGGGATTGATTGAATCCCCGACATCATGGTTCATCCGATGAGATCATCGTGGAACATGTGGGAGCCAACATGGGTATCCAGATCCCGCTGTTGCTTATTGGCCGGAGAGATGTCTCGGTCATGTCTGCATGGTTCCCGAACCCGTAGGGTCTGCACACTTCAGGTTCGGTGACACTAGAGTTGTTATGAGAAATAGTATGTGGTTACCGAAGGTTGTTTGGAGTCCCGGATGAGATCCCGGATGTCACGAGGAGTTCCGGAATGGCCCGGAGGTAAAGATTTATATATGGGAAGTCCAGTTTCAGTCATTGGAATTGTTTCGGGGGTTATCAGTATTTTGCCGGGACCACCAAAAGGTGTCCGGGGGTCCACCGGGTGGGACCACCTGCCCCGGGGGACTCAATGGGCTGAACAACGGTGGGAACCAGCCCGTAGTGGGCTGGTGCGCCCCCCAAGGGCCCAAGGCGCCTAGGGTTGGAAACCCTAGGGGGTGGGGGCGCCTCCCACCAAACTTGGGGGGCAAGTCCCCCCCCCCTTGGCCACTGCCCCCCCTTAGATGAGATCTAAGGGGCTGGCCCCCACTCCCCTTCCCCTAAAAATAGTGAGGAGGGGGGGTGGGGTGGGAGGGCTGCCACACCCTTCCCCTCGTGCAGCCCCTCCCTCCTCCAACACCTCCTCCTCCTCCTCCATAGAGCTTAGCGAAGCCCTGCAGAAATACCCCAAGCTCCACCACCACGTCGTCGTGCTGCTGGAGTTCTCCCTCAACTTCTCCCTCACTGGATCAAGAAGGAGGATACGTCCCCGGGCTGTACGTGTGTTGAACACAGAGGCATCATCCGTTTGGTGCTTGATCGGATCTTCCGCAATTTGAATCCCGCTAGTACGACTCCATCATCCGCGTTCTTGTAACGCTTCCGCTTAGCGATCTTCAAAGGTATGAAGATGCACTCCCTCTCTCTCTTGTTGCTAGAATCTCCTAGATTGATCTTGGTGAAATGCAGGAAATTTTTGAATTATTGCTACGTTCCCCAACAGTGGCATCATGAGCTAGGTCTATGTGTAGATTCTATGCACGAGTAGAACACAAGTAGTTGTGGGCGTTGGTTTTTTCAATTTGCTTACCGTTACTAGTCCTATCTTGATTCGACGACATTGTGGGATGAAGCGGACCGGACCGACCTTACATGTATGCTTACGTGTGATAGGTTCCACCGACTGACATGCACTTGTTGCATAAGGTGGCTAGCGGGTGTCTGTCTCTCTCACCTTAGTCGGATCGGATCCGATGAAAATGGTCCTTATGAAGGGTAAATAGGAATTGGCATATCACCGTTGTGGCTTTTGTGTAGGTAAGAAACGTTCTTGCTAGAAACCCATAGCAGCCACGTAAAACATGCAACATTAATTAGAGGACGTCTAACTTGTTTTTGCAGGGTATGCTATGTGATGTGATATGGCCAAAAGGATGTGATGAATGATATATGTGATCCATGAGATTGATCATGTTCTTGTAATAGGAATCATGACTTGCATGTCGATGAGTATGACAACCGACATGAGCCATAGGAGTTGTCTTAATTTATTGTATGACCTGCGTGTCAATGAGAACGCCATGTTGTTACTTTACTTTATTGCTAACCATTAGCCATAGTAGTAGAAGTAATAGTTGGCAAGACAACTTCATGAAGACACGATGATGGAGATCATGATGTCATGCCAGTGACGAAGGTGATCATGCCGCACCTCAAAGATGGAGATCAAAGGCGCAAGATAATATTGGCCATATCATGTCACTTTATGATTTGCATGTGATGTTTGTCATGTTTACATCTTATTTGCTTAGAACGACGGTAGCATAAATAAGATGATCCCTCACTAAAATTTCAAGAAAGTGTTCCCCCTAACTGTGCACCATTGCTAAGGTTCGTTGTTTCGAAGCACCACATGATGATCGGATGTGATAGATTCTAACGTTCATATACAATGGGTGTAAGCCAGATTTACACATGCAAAACACATAGGTTGACTTGACGAGCCTAGCATGTACAGACATGGACTCGGAACACGAGAGACCGAAAGGTCGAACATGAGTCATATAGTAGATACGATCAACATGGAGATGTTCACCGATGATGACTAGTCCGTCTCACGTGATGATCGGACACATCCTAGTTGATTCGGATCATGTATCACTTAGATGACTAGAGGGATGTCTATCTGAGTGAGAGTTCATTAAATAATTTGATTATATGAACTTAATTATCATGAACATAGTCTAAAATATCTTTACAATATGTCTTGTAGATCAAATGGCCCACGCTAATGTTGCCCTCAACTTCAACACATTCCTAGAGAAAACCAAGCTGAAAGACAATGGTAGCAACTATACGGACTGGGTCCGAAACTTGAGGATCATCCTCATAGCTGCCAAGAAAGCATATGTCCTTGAAGCACCGCTAGGTGACACACCCATTTTCCCAACAACTCAAGACGTTATGAATGCCTGGCAGTCGCGTAGTGATGATTACTCCTTGGTTCAGTGCGGCATGCTTTACAGCTTAGGACCGGGGCTCCAAAAGCGTTTTGAGCAGCACAGAGCATATGAGATGTTCCAAGAGCTGAAAATGGTTTTCCAAGCTCATGCCCGGGTCGAGAGATATGAAGTCTCTGACAAGTTCTACAGTTGTAAGATGGAGGAAAACAGTTCTGTTAGCGAGCATATACTCACAATGTCTGGGTTGCACAACCGTTTGTCTCAGCTGGGAGTTAATCTTCCAGATGACTCGGTCATTGACATGATCCTCCAGTCGCTCCCACCTAGCTACAAGAGCTTTGTGATGAACTACAATATACAAGGGATGGAGAAGTCCATTCCTGAGTTGTATTCAATGCTGAAATCAGCGGAGGTAGAAATCAGGAACATCAAGTGTTGATGGTGAATAAGACCACTAGTTTCAAGAAAGGCAAGGGTAAAAAGAACTTCAAGAAGGACCACAAGGGAGTTGCCGCACCCGGTAAATCAGTTGCCAGGAAGAAGCCAAACAATGGACCCAAGCACGAGACTCAGTGCTTTTATTGCAAGGGAAATAGTCACTGGAAGCGAAACTGCCCCAAGTATTTAGCAGATAAGAAGGCCGACAACACCAAAGGTATATGTGATATACATGTTATTGATGTGTACCTTACCAGCGCTCGTAGTAGCTCCTGGGTATACCAGTGCGGTTGCTCATATTTGTAACTCAAAACAGGAACTGCGGAATAAGCGAAGACTGGCGAAGGATGAGGTGATGATGCGCGTTGGGAATGGTCCCAAGGTCGATGTGATCGCCGTCGGCACGTTACCTCTACATTTACCTACGGAATTAGTTTTAAACCTCAATAATTATTATTTAGTACTAGCTTTGAGCATGAACATTGTATCTAGATCTCGTTTAATGCGAGTTGGCTACTCATTTAAATCCGAGAATAATGGCTGTTCCATTTATATGAGAGATATTTTTTATGGTCATGCCCGCTGGTCAATGGTTTATTTTTGTTGAATCTCGAACGTGATGTTATACATATTCATAGTGTGAATACCAAAAGATGTAAGGTTGATAATAATAGTCCCACATACTTGTGGCACTGCCGCCTTGGTCACATTGGTGTCAAACGCATGAAGAAACTCCATGTAGATGGACTTTTGGAGTCTCTTCATTATGAGTCATTTGACACGTGCGAACCATGCCTCATGGGAAAAATGACCAAGTCTCCGTTCTTCGGAACAATGGAGCGAGCAACCAACTTGTTGGAAATAATACATACTGATGTGTGCGGTCCAATAAGCGTTGAGGCTCGCGGTGGCTATCGTTATGTTCTCACCCTCACTGATGACTTAAGTAGATATGTGTATGTCTACTTAATGAAACACAAGTCTGAGACCTTTGAAAAGTTCAAGGAATTTCAGAGTGAGGAGAGAATCAACGTGACAGGAAAATAAAGTTCTTACGATCAGATCGTGGAGGAGAATATTTGAGTCATGAGTTTGGTACGTACTTAAGGAAATGTGGAATTGTTGAACACCTCAGCATAATGGTGTGTCTGAACATCGTAATCGCACTCTATTGGATATGGTGCGATCTATGATGTCTCTTACCGATTTACCGCTATCATTTTGGGGTTATGCTTTAGAGACAGCCGCATTCACTTTAAATAGGGCACCGTCTAAATCCGTTGAGACGACACCGTATGAATTATGGTTTGGGAAGAAATCTAAGCTATCGTTTCTAAAAGTTTGGGGATGCGATACTTACACTACTAGGGAAAACCTTATACACAGAACTTTAGCAGTAGCGCTTGTTAAAAAAGCACGCTACTGCTACACAACAGTAGCGCGTGCAGAATAAGCGCGCCTCATATACATCTATAGCAGTAGCACGTCTCATTGCAACATCACTACTACTAAAATTCCCACCACTAAGTCGATAGGCCACACATAGTAGTAGCGATCTTTCGGAAACCGCGCTACCGCTAATATTGTTGTAGCAGCACGTTTAGGTGTAAGGCGCTACTACTAACAAAAAAAATGAAAAAAAAACAGGAAGTAAATGAAAATGAAAGAAATAGAAAAAGGAGAAAGGAAAAAAATGTAAAGAAAAATAAATGAAAAAGGGAAAAAGGAGGAAGGCATAGCAGTAGCGCGTTTACTGAAACGTGCTATAGCTAACTTAGCTATAGCGCGTTTTCAGTATTGTGCTACTGTTATGTTTCACTTAACCAACGGTTTCCCTCCCCCCAGCCACCACTTCTCCCCCAAATTCCTCGCCCCACTTCACCGCCGTCTCCCCAATTCACCATCGCCCCACTTCGCTGCCATCTCCTGCCAGCGTCGACGCCCGCAACCTCATCGTCTCCCCCCGAGGCTGTGCTCATCCTCACCGCCGCCGCCCGAGGCCGCCCTCAGCCTCACCGCCGCCGCCTCTCGGGACGCCCTCGACCTCACCATCGTCGCCCTC
>NC_041393.1:703141422-703260609 GCF_002162155.2 Triticum dicoccoides
TCAGAGCAAAAATTAGTTTAGAGCAAAAGTTAGTTTATAAAAAAATAGTTTTGAGCAAAAGATGTTAAGTAGTAGATGTTTGAGCAAAAATTAGTTTAGAGCAAAAATTTTTGTTTACAGCAAAAGTTAGTTAGGGCAGTAGGGTTTAATTAGGGTTTTTGTTTTCATAGATGTTTTTTGAAAGAAAAAAATCAAGAAAATGTTGTAGCAGTGCTGCTAGTAGTATTTAGTGATACTAGTAGATGTTAATTAGGTTAGTGCAGTAGTGGTACTAGTAGATGTTAATTAGATGCTTTTTAGTTAGGGCAGTAGGGTTTTGCTAGGTTAATTAGGTTAGTAGTGCTGCTAGTAGTAGTGGTACAGTAGGTTAATTAGGTGAAGTTAAATGAATCACCTAAATGAATGAAATTAGTAGTTAACTGAATTTTTTTCCTTTCATCATTATAGAGCACTAAAGTAAACTGAATTTTGTTCTATTAGTAGTTAAATGAATTTTCTTCTACACTTAGTTTTTGAATTAGCTTGTGAAATTTGGACATGTGGTTGCTCGTGTATATTTGGACATGTGTTACAGTGTCGAAGATGGATATTTGAACACTGTTTCCAGGGAATGAAGCCGAGTGGCCTATGTTTTGACAGAATGTTGATTCATTTCTGTTCCAGCAAATTTCAGGTTCTCGATTTGTCCACTTTTTAGCAAAAGTCATGCCGAAATTTTCCGTGAATTTCGGCATGACATGTGCTACAAACTAGGACATATCAAGTGCCCAGGATTTGCCGCACCAGGAAGGAGTCAATGTTCCTGCAAAGCATAGGCCTTTTTTATGTCATTATTCATTTTATTAGGTCTAGAATTAATTGACTAGATTTAATGGTAGGAAACATGGCTAGCAACGATGAAGCACAGGGTTCTGGTGACTGCGACAACGTCTACCTGGCTGCAGACGAATTTTTGAGGGAAGCCGATGATCAACAGTTGATGTTGCTGGGTCCACCTATCACATCAGAGACAGAGATAGACATCAATACCATCGCTGAGACTGAGACCGGTGCTGAGACTAAGACCGGCATCGAGACCGACGCTGAGACTGAGACCGGCGCCGAGACTAGCGGAGCCGGTATAGAACCGAAAGCAAAGAGGCAACGTATTCCTAACAAGCTCAGGACTACTAGACTGGTGGTCACGGAGGTGGACGATGGCATTTTTGAGCCAAACGCGCCCGCGGAAGCGTGCATGTGCTACAACAATCAAATAGGCTGCATCGTACGGATAACCGCCACCATCAACGATGAGAAACTAAAGAAGATAGATAATATGAGGCCCTCCCTCCTAAAGAAGCTGCACCAGATATTCTTGTTCTCGGGCCGGAATGAAAAGGATTATAAAGATCCAGATAAGGACCCGACAGTGAAGAAGATAAACAAACACGCCATGAGCAAGTATAGCGACGCGTTGGCCGCCTTGAAAGCAAGGGTGAAACATCGGATCATCAACCAAAAGGAACCCTACTCCGAGATTGTAAAGGATAATCCGACAATCATGGAAGAGCACTTTGAAATATTCAAGGCGGCTTGCGAGTCCGAAGCTGCCAAAAAAAGTCGAAGTACATGAAGGGGCTTCAATAGAGGAACATGGGGTGCCACCACCTCGGAAGCCGTGGTTACGGTGGGAAGAGGTCCATATGGGACAAGGAGGACGCGGAACGCGAGAGTCTGGGCATCCCAGACCCGTTGCCGGAGTTCACCGTCCCGCAGGAGCGTGACGTCCTCAGGGCCCGGCACCGTTGGGACCCAGTGAAGAAGGTTTTCAAGACGAACACGGTCACGAGGAATTCATGAGGCTGCTAGTAATTTTAGTTTCTGATCAATTCGACTGCACATTAGTCATATTTGTAAACAATCCTTGTGCCTTTTGCAGAGAGAGCAGCACAAGATTGTGGCCGAAAGCGACTCGCCGTCTGAGGCGTTGGCGAGGCCTAAGTGGGACACTCCATTCAACCATGCGTTGAACATATTGAAAGGACTCCCGGTGGAGACTCGACCGTCGTACGGACGTGTGCATGGTGTCAGAGACGGCGCACCACGTGGAAGAAGTACTACCGTGAGACCACGGAGGAGAGAAAGGAAAGACAGAGGTTAACTGAAGAAAAAATCGACAAGAAGGTTGAGATTGCGGTTGAGAAGAAATCATCTGAGACAGTCACAACAACGGCAGCTGCCGCAAAACAAGTGGTTATAGATATCTCTACTGTCCTGGTTCCGACCATTTTCAATTGGAGCAGGCAAAATCCAGAAAAAAATGTAACAGACTTTCTCCTTGCTGACTTCTTCGGGAGCAACTCGACTAGCGTTGCACTAGCACCTGCACCTGCACCTGCTCCCGCACCGGCTCCCGCACCTGCTCCGGCATCGGCTCCGGCACCGGATGTGCTCGGCGGTGCTTCGTCTTTGGCTGAGCTCAAAGTCCTCACGGTACCTGTCACACCGGCCCTCTTCAATAAATGTATAATCTTCCGTTTCGTTACCTTTCAGATGTCTCACGTCACAGACATGTCTTTGCAGGCCGACGTAACCCTGTGCACCATATTGTACACCATGGGTGACCAGAAGGTGGATGTGGGGAAGGCGACGATAATGAAGCCGAAGGAACCATTGTTCCACGTCCGGCCGATCTCCCCGGACGTCTTCAAGGTTTCCGTGGCCAGTGTCAAACCGGGCCACGAGAATTTGGTTCCTCCGTTACTAGGGGGAGATGACGATGAGACCCCGTAGCGGCTTGGCGATTGCAAGACGTGGGTCCTGTTGTGGCCAAAGAGTCTGCTTCGTCTAGAGGCGGTCGGGAGCACACCCACAAGCACGCAGTTAGGTATGAACATCAACACCCCACCTACCCAATTAGTGTCAGATGTCGTGCTGGGTGATAGCGGACGGGGTGAGGAAGAGGCTCTGTTAGTCGCTGGTGACGTCACCATAGATGAGGATGAGGATGACGATGACACTCAACAATATTTCAATACTGGCGCCTACTTAGGGTTTGAGCATCATGAGTCGGTGCCTGAATTGTCGCCTCCGGAGTCTAAACGTATTATGGACGACCTTCTGGTAGCAAAGAAGCCTAGGAAGAAACCGATGAAAGGCAACAAAGCTGCTTCTGTGATCCAGCCGCCTCAGCAGCCTCGGGTTCAAGACCGTATAGATATCCCCGGTGCGGCAAAATAGAATTATCCCCGGTGAACCAATCCTACCTAAAGCAGCGCTAGGGGCCATATTCGGCGATCTAAGGAGACTTCATGACGATGTGCTGCGGATAGAGAAAGGCCTCATCGCCTCAAAAAATCCAGGATACCCACTCTACGTGGTTAACGTGCCGCGGCAATTATCACACATCGACACATTCCCCGCAGAGAAGTTCTTCCTTCGATTCGATTACATCTTCGACATGTTTCACTTGAAGAAGCTGGATTTTACGTTTGTCCGCCTTTATGCCTTGCACATGAACTACCTCATCGGGGTTGAGCAGATACCCTATATCTGTGTCGCTAACCCGTACTTCATGCACGAGGACTTCTTGGGAGTCTGTGTAGAGCACCATCAATATGCGAGGCAATACATCATCAATTTCATGCTCGCCAATAAGGACAAGGAGGCAATTCTCATGCCTTATCATCCCCTGTAAGTCATCCACGCGGATATCCTTCCTTCGATTTCAATCATTCAATTGAACGGTGGAGGCTAATTAATTTGAAGTGTACTTATTTTGCGCAGCGGCGGGCGCACCGTCCTCATCATCCTCTACCCCGATACTCCCACGCTCTTTACTTGGGCTCGTCGAAGAACATTAACAAAAAGTATTACATCCGTATCAAGTCTGTTCTTGACAGTGCTATCTTTTACTACGGCACACAGGGTGGAGAGGTCAAGGACAAGAAGAAAGGGGATGGCAGGCCTGCCTTCAGCCATAAGGCCGACTTTTGCTGCATCCAGCAACCAAGTGATTCTCTTAATGATGGAATCTATGTCCTACACCACATGCTGGAGTACAGGAGGGATCACCAGAACCTTTGCATGTCACCTAGATCCGGCGATGCCCATATTCTGCAATGGGCAAAGAACTTAGGAGATATCAAGGATCATCGACTTCGAGCTGAGTTCTATCACATCCAACGCGAACTTGCCCAAATCATCATGAAGGAGGTCGTCGAAAAAACAGGGATGTTCTACGAAGAAGGACAAATGTCGCGGGAAGATGTCCGAACATGCGTAGCCGCTCAGCATCTCGACCTGAAGCCTTTCACTAAGCTCGGGGACTATCTCCCTAACTTGGATGGATGGCATGACATGTTGGAGTGATTGTCGATATATGACAATGTGTTCGTTTAGTCCATACTTTCTGTATGACAAAACTTTGAGTTATGCACGACGAAACTTTATTTGTGATGTAATTAAACCGTCCTCCTCGACTAGCGAAGATCACTCTAGTTAGGGCATTTTGGGTATGATGAACTTTGTTATTTATGCTTATGATATGTTGCTTCTATTTTTGACAAGTCTATCTCTATCTGTTGCTCAACTATATATGTTGCATATCATCGACTCATGTGACGATGCAGGTGCATAGATCATCGATGGAGAAGAAGTGCTACACCAGGAGTATACGATGAGTGGCCGGAATGTCAGGCCCAGGTGTACCGGTTTTCGGTTTCCGAGCGACAACCACTAGTTAGTTTAGGTTCATGCTAATGCGAGAGAGGGATACGAACTCATGTACTACATAGTTCCGCTCTCACTCATAGTGATAGCTCTTCTCGTGTATATCATTGTTTAGATGGATGACGATGTAGTTGCAAGTAATCGAGACTTGTATCACTATTTTTGAGATGATGACGAGAGACCACTTTGTGTTGGATGATGATTATGATGATGACATGATTTGATGAGACTATTTGTATGTATATGCTATGATTACATTTGTATGTGTATGATATGCTGAAGATTATTGTATAAAGCTTATTCAAATACAAAACAAATATGCATAAAAAAAAGAAACTAATAAAAAACTAGCAGTAGCGAGGGGAATAAAGTTAGCAGTAGAGCTCCCTTACCAGTAGCGCTTCCTGATAAAACGCGCTGCAGATATTAGCAGCAGCGCTCTGCACTAAAGCTCGCTATTGCTAGCCATGCATGGGATGACACGCGCTACTGCTACATGTTAGCTATAGCGCCTTATCAGTAGCGCGGCATCCTGCACTACTGATAGGCAAAATACCCGCGCTACTGCTAGGGTTTCCCCTAGTAGTGTTATGTCAAGAAACTTCAACCTGGAAAGCTCGAACCCAAGTCAGAAAAATGCGTCTTCATAGGATACCCTAAGGAAACCATTGGGTACACCTTCTACCTCAGATCCTAAGGCAAGATCTTTGTTGCCAAGAACGGATCCTTTCTGGCGAAATAGTTTCTCTCAAAAGAAGTAAGTGGGAGGAAAGTATAACTTGATGAAGTACCGCCTCTTGAACCGGAAAGTAGCGCAGCTCAGGAAGATGTTTCTGTGGTGCCTGCACCGACTAGAGAGGAAGTTAATGATGATGATCATGAAACTTCAGATCAAGTTACTACTGAACTTCATAGGTCCACAAGGACATGTTCGACACCAGAATGGTATGGCAACCCTGTCCTAGAAATCATGTTGTTAGACAACGGTGAAACTTCAAACTATGAAGAAGCGATGGCGGGCCCGAATTCCAACAAATGGCTTGAAGCCATGAAATCTGAGATATGATCCATGTATGAAAACAAAGTATGGACTTTGACAGACTTTTCCGATGATCGGCAAGCCATAGAAAATAAGTGGATCTTTAAGAAGAAGACTGACGCGGATGGTAATGTGACCGTCTATAAGGCTCGGCTTGTCGCTAAGGGTTATCGACAAGTTCAAGGGGTTGACTACGATGAGACATTCTCACCCGTAGCGAAGCTGAAGTCCGTCTGAATCATGTTAGCAGTTGCCGCATTATATGATTATGAGATATGGCAAATGGACGTCAAAACGTCATTCCTTAACGGTTTCCTTAAGGAAGAATTGTATATGATGCAAACGGAAGGTTTTGTCGATCCTAAGAATGCCGACAAGGTATGCAAGATCCAGCGATCCATCTATGGGCTGGTGCAAGGATCTCGGAGTTGGAACATTCGCTTTAATGAAATGACCAAAGCGTTTGGATTTATGCAGACTTATGGAGAAGCCCGTGTTTACAAGAAAGTGAGTGGGAGCTCTGTAGCATTTCTCATATTATATGTGGATGACATACTATTGATGGGAAATGATGTAGAACTTTTGGAAAGCATAAAGGTCTACTTGAATAAGTGTTTTTCAATGAACGACCTTGGAGAAGCTTCTTACATATTAGGCATCAAGATCTATAGAGATAGATCGAGACGACTCATTGGTCTTTCACAAAGCACATACCTTGATAAGATATTGAGGAAGTTCAATATGGATCAGTCCAAGAAGGGGTTCTTGCCTGTATTGCAAGGTGTGAAATTGAGCACGACTCCATGGCCGACCTTGGCAGAAGATAGAGAAAAGATGACTGTCATCCCGTATGCCTCAGCCATAAGGTCTATTATGTATGCCATGCTGTGTACCGGACCCGATGTGAACCTTGCCGTAAGTTTGGTACCAAAGTAATCCCGACATGGAGCACTGGACAACGGCCAAGAATATCCTAAAGTACCTGAAAAGGACTAAGGATATGTTTCTCGTTTATGGAGGTGACGAAGAGCTCATCATAAAGGGTTACGTCGATGCTAGCTTCGACACAGATCTGGATGACTCCAAGTCACAAACCGGATACGTGTATATTTTGAATGGTGGGGCAGTCAGCTGGTGCAATTGCAAGCAAAGCATCGTGGCGGGATATACATGTGAAGCGGAGTACATGGCAGCCTAGGAGGCAGCCATGAAGCAATCTGGATGAAGGAGTTCATTACCGACCTAGGAGTTATTCCCAATGCGTCAGGCCCGATGACTCTCTTCTGTGACAACACTGGCGCTGTTGCCCTTGCCAAGGAGCCCAGGTTTCACAAGAAAACTAGGCATATCAAGCGTCGCTTCAACTCCATTTGTGAAAATGTTCAAGATGGAGACATAGATATTTGTAAAGTGCATACGGATTTGAATGTAGCAGATCGGTTGACTAAACCTCTTCCACGAGCAAAACATGATCAACACCAGAACTCTATAGGTGTTCGATTCATCACAATGTAACTAGATTATTGACTCTAGTGCAAGTGGGAGACGGTTGCAAATATGCCCTAGAGGCAATAATAAAATGGTTATTATTATATTCGTTGTTCATGATAATTTTCTATTGTTCATGCTATAATTTTATTGACCGGAAACCGTAATACATGTGTGAATACATAGACCGTAATGTGTCCCTAGTAAGCCTCTAGTTGACTAGCTCGTTGATCAATAGATGGTTGTGGTTTCCTGACCATGGACATTGGATGTCATTGATAACGGGATCACATCATTAGGAGAATGATGTGATGGACAAGACCCAATCCTAAGCATAGCACAAGATCGTGTAGTTTGTTTGCTAAGAGCTTTTCTAATGTCAAGTACCATTTCCTTAGACCATGAGATTGTGCAACTCCTGGATACCGCAGGAATGCTTTGGGTGTACCAAATGTCACAACGTAACTGGGTGGCTATAAAGGTGCACTACAGGTATCTCCGAAAGTGTCTGTTGGGTTGGCACGAATCGACTGGGATTTGTCACTCCGTATGACGGAGAGGTATCTCTGGGCGCACTCGGTAATGCATCATCATAATGAGCTCAATGTGACTAAGGAGTTAGTCACAGGATCATGCATTACGGAATGAGTAAAGAGACTTGCCGGTAACGAGATTGAATGAGGTATTGGGATACCGACGATCGAATCTCGGGCAAGTAACATACCGATAGACAATGGGAATTGTATATGGGATTGATTGAATCCCCGACATCGTGGTCCATATGATGAGATCATCGTGGAACATGTGGGAGCCAACATGGGTATCCAGATCCCGCTGTTGGTTATTTGTCGGAGAGATGTCTCGGTCATGTCTGCATGGTTCCTGAACCCATAGGGTCTACACACTTAAGGTTCGGTGGCGCCAGAGTAGTTATGGGAAATAGTATGTGGTTACTGAAGGTTGTTCGGAGTCCTAGATGAGATCCCGGATGTCATGAGGAGTTCCAGAATGGTCTGGAGGTAAAGATTTATATATGGGAAGTCCAGTTTCAGTCATCAGAATGGTTTCCGGGGTTATCGGTATGTGCCGGGACCACTGAAAGGTGTCCGGGGGTCCACCGGGTGGGACCACCTGCCACGGGGGACTCAATGGGCTGAACAAGGGTGGGAACCATCCCCTAGTGGGTTGGTGCACCCCCAAGGGCCCAAGGCGCCTAGGGTTGGAAACCCTAGGGGGTGGGGGCGCCTCCCACCAAACTTGGGGGGCAAGTCCCCCCCCCCTTGGTCACTGCCCCCCCCTAGATGAGATCTAAGGGGCTGGCCCCCACTCCCCTTCCCCTAAAAATAGTGGGGAGGGGGGGTGGGGTGGGAGGGCTGCCACACCCCTCCCCTTGTGCAGCCCCTCCCTCCTCCAACACCTCCTCCTCCTCCTCCATAGAGCTTAGCGAAGCCCTGCAGATCTAAGGGGGTTGGCCCCCTCTCCCCTTCCCTTTTAAATAGTGGGGGTGGGGGTGGGGGTGGGAGGGCTGCCGCACCCTTCCCCTAGCGCAGCCCCTCCCTCCTCCAACACCCCCTCCTCCGTAGAGCTTGGTGAAGCCCTGCAGAAATACCACAAGCTCCACCACCACGCCGCCGTGCTGCCGGAGCTCTCCCTCAACTTGTCCTCTCCCCTTGCTGGATCAAGAAGGAGGAGACGTCCCCGGGCTGTACGTGAGTTGAACGCGGATGCGCCGTCCGTTCGGTGCTAGATTGGATCTTCCGCGATTTGAATCGCCGTGAGTACGACTCCATCATCCGCGTTCTTGTAACTCTTCTGCTTAGCGATCTTCAAAGGTATGAAGATGCACTCCCTCTCTCTCTTGTTGCTAGAATATCCTAGATTGATCTTGGTGAAACATAGGAAAATTTTGAATTACTGCTACGTTCCCCAACACCCGGTACCATGCTCATCGGTGCGACGACGAAGCACCTCAGCTCGGGCACTATCGGTGTCAAAACCGGTGGATCTCGGGTAGGGGGTCCCAAACTGTGCGTCTAGGCGGATGGTAACAGGAGACAAGGGACACGATGTTTTACCCAGGTTCGGGCCCTCTTGATGGAGGTAAAACCCTACGTCCTGCTTGATTAATATTGATGATGTGTGTGTTACAAGAGTAGATCTACCACGAGATCAAGGAGGCTAAACCCTAGAAGCTAGCCTATGGTATGATTGTTGTTCGTCTTACGGACTAAAGCCATCCGGTTTATATAGACACCGGAGAGGGCTAGGGTTACACAGAGTCGGTTACAATGGTAGGAGATCTACATATCCGTATCGCCAAGCTTGCCTTCCACGCCAAGGAAAGTCCCATCCGGACACGGGACGAAGTCTTCAATCTTCTATCTTCATAGTCTTGGAGTCCGACCGATGATGATAGTTCGGCTATCCGGACACCCCCTAGTCCCGGACTCCCTCAGTAGCCCCCGAACCAGGCTTCAATGACGACGAGTCCGGCGCGTATGTTGTCTTCGGCGTTTGCAAGGCGGGTTCTCCTTCATGCTTCATGTGTTTGCCGGATAGTGTCCGGTTGCTTCATAAATGTTGCGCTCCTTGGCTTCTACGTCCAATAATGGCCTTCTTCCACGTGTCGTACGAATGCGAAAAGCCAGGGTATTCTTATGTTTTACCCCCTAGCTGCGCGAATAAGCCGCCTATAAGAGAGGCGAGGATCCAGATCCAAATCACACCATCCTCCTTCCGCAAGTACTCATCGAGGCGCATCTGACAAAAAATCCATTCCAACATGGACAGTCGACGCGGCTCCTCTTCTCGCACTCCCAGTCCTCAGCCAGGAGATTGGAGGAGATGCTCAGTCCCGCATAGCGAGTTAGTGACGCTCCAAGCAGAGGGATATCTTCCCCCGTCCTTTATGGTTCCGGTTCGAGCCGGACTGGCCACCTACAAGGGTGGGAAGCAGGCGGAGAGCGTCCCCAATCCCTCCAAAGGAGAGCGGGTATGCTTCGTCCCCTACTTAATAAGGGGACTCGGATTTCCTATACATCCGTTTCTCTGGGGGCTCCTGGAGTTTTATGGACTCCAACTTCACCACCTCACGCCTGCCTCCATTTTGCACATCGCGGGCTTTGTAGCTCTTTGCGAGCTATTCTTGGGCGTCGAGCCCCATTTTGCGTTGTGGAAGAGGCTGTTTTGCCTCGTACCCCGTTCTTATGAGGGGTTGATATATCAAGTGGGCGGAGCCGAAATATGGCGCATCGCCGGGACCGGATATCTATCCGGAACCCTGAAGAAGGCGTCTGAAGACTGGCCTTCGGAGTGGTTCTATATGGAAGACGCCCCGCTGCCGGATCCAGTCCGGATCGGCCTCCCGGAGTTTAGCAACGCTCCTCTGAAGAAACGCTTGAGTTGGCGCCCACGGAGCCCTCAACAGGAAGATGACAGGAGCGTCCACTATCTGATGGGCCGGATACGGTTACTAGCCCATTCCGGATTAACCATGATTGGAGTCATGGCCACATGCATTATGCGAGGGGTGCAGCCACTCCAATATAGGGGCCACCCCATGTGGGATTTCAACGGGGAGAATGACGTCACCCGTCATGGCCGCACGGGGCCGGGGTCGGCCGCCGATCTGGTGAAGATCCTGTCCGGCTTGTACAAGGGGGAGAAGGAGGACTTCCTCCGCACGAATCCATTGAATGGATTCTCCATGAATAACCCTCGGAGCTGGGTAAGCGGGCGCTTATATATCTGATCCGTGCTTTCAAAGATAAGTGTCTTACTTTATGATTTCGACGCAGGAACTGCGCCGGGATGTGGAGGGCATAGAAAGCCCAACTCCACAACCCGAGGATCCGGGAAGATCCCTTGATCCGGCCTCCGAAGAGGATCCGGACATAAAGGTGGATTTGGTTGACGGGGTGTTCCACCAGCTCAGCATAGACAATGCTTTAGTCGCCATTACGGCTGACTACCCCGGTTTATGTCCGGCTTCCCAGGTGAGTACGATCGAAGTCCTGACACCGTTACTTTTTTATGCTTATTCCTGACCACCGTGTACCGATGGTGCTTCGCAGGAGGTGCCTTTACAGCGGGAAGCCGAGCCCGCGGTGACTAACCAAACGAGGTCAGTGCGGCCCAGCAGGCGGAAGAGGAGTGCGACGCGAATCGAAACGCCGCCGCAAAGGTATGGTGCACCATTTTCTTTTAAGGGAGAGACTCCTGGGAGGTATATTAATGCTCATGATTCTTCCAGGAGAAAGAGCGCTCGCCGGACTGAGTCCGGAGAGGGTGCCAACCAAGCCTCCGCCAGCCAGGCTCGAACGCCTGGTCCGGAGGGGGAGGCAGGCGCAAGGTGCGAGCCGGATGCTCCTCCAACGGAGGATGCCGACAGGTTGTCCGCCACCGGGTCTGAGGTGGAGAGCACCATGAATCACAGGCGCCGTCGGACAGTTCTTCGTGACGCGTGTTTCTCCCCAGAGGCGTTGAATGCCTTTAATGTGGGAGACGCGCACCTCCGTGCTGCTCAAGATGGTTTAACCAGAGCCACGGAGCAATATGTAAAAGACATACGGGTGAGGAATTTTAATAGTTATATATGCCAGTAGCCCCCGAGACTTAAAATAGTTAAACTAACTGATTTAAGGATCATTTGTAATGCAGGATCTTACCGAGAAGAATACCCACCTGTCCCAGGAGCTTCAAGAATGCAAGGCCCAACTTGAGGCTGCACTAGCCGCTGCCGGGGGAGCCACGGAGACCCCCTCTGGTAATTCATATTTTGAAAAGAGAAGTAGTTTATGAAGTGCGGCGTGCGTGTATAGTCTGACAATAATATTGCAGAGGGTGCCGGACTAGATCCGGACAAGCAACAGCTGCTGCGCCAGTTGAAGGCCGGCGAGAGGGTGCTTATGAGGGTGCAGCAGGAGAGGAACAAACTCCAAGATGCCAACACCCAGCTGGGCGAAGAACTAAAAGATGTTCGGGTCCAGCTGTCTAACTCCGTAAAGGAGAATCGGCGGCTTCGTCGCGGCATTTATAGTAAGTGCTTGAGCAAACTCTTTTGAAAAGAAGAGTTCGGCGAGGAAGTCGATTGACAGAAATGTGTCTGTAGGTGTGCTCACGGGTCGTCCGGCTGAGGAGATGCCTGGTTCCATGGGAGATCCTCTTCCCAAGCTGCTGCAACTACACGAACGTGTTCGGCAGGCGATGAGCGGCGTCGTTCAGGCCTTATGGCCTTCCGTCTCCCTACCCGAGGGCCTTGGAGGGCTTGCTGAGAAGCTTTAGGGAGTACGGCGACGTCTCCGTCTGTGGAAGATATCGGCCTGCCGTCAAGGCGCCAGGGAGGCCTGGGCCATGGTGAAGACGCGGTACCCGAAGGCTGACCCAAACCACATGGCCGAGGTCGGACCTGTGGGGCCTCATGGGAAGGAGATCCCTATGAGCTTGATGTACGACCAAGTAGAGTTGGCCGCAAAATATTCCCAACAGGACTGTAAATTAGACAGCCTGTTAGATGGGATTGAAGAGGAGTACAATCAGTCAGCTTGACGATGTAATTTTAAAATGACATATAGAATGCCTTCTATTCGGATTGTAGATCGTTTGTCTTTGCGGACCTTTTCGCTTCAACCTCGGGACCCAACAGTCCGGAGTGTGTCCGAATACCCTTACGGTTATAAAAGAACCGGGGCGTGCATGGAGACAAGGCGTAGGGGTCATAATTGCTTTATCAGACAAGTGCCCAACTAGCTATGTTATATTACATGGTTAGTAAGAAACATCTTCCAGGGAGAATAGTTCTGTTAAGGGTTCCTTTCCCTGGGAGACATGCCCTAAAGTGCATGTCCGGACTGCGAAAATAGCAGAAAAAGCATCTGGGGGCAGATAAATAAGTAAGTAATAAATCATCTTTCAGGTCACCGACCGAATATTCCCTTAAGAACGCTAGCCTTCGGCTTCACCCAGTCTGAGGTACACATCCGGCTGACCCGGCAGTAACAATCGCAGAGGTGCTCCCTTTACCTCCTACCCGAACAATCGGGAACGTAGGGGTAAGCACAGGAGCCAGGCAACCCGGCTTGGCCAAAACTTAATGGTGATCAAAAGGTACATGCGGAAGTATGACACATGTGTTGGGCATGAAGCCCATAGAAATAAGCTTCTATTAAAGAAGCCTCCAGGTATAACGAGTGCGAGTAGCACATCGAGTAAGTGCGAACAAAGCGCAGATCAGCCCTCAAGGGGTTTGTACTGAAAGAGGGAGGAAAAAGGAGGGAAAACAAAGACAGCGACAAAAATGAAAGGTGGACGGAGGAAGGAGACGAACCCTGAGTCCGGCGCTAGGCGTAAAATCTTCGGAGACGGGCTATGTTCCATGGGTTTGGCTCGAGTCGGTTGTCAGATGCGTTGCCTAGACGGTATGCACCGCCGGTAAGGACTTGGTCGATGTGATGAAGGGACCTTCCCATTTGGGCTTAAGTTTGTCCTTTTTCTTGTCCGGCAGGCGGAGAACTAGCTCGCCAACATTGTAAGTTTTGGCCCGTACTTCTCTGCTTTGATATCTTCGAGCCTGTTGTTGATAGAATGCGGAACGGGATTTTGCCACGTCGCGCTCCTCCTCCAAAGCGTCCAAACTGTCCTGCCGATCCAACTCGGCTTCCCTTTCCTCGTACATGCGCACGCGAGGTGAGTCATGAATTATATCGCAGGGCAAAACTGCCTCAGCGCCGTATACCATAAAAATGGTGTGAATCCGGTTGTGCGGTTTGGCGTGGTCCGCAGCCCCCAGAGTACGGAGTCGAGCTCCTCTACCCAGTGCGTGTTAGATTCCGTGAGGGACCGCACTAATCTGGGTTTGATGCCGCTCATGATTAGACCATTTGCCCGTTCCACTTGACCGTTAGTTTGAGGGTGGTAGACTGAAGTGTAGTCGAGCTTGATGCCCATGTTTTTGCACCAGAGTTTAACCTCGTCGGCCGTGAAATTTGTGCCGTTATCAGTGATGATGCTGTCGGGGATGCCAAAACGGTGTACTACCCCGGATATGAACTCTATCACAGGTCCGGATTCTGCCGTTTTAACCGGCTTGGCCTCTATCCATTTGGTGAATTTGTCCACCATGACCAATAAGTATTTGTGCTTGTGGGTTCCCCCCTTTAAGGGGTCCAACCATGTCAAGCCCTCAGACTGCGAACAACCAAGTGATGGGTATAGTTTTGAGGGCGGTGGGTGGCATGTGGCTCTGATTAGCAAAGAGCTGGCAACCGACGCATCGTTGGACTAAGTCCTGAGCATCTGCCCGGGCGGTCGGCCAATAAAATCCTGTACGGAAGGCCTTGCCTACAAGGGCCCGGGCGGCGGCGTGGTGCCCGCCGAGTCCGGCGTGAATTTCAGCCAGGAGATTTCGCCCTTCCTCTTCGGAGATACACCTTTGAAGGACTTCGATTGTGCTTTTCTTATAAAGTTCTCCCTCATGGACCTTGTAGGCTTTAGGTTGCCAAACTATGCAGCGGGCCTCATTTTGGTCTTCGGGAAGTTCCTGCCTGATTAAGTAGGCTAGGAATGGTTCCGTCCACGGGGCAATTACTGCCAGTATTTCGTGGGCTGAATCTGTTATTTCATTGGCTGAGCCACCGATTGTGTCAGAATGTTCTGTGTTAGGCGATGCAGTTGGTTCCGGATTGTTATTTCCGGACTCCTCTTCCCATAATACGGATGGCTTAAAGAGCCGCTCCAGGAAAATGTTTGGAGGGACGGCGTCGCGTTTTGCGCTGATGCGTGCCAACACGTCTGCTGCCTGGTTATTATCCCGGGCTACATGGTGGAATTCGATTCCTTCGAACCAGGCTGACATTTTTAGGACGACATTACGGTAGGCGGCCATTTTCAGATCCTTGACGTCAAAGTCTCCATTTACTTGGGATATTGCGAGGTTTGAATCCCCGCGCACCTCTAGGCGTTGAATACCCATGAAGATTGCCATCCGAAGGCCATGTAGAAGGGCCTCGTATTCGGCTGCATTGTTGGAGTCCGTGTACATTATTTGAAGCACGTATTGGACTATGTCTCCGGTTGGGGACGTCAAGACGACGCCAGCCCCCAAGCCAGCCAACATTTTGGAGCCATCGAAATGCATGATCCAATTGGAGTATGCGCCGTACTCTTTAGGGAGTTCGGCTTCGGTCCATTCGGCGATGAAATCAGCCAAAACTTGCGATTTTATAGCTCGCCGTGGTTTGTAGGTTATGTCAAATGGTAAGAGCTCAATGGCCCATTTTGCAATCCTGCCCGTCGCGTCGCGATTGTTTATAATATCGTTGAGAGGTACTTCAGAGGCCACCATTATGGAACACTATTGAAAGTAGTGTCGCAGCTTCCGGGATGCCATGAACACCGCATACGCCATCTTTTGATAATGTGGGTAACGGGACTTGCATGGAGTTAAGACAGTGGATACGTAGTACACTGGTTTTTGAAGAGGGAATTTGTGCCTTTCTGTTTCTCATTCGACGACGAGTACCGCACTGACAACTTGATGTGTTGCTGCGATATATAATAACATCGGTTCGCCCAGGTTGGGCGCGGCCAGGACTGGATTTGTTGCCAATACAGCCTTAATTTCTTCGAGTCCGGCCGTGGCAGCATCCGTCCATTCGAAATGTTCGGTGCGCCGGAGGAGGCGATAGAGGGGCAGTGCCTTTTCTCCCAAACGGGAGATGAAGCGGCTTAGAGCCGCCACACATCCAGTTAGTTTTTGTATTTGCTTGAGGTCTTTTGGGATATCCAATTGTGACAGAGCTCGGATCTTGGCTGGGTTTGCTTCAATTCCTCTACCGGATACAATGAAGCCCAAGAGCTTTCCGGCTGGTACGCCGAAAACACATTTTTCTGGGTTGAGCTTAATGTCATATGCTCGGAGGTTGTTGAATGTCACCCTCAAGTCGTCTACTAAAGTTTCGACGTGTTTGGTCTTGACGACCACATCGTCTACATATGCCTCTACTGTTTTGCCTATCTGGGTGGCCAGACATGTCTGAATCATGCGCTGATATGTTGCGCCGGCGTTTTTGAGTCCGAAGGGCATTGTGTTGAAGCAGAATGGTCCGTATGGAGTAATAAATGCCGTTGCGGCCTGGTCTTTTTCCGCCATCTTGATTTGATGGTATCCTGAGTATGCGTCGAGGAAGCATAATGAATCGTGCCCTGCGGTAGCATCGCTGATTTGGTCGATGCGAGGGAGAGGGAAAGGGTCCTTTGGACAGGCCTTGTTAAGGTCTTTGAAATCGACACAAAGGCGCCAGGATTTGTCCTTTTTTGGTACCATTACCAGGTTGGCTAGCCAGTCCGGATGTTTTATATCTCTGATGAATCCGGCTTCTAAGAGTTTGGCTAGCTGCTCTCCCATTGCCTGTCTTTTGGGTTCAGAAAATCGCCGAAGAGCCTGCTTGACTGGCTTGAATCCTTTTAGGATGTTTAGGCTGTGTTCTGCTAGCCTGCGTGGGATTCCTGGCATATCTGGAGGATGCCAGGCGAAAATGTCCCAATTTTCCCGAAGGAATTCTCGTAGTGCAGCTTCTACATCAGGATTCAATTATGCCCCGATGGAGGCCGTCTTTGTGGGGTCCGTTGGATGGACCTGGAATTTGACTACTTCGTCCGCTGGTTTAAAGGAGGTGGACTTGGACCTCTTATCAAGTATCACATCGTCCCTATCCACCGTGGAGCGTAGCGCAGTGAGTTCCTCTGCCGCTAGGGCTTCAGATAATGCCTCTAGGGCCAGTGCGGCTGTCTTATTTTCAGCGCGGAGTGCTATATCTGGATCACTGGTGAGAGTGATTACTCCATTGGGCCCGGGCATTTTGAGCTTCATGTACCCGTAATGGGGTATAGCTTGAAAGATTGTGAATGCCTCTCACCCTAACAAGGCGTGATATCCGCTGCCGAATGGGGCCACTTGGAACATGACCTCTTCGGACCCGTAATTGTCCGGCGAGCCGAACACTACGTCTAGTGTGATTTTTCCTGTGCAACGTACTTCTCGACTAGGGATTATTCCCCTGAAGGTTGTGCTGCTTCGCTCAATGCGGCTCCAGTCAATTTCCATTTTTTGAAGGGTTTCCTCGTAGATGAGGTTTAATCCGCTGCCGCCATCCATGAGTACCTTGGTAAGACGAAAGCCGTCCACTATTGGACTGAGGACCAATGCGGCTGGTGCTCGAGCTGTTCGAAATTTAGGCTCATCGCTGGCATTGAAGGTGATGGCCGTGTCGCTCCATGGATTTGTTGTTGCTACTTGGTAGACTTCGGCGAGGCTGCGGATTGTTCGCTTCCGCATGTTATTTGATGTGAAAGTCTCGAAGACTTTTAATACCGTACTGGTACTGCTGGGCTGGTTGCCCGGGGCTAGAAAGCCTTCGCCACTTTTGGCCACCTGCCATAGTATCCAACATGCTCGAAGGCTATGTGTTGGAGTGGCGCCCTCCGTACTGTGGATTTTGCAGGGTCCGTTGAGCCATCCCTCCAGTACGGTTCCATGCCCTTTAGGGTTTTTTGCTTTTTGGTTTTTAATCCAGGTGCTTGAGTACGACGCACCCTTTTATCTCGGACTGCGGTTGTATTCAGGGCCGGATTGTCCCAAAACCTGGTTTCGGTTTTCCAGGCACTCTCCATCGCACAATATTTTTGTACAATGGTCGCTAGGTCGGTGAAGCGTGTAACTTCGCGATGAGTTATGGCGTTAATGATTCCCTTGTCCGTGCAATTGTTGCAGAAAATTGAAATCGCACTTTCTTCACGGCAGTCCTTTATCCTGTTCATAACCAGGAGGAATCTGGCCCAGTAATGATGTACTATTTCATTGGGCTCTTGCCATATTTGAGATAGATCGCTTATGTTTGGGTGGGCGGGTGGAATTAAGTTCGGAACACCGCCTGATCTGAGGCTCAAAGGCCAAGAAGTTTCCGGATTTGGAAGCTTGGTTTGTTGGATGGTTTCCAACGAATCTGGTCCGATGCCTGACTTTAGGTTCAGTATTTGATTCACGTCCGTCCCTCCGCGGGAATCCAGCATGGAGGGATCGGGAATCCGGACGTAGCTGGTTTTCAACATAGAAGAAGAGTCGCCACATTGTTCCTCTACCACAACAACGTGGTGGGTAGCCTGGGGAGAGTTAATTTCTCTCACATCGGTTTTAAGCCCAATCTGATCGTAGTCTGTAGCGACTCCCAGGGCGGTGATGCGATCCAAGAGCTCGTTTACGGAGGAGAGCTCCATCGGATCTAGCTGCTCGGGAAATTCCGAGCTAACGTGAAGATCGCTTTTGATGACCTGAGAGGTCATCGTCGGAGCGGTGGCCGAACAGGCGGTCATAAGAAAACCACCTAGCCGGATAGTTTGGCCGGCGGCCAAAGCTCCCTTGACGACGACGCCGTCTTTAAAGACGGGAAAAGGTATCCTTCCTGATTGCGACAGCACAGAGGAACTCTCAATGAAAGCACCAATGTCGGTGTCAAAACCGGCGGATCTCGGGTAGGGGGCCCCGAACTGTGCGTCTAGGCGGATGGTAACATGAGACAAGGGACACGATGTTTTACCCAGGTTCGGGCCCTCTTGATGGAGGTAAAACCCTACGTCCTGCTTGATTAATATTGATGATGTGTGTTACAAGAGTTGATCTACCACGAGATCAAGGAGGCTAAACCCTAGAAGCTAGCCTATGGTATGATTGTTGTTCATCCTATGGACTAAAGCCATCCGGTTTATATAGACACCGGAGAGGGCTAGGGTTACACAGAGTCGGTTACAATGGTAGGAGATCTACATATCCGTATCGCCAAGCTTGCCTTCCACGCCAAGGAAAGTCCCATCCGGACACGGGACGAAGTCTTCAATCTTCTATCTTCATAGTCTTGGAGTCGGGCCGATGATGATAGTTCGGCTATCCAGACACCCCCTAGTCCCGGACTCCCTCAGGCACATTGGCCAGACTCGCCATGAAATGTCCACACCGTATAAACTGGCGTAAAGCCTCTCTTATGCAAGTGTTTGCCCATTTCATCATCTGTCCTCTTGTGCCAATTATTGCACCCTGCATAGGGGCACCAGGTTGTCCTCTGGCCTTTTGCAAACGCGGTTCTCAGAAACCCTTGTTTTTTTAACCATTCAGTTGTCATGTTTTTCTAACTAGTGTGACTAGTGTACATCTACACACGATCACTCATCTTGCCTAGCTACTGGACACATAAGAAATATATATATAAATTAATCAGCATGTATATATTCTCAGTTAATGGAGTTTGTCACTTTTATTACGTCCATGCAACCTAGACACTAATAGGTAAAGATAGGTCCTAATCCCACCCGAGTATGTGTAGATTGGGTTCGTTTTCCCATGCTCTGCCCCAGATCCGATGCACAATTTCGGCATCACCTCCCCGTTGTTCTCCTGATACACGTCTTGGCAATAAGCAGAGAGGATGTGTACCCGGAGAACAACAGGGAGGCACTGACGAAATTCTACATCGGATCCGGAGCAGAGCATATGGGAAAACGATCCCAATCTAGACATACTCGGGCTGTCCATGGATAACGTTGGACAATTCGAAAGAATCACAGTTATAAATATGCAAATGCATGCATATTTATAGATGTAACCCTTTCAAACGGGAGACGCATAGTGGTCACGCATACTGATAATTGAAGACACCTATAGATAGCAAGTTTCATTGGCACGAAGACCGGAATAGAGCAAATCAAGGGGGGGGGGAGATGTTATTTGTGCTAACCCACGAATGCAGGGGCGGAGCTCGTTGAACACTAGACCCTCGCAGCAACGACAAACTTCACATTTAAATCTAAAGAAGAGTTTCATAGCAATATTGTTTTTTCCGTCAACCTACCTAAATATTTACAACAAGATGAGCGGGTTAGGGGTTCCTCGGTGTTGATAGAACCCTAAATAGCAAATATCATCGATGCAAGATACATGAGGCGCTCGACATTGAACACTAGATCCACGTCCCACAAGTGATCCCAGCGCCCATCGTCCCGCAACAATAGTTCTGGTGGCTGATGACGGTCGAACACCTTAGCAAATTTGTCTGGCAGCCTTTGCAATGAGGATTAAAGCCAAGTTTTGAACGTTCAAACAACCAAACCAAGTTGAGTCAGTTTGGGTGTTTCAAGTTTCAACACTTAGCTTTCAATCGTCATCTCAGAGGCTGCCAGACAAATTCGCGATAGTGTTCAACCGCCATCGATGCCGAGAAATGTTGCTGCAGACGCAGGACCCCTGTGTCACTTGTGGGACGTGGATGTAGTATTCGACACCTACGGCCACATGTATCTCGCGCTGAAGATACTTGGTATTTAGGGTACCATCGACACCGAGGAACCCCCTAACCCGCTTGTCCCCGGGTAAACTAAATTAGCATGCATTCAATAAGCAAAACTACATCATCTCTTATGTCCGTACATCATCGAATATTATCACGAATACATCTCGAATGGTATCATACATATAGCATCGCTAATACAGCTAGAACCGTAGCGAACGACGGGTATCGATGCGGGCGGTGGACACCCAAAGAGAAGGAACCATCACAGGATCATAGCTCCAGTGAGGTCCATGAAGAACCTGCCATGTCCTCCAACACATCCATGTAGCGACGGACATGCTTGTCCTCCTCGCTGACATGGTGACATACCACCTCCGTGGTGTCCAAAAGCCTCGGCACCGTCACTGGCCCACACGACCGCCACCACAAGGTTCGGGTAAATGACGGGCTGGCTCCTCACCAAGATGCGCCCCCGGAAGGTAGAACCTCCAAGTACCAGCCCAGCGGAGCCCAGTCTCGAACATGACCCCTCTGATTGAGCATGCCTCCTCCGCCGAGTCGACGATGAGGATGCGGGATAGGCATCCTCGATGTCGATGCGGGAATAAATGCTAAAAAAATAGCAACAAATTTCACATGTTCAAAATAAACCAGAAACTTAACGTAAACTAAATTAATCTAAACCTAAACTAACTAAACTAAACACAAACTAATCTAACTAAACTAAACCTAAACTAAACCAGAATCTTAACCTAACCTAAACTAAACTAAACTAAACTAAACTAAACAAAACGTAAACTAAATTATACTAAACCTAATTAAACTAAATCTAAAAAAATAGAAAAAAATAGTCTCACCATGGAGTGGCCGGGGCAGCGGGGCGAGCCGGCGGGGCGGGGCCGGGCGGCCGGGGCCGGCGCGGACGGGGCGGGTGACCGGGGCGGCGAGGTGTGCCGGGGCGGTGAGGCGGGCTGGGGCAGTGCATCGGGGCGGGGCAGCCGGGGCGGGGCGGCGGCGCGGGGTGATACATCTCCAACATATCTATAATTTATGAAGTATTTATGCTATTATATTATCTGTTTGGATGTCTAATGGAATTTATTATACACTTTTATATTATTTTTTGGACTAACCTATTAACTGGAGGCCCAGTCCAAATTGCTGTTTTTTGTCTATTTCAGTGTTTCGCAGAAAAAGAATATCAAACGAAGTCCAAACGGAATGAAACCTTCAGGAGAGTGATTTTTGCAACAAACGTGATCCAGAGGACTTGGAGTGGATGTCAAGAAAGAAGCGAGGAGGCCATGAGGCAGGGAGGCGCGCCTGCCCCCTGTGTGCGCCCCCACCCTCGTGGGCCCCTCGCAGCTCCACCGACCTACTTCTTCCTCCTATATATACCCATATACTCCGAAAACATCCAGGAGCATAGTAGATCGGGAGTTCCGCCGCCGCCAGCCTCTGTAGCCACCAAAAACCAATCGGGACCCTGTTCCGGCACCCTCCTGGAGGAGGGATCCCTCACCGGTGGCCATCTTCATCATCTCGGCGTTTTCCATGACAAGGAGGGAGTAGTTCACCCTCGGGGCTGAGGGTGTGTACCAGTAGCTATGTGTTTGATCTCTCTCTCTCTCTCTCTCTCTCTCTCTCTCTCTCGTGTTCTTGATTTGGCACGATCTTGATGTACCGCGAGCTTTGCTATTATAGTTGGATCTTATGATGTTTCTCCCCCTCTATTCTCTTGTAATGGATTGAGTTTTCCCTTTGAAGTTATCTTATCGAATTGAGTCTTTAAGTATTTGAGAACACTTGATGTATGTCTTGCATGTGCTTATCTATGATGACAATGGGATATTCACGTGATCTACTTGATGTATGTTTTGGTGACCAACTTGCGGGTTTAGTGACCTTGTGAACTTATGCATAGGGGCTGGCTCATGTTTTTGTCTTGACTCTCCGGTAGAAACTTTGGGGCACTCTTTGAAGTACTTTGTGTTGGTTGAATAGATGAATCTAAGATTGTGTGATGCATATCGTATAATCATACTCACGGATACTTGAGGTGACATTGGAGTATCTAGGTGACATTAGGGTTTTGGTTGGTTTATGTCTTAAGGTGTTATTCTAGTACGAACTCTAGGATAGATCGAATGGAAAGAATAGCTTCGTGTTATTTTACTACGGACTCTTGAATAGATCGATCAGAAAAAATAACTTTGAGGTGGTTTTGTACCCTACAATAATCTCTTCGTTTGTTCTTCGCTATTAGTGACTTTGGAGTGACTCTTTGTTGCATGTTGAGGAATAGTTATATGATCCAATTATTATATTATTGTTGAGAGAACTTGCACTAGTGAAAGTATGTACCCTACGCCTTGTTTCCTAGCATTGCAATACCGTTTACGCTCACTTTTAGCGCTTGCTACCTTGCTGTTTATATATTTTCAGATTACAAATACCTATATCTACCATCCATATTGCACTTTTATCACCATCTCTTCGCCGAACTAGTGCACCTATACAATTTACCATTGTATTGGGTGTGTTGGGGACACAAGAGACTCTTTGTTATTTGGTTGTAGGGTTACTTGAGAGAGCCATCCTCAACCTACGCCTCCCACGGATTCATAAACCTTAGGTCATCCACTTCAGGTAAATTTGCTACTGTTCTACAAACCTCTGTACTTGGAGGCCCAACAACGTCTACAAGAAGAAGGTTGCGTAGTAGACATCAAGCTCTTTTCTGGCGCCGTTGCCGGGGAGGTGAGTGCTTGAAGGTATATCTTTAGATCTTGCAATTGAATCTTTTAGTTTCTTGTTTTATCACTAGTTTATTCTATAAAAGAAAACTACAAAAAAATTGGAATTGAGGGTTCCTCATATGCTTCATCTTTTTAATGTCTTTCGTGAAAATGATGGAAAGGAAAATTGTGCTCAAGTACTAGAAGAAGAATTACATAGAATGCTTGGCAAAAAATATGTGAATGACGAGCATGATTGCAATGTTATTAGTATGAATTCTTTGAATACCCATGATGCTAATGATATGCAAATCTACAAGCTTGGGGAAGCTATGTTTGATAAAGATGATATTTTTTGTCCCCCAAGTTTTGATGAGCAAATTTATTATGATGAAAGCATGCCTCCTATTTATTATGATTATTGTGATGACACGTATGCTATAAAGAATAATGAGAACCATGAAACTTGTCACCTTGATTTTAATTTTCAATTGGATTATGCTTCACATGATAGTTATTTTGTTGAGTTTGCTCCCACTACTATTGATGAGAATAAATTTGCTTATGTGGAGAGTAGTAAAATTTCTATGCAAGTAAATCATGAAAAGAATGCTTTATGTGATGGTTATATTGTTGAATTCATTCATGATGCTACTGAAAATTATTATGAGGGAGGAATATATGCTTGTAGGAGTTGCAATGATATCAAGTTTCCTCTCTATGTGCTTAAAGTTTTAAAGTTATACTTGTTTTGCCTTCCTATGCTAGTTGATTATTGTTCCCATAAGTTGTTTGCTCACAAAATCCCTATGCATAGGAAGTGAGTTAGACTTAAAGGTGCTAGTCATATTCTTCATGATGCTCTCTTTATGTTTCAATTCTTATCCTTTTACGTGAGCATCATTGAAATCATGATGCCTAGCTAGGGTCGTTAAACGATAGCGCTTGTTGGGAGGCAACCCAATTTTATTTTATTTCCTTTGCTTTTGCTCCTGTTTAGTAATAAATAATTCATCTAGCCTCTGGTTAGATGTGGTTTTATGTTTTAATTAGTGTTTGTGCCAAGTAGAACCTTTGGGAAGACTTGGGTGATGTCTTTATGATCTTGCTGTAAAAATCATAAACTTTACCGCTCACGAGATTAGCTGCCATTTTTTACTGGAGAGTGCTTTTAGGTTGATTCTTTTTGCATATGATTAATAGACAAATTCATCAAGTTCACCAATTTATTTTAGATTTTTAGAGTTACAGAAGTATGCGTTTAATACAGATTGCTACAGACTGTTCTGTTTTTGACAGATTCTGTTTTCATTGTGTTGTTTGCTTATTTTGATGAATCTATGAGTAGTATCAGAGGGTATGAACCATAGAGAAGTTGGAATACAGTAGGTTTAATACCAATATAAATAAATAATGATTTGATTACGGTACCTTAAAGTGGTGGTTTGTTTTCTTGTACTAACGGAGCTCATGAGATTTTCTGTTGAGTTTTGTGTTGTGAAGTTTTCAAGTTCTAGGTGAAGTTTCGATGGACTATGGAATAAGGAGTGGCAAGAGCCTAAGATTGGGGATACCAAAGGCACCCCAAGGTAATGTTCAAGGACAACCAAGAGCCAAACTTGGGGATGCCCCGGATGGCATCCCCTCTTTTGTCTTCGTTCATCAGTAACTTTACTTGGAGCTATATTTTTATTTACCACATGATCTGTGTTTTGCTTGGAGCATTATTTTATTTTGTTAGTATTTGCTTTCTGTTATTTATAATAATGTTTTGCATCTCTATTTTCAATAAAAATGTCAATGATAGCCTTTACCATGCTTATTTTGCAAGTATACTTGTTGCTATTTGAAAACAGAAAGTTTATCGATGTTGCAAAAATTCCCTAGAAAAGTCAGAATATGATAAATTGTTGAAACTTTTTGCAAAATAAGATCTGATAAATTTTATACAGTGTAGTGTTTTTCTCGTAATGTTTGGAGTTAGGGAAGTATGATGAATCTTGCATTCTTTACAGACTATTCTGTTTTGGCAGATTGTTGTTATGTTTGCATTGGTTGCATATGTTTGCTTGTTTAATGATTCTATTTGAGGATAGGATTATTAAATATGCAGAGACATTTAGTATGCAATGTTTAATAATAATTTTAGTGATTTTTTACAGTAGAAAACGATAAGGTTTTTGCATTGGTTTATACTAACTTATCTCACGAGTTCTTGTTGAGTTTGGTGTGGATAAAGTTTTTGAGATTTAGGGAAACCGAGATACAAAAGGAATTAAGGAGATGCAAAAGTTCAAGACTGGGGATGCCCAAGGCACCCCAAGATAATATTCTAAGAACTCTCAAGCATCTAAGCTTGGGGATGCCCTGATAGGCATCCCACCTTTCTTCTTCGACAATTATCGGTTAGTATTGGTTGGGCCTAAGTTTTTGCTTCTTCACATGATGAGTGATATCCTTGAAATGTCGTTTTGTTGTGTTTTGCTTGCTATTTGAATAATATCCCAAGATCTGAAATTCTTAAATGAGAGAGAGTCTTCACATAGCTACATAATTATTTAACTACTCCTTGATCTTCACTTATATCTTTTTGGAAGTAGTTTGTCATTTACTCGTGTGCTTCATTTATATCCTATGAGTAAATGGTTCAATGATTTGAATATCATAAATCTAAAATTCTATATGTTTCATATGCTTATCCCATGGGGAGTAATGACTTCACATATCACTACATGAAACAACTAATTTGCCGACAGGAGGCGTCTTTGCCGTCTGCTTTTCATTGGGCAGACGACAAAGAAAAGATTTGCCATCATAAACAGATGGAAAAGAAATACTAACGGCAAAATAGACTTTATCGTCTGCGAAAAAATACACAGATGACAAAGAGCTCACTTTGCCGTCTGCAAAAAGAATACAAACGGCTAAGGTCTTTGCCGTCTGCGTTTTTTATTACAGACGACAAAGAGCATACTTTGCCATCTGCAATATAAAATACAGACAACAAAGATATTTGCCGTCTGCATTTTATATTACAGACGATAAAGTACGCACTTTGCCGTCTGTAATATAAAGCGTGCCGTCTGTAATATAAAACGCAGATGGCAAAGTACGCACTTTGCCGTCTGTAATATAAAACGCAGACGGCAAAGAAGAAACACATCTCGCGGATCGATCTCCTGGATCGATGAGGTGTCACGATCTGAACCAAACATTGTGTCCCAGATCTCTCTGTCCCACGCCCTCACGTTCTCCCTCTCTGCCAACCGAACGGCATGGCCCCACCCATCCACAAGACAAAGTCAGAACGCCCATGCATGTGCCCCCTCCCATGCTACCCGCCCGTGCCCAAGATGCCCCCGCCCATGCTACCTACAACACCACCGACGCATCACCGTCGCGCGCCTCTGCCGCCTCTTGTGCACCCCCTCGCCCAGGAGGTCTGCCGCCGGAGCTCGCACCTCCTGCCACGACGCTCCTCGTCCAGGCGGACACCAGCGCCGGCACACCGACCAGGCAGGCACCATGTGCCGGCTAGGCGGGCACCATGCGCCGGCCAGGTAGGCACTACATGCCGGCCAGCGACCACCTTTGACCTCTGCTGCGAGAGAAGGGCGCCTCCCCTTGCGCGTCCAGCCTCGTCCCTGTCCCGAGTGCTTGTTTGTGTCTCTTCTCCGGACCCCTCGCCGGACTCTGCCGCGGCCGCTCCTCCCTGTTCCCACCATGGCCTCCCCTCAACCGACCCTGCTGCGGCCGAGCCTCCCCAACCTCCTCCTCGCTGGACTACGCCGCGGCTGACACTCACAGAGACCCGCCGCAACCATCCCTCGCCGGACCCCGACATGGCTGCACCTCGCCGGACCCCGCCGCACCCGAGCCACCCCTCGCCGGAACCCACCGCGCCTGAGCCTCCCCAACATCCTCCTCTCTTCCCCGAGCACCAGAGCTCCCCTAGGAGTGGTAGTGATTGCCAGAGTTGGCTACTCCGGCGACCAACGAAGCAGCAGCTGCCATCCTCTCTGCTTCCTTTCTTCCCGAGCTCACCAGAGCAGCAGCGGGCGCCCTCTGAACGCTTCGACTGATTTTTTTAAACAAAAAATAACCTTTGGCGTCTGTATTTTAGTATTGATGAAGGCAAAGAAAACTTTTTGACTGACGGTAAAGACCATATGATTTACCGTCTGTTATTTATAAGGTAGACGACGAAGCAGATTTGACTGACCGCAAAATCTTTGCCGTATTTCCGATAAAAAGCAGATGAAAAAGTATTCTTTGCCGTCTGATTTTGCCGTCTTCTTTCTAACGGCAAAATCTTTGCCGTCTGGATTTAGGTCTTTGCCGTCTGTGATCCACAGACGGCAAATTATATGTTTCCTGTAGTGTATAAGAAGTAGATGTGGTAAATTTATTGAAGGTTAGCAAACACTGTATTGGTCACTTGAACAATTCATGAAAGAATATTGAAGGAAGAGAGCTTTCACATATAAATATACTATCTTGGACATCTTTTGTAATTGTTAGCACTCATTAAAATATGACATGCTAAAAAGTTGATATTGGACAAGGAAGACAACTTAATGGGTTATGTTTTCCTATATCCGAGACATTATATTGTCTTGAATCATCCAACATGTTGGGCTTGCCTTTACCTCTCATGCTAGCCAAATTCTTTGCACCATGTAGAAATACTACTTGTGCTCCCAAACATCCCTTAAACCAGTTTTTCCATGAGAGTCCACCATACCTACCTAAGGATTGAGTAAAATCCTTCAAGTAAGTTGTCATCGGTGCATGCAATAAAAATTGCTCTCTAAATATGTATGATCTATTAGTGCGAAGTAAATAAGCTTTATACGAACTTGTGATGGGGAAGAAATAAAAGCGACGGACTGCATAATAAATGTCTTTATCACAAGCGGCAATATAAAGTGACGTTCTTTTGCATTAAGATTTTGTGCATCCAACCATAAAATCGCATGACAACCTCTACTTCCCTCTGTGAAGGGCCTATCTTTTACTATTATCTTCTACCCTTATGCAAGAGTCATGGTGATCACCACCTTTCCTTTTTTCCCTTTTCCTTTGGCAAACACTTTGTGTTGGAGCGATCTGGATATATATATCCACTTGGATGTAGGCTTTCATAAATTATTATTGTTGACGTTACCCTTGAGGTAAAAGGTTGGGAGGCAAAACTATAAGCCCCTATCTTTCTATGTGTCTGATTAAAACTTTGAACCCATAAATATCATGTGAGTGTTAGCAATTGTGAAAGACTATATGATAGTTGATGTGGGATTTGCTAAATCAAAGCTCTTACATAGACCCTTCCTGAAAATAAGATGAATCACAATTGTTTGATGACTGAGGACATAGTTTGCTAGTTTTCAAGAAAGTTTATGGTCTATGCTTTAACATGTGAATATCTTGTTATTTGATCATGAGAAGTTTTATGAGATGAGCTACTGTTATGGCATATAATGATGCTAGAAAACGTGATTGAAATTATCATTGATCAAATTTTGCACCTGCTAGCATTCACACTTCATAAATTATTTCTTTTATCATTTACCTACTCAAGGACGAGCAGGAATTAAGCTTGGGGATGCTGATACGTCTCCAACATATCTATAATTTATGAAGTATTCATGCTATTATATTATCTGTTTGGATGTTTAATGAGCTTTATTATACACTTTTATATAATTTTTGGGACTAACCTATTAACCGGAGGCCCAGTCCAAATTGCTATTTTTTTTGTCTATTTTAGTGTTTCCCAGAAAAGGAATATCGAAAGGAGTCCAAACGGAATGAAACCTTCGGGAGAGTGATTTTTCGAACAAACGTGATCTAGAGAACTTGGAGTGGACGTCAAGAAAGAAGCGAGGATGCCACGAGCCAGGAGGCGCGCCCCCACCCTCGTGGGCCTCTCGCATCTCCACCGACTTACTTCTTCCTCCTATATATACCCATATACTCCGAAAACATCCAGGAGCACAAATAGATTGGGAGTTCCGCCGCCACAAGCCTATGTAGCCACCAAAAACCAATCGGGACCCTGTTCCGGCACCCTGCCGGAGGGGGGATCCCTCATCGGTGGCCATCTTCATCATCCTGGCGCTCTCCATGACGAGGAGGGAGTAGTTCACCCTCGGGGATGAGGGTATGTACCAGTAGCTATGTGTTTGATCTCTCTCTCTCTCTCTCTCTCTCTCTCTCTCTCGTGTTCTTGATTTGGCACGATCTTGATGTACCGCCAGCTTTGCTATTATAGTTGGATCTTATGATGTTTCTCCCCCTCTATTCTCTTATAATGGATTGAGTTTTCCCTTTGAAGTTATCTTATCGGATTGAGTCTTTAAGGATTTGAGAACACTTGATGTATGTCTTGCATGTGCTTATCTGTGGTGACAATGGGATATTCATGTGATCTACTTGATGTATGTTTTGGTGATCAACTTGCGGGTTTAGTAACCTTGTGAACTTATGCATAGGGGTTGGCACACATTTTTGTCTTGACTCTCCGGTAGAAACTCCGGGGCACTCTTTGAAGTACTTTGTATTGGTTGAATAGATGAATCTGAGATTGTGTGATGCATATCGTATAATCATACCCATAGATACTTGAGGTGACATTGGAGTATCTAGGTGACATTAGGGTTTTGATTGATTTGTGTCTTAAGGTGTTATTCTAGTACGAACTCTAGGATAGATCAAACGGAAAGAATAGCTTCGTGTTATTTTACTACGGACTCTTGAATAGATCGATCAGAAAGAATAACTTTGAGGTGGTTTTGTACACTACAATAATCTCTTCGTTTGTTCTCCACTATTAGTGACTTTGGAGTGACTCTTTGTTGCATGTTGAGGGATAGTTATATGATCCAATTATGTTATTATTGTTGAGAGAACTTGCACTAGTGAAAGTATGAACCCTAGGCCTTGTTTCCTAGCATTGCAATACCGTTTACGCTTACTTTTATTGTTTGCTACCTTGCTGTTTTTATATTTTCAGATTTTAATACCTATATCTACCATCCATATTGCACTTGTATCACCATCTCTTCGCCAAACTAGTGCACCTATACAATTGACCATTGTATTGGGTGTGTTGGGGACACAAGAGACTCTTTGTTATTTGGTTGCAGGGTTGCTTGAGAGAGACCATCTTCAATCTACGCCTCCCACAGATTGATAAACCTTAGGTCATCCACTTGAGAGAAATTTGCTGCTGTCCTACAAACCTCTGCACTTGGAGGCCCAACAATGTTTACAAGAAGAAGGTTGTGTAGTAGACATCACGGGGTTGGGATGGGAAGGGAGAGAGAGAGGTGGAGAGAGGGCGAGGGCGATGACGTTTTGTTAGATAGGGCACAACTCTTTGCCGTCCGCTAGCAGACGACAAAGAGACTAGCTAGCGGATGGCAAAGAAAGTGGCCGTTAGGTGGCTTTCGCCAGCGGCCCACTCTGCCTCTTTGTCGTCTGCTAGCGGACGACAAAGGTTCTATTTCATCAATAGCTGGCGGTAAAGATTAGGCGGACGACAAACAATTTCTTTGCCGTCAGCTGCTTCTTTGCCGTCCGTTTTCTTCAAGCTGATGGCAATGACCCTCTTTGCCATAAGCTAGCTAATGGCAAAGAACCAGCTGACGGCAAAAGTTCCTGATTCAGTAGTGATTACCAGACGGTGACCTCGACATCAGGGACAGAATTAGTGCCCTTCATAATCTCCTCCACAAGCGTCGGAACTTGCAACGTGTCCCCAGGTGGAGTAGTACCTACAAATAAACAGAAAATGGGGTAATCAGATCAATGAGGTAAGCTAGGCAAAAGAACAGGATCCTGACTCCAAGCTGAGGCTCCGGCAGCGGTGCTTGCCGCGATGGTCATCCCTCCCGTCGTTAGAGGCCCTAGGATGCCTCCGCTCGTGGTCATCCTCGTTCTCGTTGTTGGAAGCCGTAAAGCGCCTCCTCAGGCGGCCGTCCTCCTTCTCCCCGTAAATCACAGTGCGTGAGCGCGGGGGCTCGTCAACCTTATTGGGCTTGGGGACCCTGTTGTCTTCCAAGGGCTTGGTGTCGCGCCGGCGCCGGCGGTCCGGGTCAAGCGGGGAAGGCGTTCGCGTGGCGACCCGGTGGTCCGTGATGTCTACTATGCAACCTTTTCCTTGTAGACGTTGTTGGGCCTCCAAGTGCAGAGGTTTGTAGGATAGTAGCAAATTTCCCTCAAGTGGATGATCTAAGGTTTATCAATCCATGGGAGGTGTAGGTGAAGATGGTCTCTCTCAAACAACCCTGCAACCAAATAACAAAGAGTCTCTTGTGTCCCCAACACACCCAATACAATTGTAAATTGTATAGGTGCACTTGTTCGGCGAACAGATGATAATACAAGTGCAATATGGATGGTAGATATGAGTATTTGTAATCTGAAAATATAAAAACATCAAGGTAACAAGTAATAAAAGTGAGCGTAAACGGTATTGCAATGCTAGGAAACAAGGCCTAAGGCTCATACTTTAACTAGTGCAAGTTCTCTCAACAATAATAACATAACTGGATCATATAACTATCCCTTGACATGCAACAAAGAGTCACTCCAAAGTCACTAATAGCGGAGAACAAACGAAGAGATTATTGTAGGGTACGAAACCACCTCAAAGTTATCCTTTCTGATCGATCTATTCAAGAGTCCGTAGTAAAATAACACGAAGCTATTCTTTCCGTTCGATCTATCATAGAGTTTGTACTAGAATAACACCTTAAGAAACAAATCAACCAAAACCCTAATGTCACCTAGATACTCCAATGTCACCTCAAGTATCCGTGGGCATGATTATACAATATGCATCACACAATCTCAGATTCATCTATTCAACCAACGCAAAGTAATTCAAAGAGTGCCCCAAAGGTTCTACCGAAGAGTCAAGACGAAAACGTGTGCCAACCCCTATGCATAAGTTCACAAGGTCACTGAACCCGCAAGTTGATCAACAAAACGTAGATCAGGTAGATCACGTGAACATCCCATTGTCACCACAGATAAGCACATGCAAGCCATACATCAAGTGTTCTCAAATTCTTAAAGACTCAATCCGATAAGATAACTTCAAAGGGAAAACTCAATCCATTACAAGAGAGTAGAGGGGGAGAAACATCATAAGATCCAACTATAATAGCAAAGCTCGTGATACATCAAGATCGTGCCAAATCAAGAACATGAGAGAGAGAGAGAGAGATCAAACACATAGCTACTGGTACATACCCTCAGCCCCGAGGGTGAACTACTCCCTCCTCATCATGGAGAGCATCGGGATGATGAAGATGGCCACCGGTGAGGGATCCCCCTCCGACAGGGTGTTGGAACAGGGTCCCGGTTGGTTTTTGGTGGCTAGAGAGGCTTGCGGCGGCGGAACTCCCGATCTATGGCGCTCCTTGATGTTTTCGGGGTATATGAGTATATATAGGCGAAAGAAGTCGGTCAGGGGAGCCACGAGGGGCCCACGAGGGTGGGGGGCACGCCCAGGGGGTTAGGGCACACCCTGGACCCTCGTGGCCACCTCGTTGCTTCCCTGACGTCTACTCCAAGTCTCTTGGATTGCGTTTGGTCCAAAAATAACTCCCCCAAAGGTTTCATTCCGTTTGGACTCTGTTTGATATTCCTTTTCTGTGAAACACTGAAATAGGCAAAAAACAACAACTTGGACTGGGCCTCCGGTTATTAGGTTAGTCCCAAAAATAATATAAAAGTGTATAATAAAGCACATTAAACATCCAAAAAAGATTATATAATAGCATGAACACTTTGTAAATTATAGATACCTTGGAGACGTATCAGTCCGCTGGAGGGCAGCACCATGCCCAATGGTGTCCCGATGCGGGAAGGCTGCGGCGGGTGTGGGAACCTGACGCGCCGCCATGTCCCATGCCGTTGTATCAGCATGGAAGGTGGAGAGGATCGGGAGGAGGCAGGTTGGGGAGTAGCTTTGCTACACGCACGGGGACATGGCAACAGACTATTACGGGGAAGCTGAGCTAGAATCATTTAGTTGGAAGAAATCAAGACGGAGGGACCCACACCCCTTGAAAATCAGGGGGTGGAGATTAGTTAATGAAGAGAAGCCCCGTAATAGTCTGTAAAGGTCCGTTGATATAGAATTTTTGGGTCGGGAGGGGTGGTGTTCGTTTAGGTTATCCAACGACACACATCGGTCCAAATGGGCTATCCTCGGTTGGTTAGATGGCACTAGTAGAAAAGCGACCTTTATTTTCGGTTCGTAAGGACCTTTAGTCCCGGTTCTATAACCGGCACTAAAGGGTGGGGACTAAAGGTCCCCCCTTTAGTCCCGGTTCAGCACGACCCGGGACCAAAGGCCCACCACGTGGCACGAGCCCGCCTCGAGGGCTAGAGGACCTTTAGTCTCGGTTGGTAACACCAACAAGGACTAAAGTTTTTTTTGTTTTTTTTGAATTTTTTTGAATTATTTCCTGATTTTTCAAATTTCTGAATTATTTGATGATTTAATCTCTAATCACCCCTCATCATTGCTCAAGTGTGGAGCACTTATTCCAAATCGACTAACTTGCCGGCCGGTCACCCATCCTATCACTACTCCAGCCTGAGCATGCTTAACTTCCAAGTTCTATTGCCCCTAGTTTCCAAGTCTGTATTTGTTGTTTACCTGACAATAGTAAGCTATCAATTTTATTAACCCTCAGGAGTTTAACTTGAGCATGAAGTCACACGTTTCACCTTTTGACTTTCAAATTATTATTTAAAAAATAATAATTATTTAGTAACACTAATATTTTTGAATAAGTAGTTTGACCACAATTTGATCAGATTTGACCATAGTTTGACCAAAATTCAAAAAAACTATAATAATTATTTAGTAACACTAATATTTCTTGAATAAGTACTTTGACCATAGTTTGACCGGATTTAACAAATTGAAAAAACCCTGAAATTTGAGCATAACTTTTTTTCCTTTAAGAATTTGAGGATTCAAAAAAATTTGCAAAACGGCCTATGACCGTCGAATTCGAATGCGAATTTTCGTGCTGAACATTTTGATATATTATGCGTTTTTATCGACATCGTATGCAAAAAGATATGGTCGTTTTACTTTTTCATAACACTTTTTTGCAAAACATGTTGAAATTTATGTTTTTAAATTTCCCTAACTACTAGATGTAGTAACATACCTACATCTCGAAGGATTTTAATTTTTGAAATTTTTATCATTTTCTTTTGTTTTTTTCAAAACTGAAAAGGCGATACAGGGAGGGGGGGGGGTAGAGTTTGAAAATTGCCCTTTAGTCCCGGTTTGTGTCTCCAACCGGAACTAAAGGTTAGACCCCTTTAGTCCCAGTTTGTGATACAAACCGGGACTATATGTTGGCCCTTTAGTCCCGGTTTTTGTGACAAACCGGGACTAAAGGGGCTCGTGAGGCCCCGGCCTGACGCCAACCTGCCACCACCCCTTTAATCCCGGGTTGTGACACAAACCGAGACTATAGGTCACAAATGAAACGGGACTAATGCATAGCCGTTCGAATCGGGACTAATGATCATATTAGTTCCGGTTCATTTACAAACCGGGACTAATAAGCTGAACATTAGGTCGTTTTTCTACTAGTGTGGGCTCGCATCCCAGTTTAGCACATGTCACCGTTTCGCCCTGCGCAGCAGCTGCATATAGGATAGTAAGCCCAGTATATTTACCACACATGCGGGACAGTTCGCTTTTGACAGAAATCCAACGACCAGAACATCTAGATCGTGAAAACGGACGGCCGAAATTGTCAATCGCTGAGAGAGCTCGCATAAAACGGAGTGTGATGCGTGATGGACGCAACATAAAACGGAGGTACCGATCATCTAGCATGCAATGGGATGGGCTAGCTAGCGTCGTCCACTTCGGTTTCTTTCGTCGCCTCCCACATTTTCTACAAGGCCAGCCAAGAATTTCCTGCCAGTTTCTTCACTACAAATCAATGCACCGCCAGAGGTCTGCCCTTCGTCTCCATCCATCCACACGTCTGCACAATAATCTTCTTCCAAGAACTTGCACATGAGACTATTTTATTTCGTCTTCTTCCTCAATGCTAGTGCATTACGTCGACGTATAGTCAAGACTGATCAAGGAAAAGTTCGGCGTACACCGTACGTTGTGTGTGTGTGTGTGTGACGTGACGCCATGATCGTGTAGCAAGCTGGCTGTCTGTTGCGCCAGGCACGTGATGATCATGCATGCATTTGGAAGTCTTGTCTAAGAAAAAGAAAGAGCACCCGTCAAGGTTAGAAGAAAAACTTGCACATGCAAAGCGAACGTCTACGTACGCTTGGATAGATATGCACCACGAACGGGGAATATGGCCCCCTTTTCCACAGCTAGCCAGAAGATATTTCAGATATGCACATTAATCGTCTTCATTGTTCTTATGAAAGTTTGGTTGTTCCCCACATATGCCATGTAGTGGACATTAATTGTCTCCAACCTAATTCCAGCCATTTTTATGTCAAATACAATAATACGATTACCGATAGCTCAAGAAAAGTCTTCTCCCCCCCCCCCTCCCGCTGGCGCCACAGCTGGTCCGCCCCGCCTCTGATGGCCCTTGGGCTAGGATCTCGGCCTCCCGCCGGCGAGAGAGACCCCGATCTCATTTTTGTTAGGTTCATCATCTCGGTTCTGGCTTTGTGGCGGTGGTGATGTCCATCGGTAGGAATAATGTCTGCCACGTCTGATCCCCATCCCCACGGTGCATATAGCGTCGTCGGAGGGCATGCAGAGGTGTGTCTCCGTCATATCTCCTAGGATTCAGTGGTTGTTGGTCTGTTTGGATCCAGTTTTCATTCGTGTGGTTATATGATTGATATTTTCAGTCTATGTCTCTCTTCGTCGGTGATGGTTGCTGCATTGGCGCGCTAGTTTCTTAGGGCCTGAACACGATGTCTTCCCGATTGTGTACTACAAGATGGTTTGCCTGACTCCGATAAGAGAGGGGCGATGATGATGGTGCCCCTTCGGTTCGCTACATTGCTTATAGATGTCGGTAGATGGTTTATAGACCTTGTTGTAATTTTAGTTACCTTTAATGTTCTTTGTACTGTCATGATTGATTATTAATAGATTGGAATTTTCTATTGAAAAAAATCCAACAATACCATTTTTTATCTATAACTTACTACTACTAGTCAAAATGTTTGGCGAATCAGCAATGGGGTAGGCGAATTCCTAACTTCAAGCCACAATTAATTGTATGCATATTCAATTTTCAAACACTTAATTTTACAAAGTGGTTAAATCCAGCCAAGTGAAAAGCCGAACACATGAAGGTTAAATCTTCCAATCCCTTGAGTGACACCATGGGACCTCCATCTCCAGGGTTTCTGACAGGACGATGCCTAATCCCACCCTCCCAACCTCGTTACCCATGTTCGCCACAACATCTCATAATGGAAAATGAAAATCCGCTCAACAAAGGTCGAGAAGACGATTGTTATAGCAGTAGGTTGGCATCAGGAAGAGGTGGCGACAAGCTGCATTAAATCCTAGCTGCCTCAACAGAACGTCACCGGCCAACTCCCAACTCGGAGATGAAGATGGAGGGTAGTGGTGCACTGCAAGATGAAGATGGAGGATAGTGGTGCAGAAAATCCACTGATTTTCAGCACCCACAAAAAACACCACGTGACATACTTATACTATTATTTAACCATTTATTTATTATTGGTCAACATACAAGCACAGTCATGCATATGCATATACGTGACATGGCACATACATATAAGTAGACTACTCAGAGTAGTCATTGTTCCTTATTGATCCCGGTTATTATACTTTTGATCCTTCAACGCGTCCTATTCTAAGGGCAGAGGACGATCTGGTAGTTGGTTCCAGGTGGGCAGGTGAAGGTGCTGGTCTGGTCGTCCTTGGCGTAGCTGTAGGCGTCCGGGCACTTGCCCTTGAAGAACCTCGAGTAGTTTGTCGGCGGGCAGTTGTGCTCGAACTGGCCCCGGCAGCAGTACGTGTCGCCGCCGAACTTGCCGCACGCGCTAGCGCACCCTCCAGGCACCTGCAGCTCCTTGAGGCACTCCTTGGTGATGTCCGTGGCGCAGCGCGCAGCGCGGCACGACCCGCCGACGGGCTCGAAGCTCATGGGCACGTTGAACCCGTCGATGACGGACAGGTCGAAGAAGTCCTTGTTCCCGCCCTGGCCCAGGGTGTACTCCGCCAGCGTGGTGGGCTGCTGGCCGGACACACTGCAGGCCAGCGCGCCGCCGCAGTCGCCCGTGATGCACCGCCCGCGGCCGCTGCCGTCGAAGGTGCACCCGGTGCGCGGCCACACCCTGGCGCCCGCGGTGCCGGCTGGCATGTTGAGCTGCCACGACTTGCCCGGGTCGAGACGCGAGCCGCCGCCTGGGAGCGCGCCCGGCCACACCGTGTAGGAGCAGCGGTTGACGACGGTGATGGTGGCCGCATCTGCGGCGGTGGCGACGGCGAGGACTAGGGCGATGAGGTGGAGGACGCGAGAGGACGCCATGGATGATGCCGCTCTTGGTATTCTCGGACGAGTTGTGATGGTAGTGTGCGTGCAGCGCTGGTGAATGGTGGCCTGCTGCTCTCGCCCGCGGTGGAGGTATTTATAGCCGCAATGCTGCCTGTTGCTAGTACATAAAGTTAGGTTGCATGCGTGTCGTGCTCAGTCCAAAGCTAGCTGGCTCGATCGACGTTTTCCACGATCGCGTTTGGCAGCATGCAATATGCATGCATGTATGGTTCTAGAATCCAAATGATAGATGCCACCTCATGTATGCTTGCAGCAGTGAACAATGCACCACTAGAGGTCTAATGAACGGACGGTCAAAATGAAGACTTATGTGCCAATTGTTTTTGGCCGTCGATGAGGCATTGGTCCGAGGTGATCTCATCTGTTATGCTCCATAATCACCTAGGGCGTGTTTGGTTATCTACATTGATTTTCAGAGGTTGCATGAAAAAATGGATCAGGCTGAGTGGAGCCAAGCTGAGGAAATACAGGGCAAAATATGGCGTTTACATGTTGTTTGATTGTCTGCATATGGGTCTCTGTATTGTGAAATCAATTTTCACCAATGTTAGGTTGCATACATGCATAACGACTAGGTCGTAAAAACTAGACTTGAACAAAGAGGTTAGAACAGAATGCACACATGACAGCAAACACGCATATGTGCCAGCACACGCACATGTTCGCAAAGAACAACACACGCGCACACACACGCGTTCACAATGAACGACACACAACGTGACAACACACTCATTTTTTTTTGAGACAAGTGACAACACTCTCATAAGTCCCAAAGTACCGTTGTATATGAAAGTACCGTTGTATATTACACTGGGGAGATTAGACGGGCCTTACTTTCCCTTGCTACCCCTAGAAGGGCTACCTAGCCCAATCAACCAGAAGCGTCGAAAAAAGCCATGAGAGTAGCTGCCCCAAAGACAGAAGGCCCAGTTTGAAAGAAAACTGTGTTTCACGTGCATCCAACGGACGGAAATGGTCAAATCGGGACAATGGACGACTGAGGAAACTGATGGCGTGAGAGGCCTCGGTTTAGGCTCGGTTTTATTGTCCTTAATAACATGGCATGTTCTGGTTCTCACGTGAAAATTCTGAAGCGAACGTCACTTTGCATAGCTGATGGGAGGGGAATGGTGCTCCACCGCGAATCCCTGAAATACTGGCCGTTGGATTGCCAGATCTAATGGCACATGTAAGGCCACATTTTCTCAAATTCAAATCAATCAATTACAGCCGTCCGATTGTAAAGATTCAACGGCGCCTATGTCATATTACTGGTACACTATATAGTAATAGTATAGATACATATACATAGACAGATATTAACCGAGAGCAACTAGTTAACAGGCGTTCCTTCGGGAGGATCACAACGATCAACGCCATTTGGCGCGCTCTCAGATGCCTGCCACGTGTCGCGCTCTCGGCGCTGCCTCCGGATTTTGTTTTTATTTTTATTTTTATTTTTTCGCACGCGTTTTCGGCTTTTTAACGATTTTTTCCCGGGTTTTTTCGATGTTTCGGTTTTCCACCGGTCTTCCTTAACTTTTTTATTTCGCGAGAGTCACGGTTTTGTTTCCGTGAGAGGCACGGTTGTGCTTTCGCGAGAGTCATGGCCGTGACTCCCGAAGACGAAAAAAGCACGTTTTCTATTTTTTTCCTTCCGCGAGTGGCACAGTTGTGCTTTCGAGAGTGGCACGATTGTGCTTTCGAGAGAGGCCGTGCCTCTCGGAAACGAAAAAAATACGTGTTTTCTGTTTTTTTCCTTCTGAGGGAGGCACGGTTTTGCTTCTGCGAGAGGCATGGTTGTGCTTTCACGAGAGGCACGGCCGTGCCTCTCGGAAACGAAAAAAAACGTGTTTTCTGTTTTTTTCTTTCGCGAAAGGCACGATTTTGCTTCCGCGAGAGGCATGGTTGTGCTTTCACCTGAGGCATGGCGGTGCCTCCTCGAAAACGAAAAGAATGTGTTTCCTCTTTGTTTTTTTCTTCCGTGAGAGGTATGATTTTGTTTCCGCGAGAGGCACGGTTGCGATTTCGCGAGAGGCACGGATGTGCCTCTTTCTAAAAGGGAAAAACCCCGTGCTCCCGGTTTGGTTTTTTCATTCGGTTTTTGTCGTAAAAAAAAGTTCGTCAAAACCTACCAATATGGGATCCAGTTTTGAAGATCTCGATGCGAGGAATCCAACGATGAAAATAATTCGATATTTGAACGCAAGCTTTAAGAGATAAAAGGTTTTGAATAAACGAATCTACGAAAAAGGGAGAACTCCCAGGTTGCGACAAGTGGTGCACATGCAGCATGCCACTTGTCGCAACCTGAGAAGGTGGGAGTGATCTTTACAATGAGTACTTCTTAACTAGTTGAGGGAGTCCTGGATTAGGGGGTGTCCGGATGACTGGACTGTATACATCGTCCGGACTATTGAAGCGTGAAGATACATGACTCTTGGACTATAACCTTTGGCCGGACTCCTGGACTATGAAGATACAAGATTGAAGACTTCGTCCCGTGTCCGGATGGGACTTTCCTTGGCGTGGAAGGCAGGCTTGGCGATACGGATATGTAGATCTCCTCCCATTGTAACCGACTCTGTGTAACCCTAGCCCTCTCCGGTGTCTATATAAACCGGAGGGTTTTAGTCCGTAGGACGAACAACAATCATACCATAGGCTAGCTTCTAGGGTTTAGCCTCTCTGATATCGTGGTAGATCTACTCTTGTACTACCCATATCATCAATATTAATCAAGCAGGAGTAGGGTTTTACCTCCATCGAGAGGGCTCGAACCTGGGTAAAAACATCGTGTCCCTTGTCTCCTGTTACCATCCGCCTAGACGCACAGTTCGGGACCCCCTACCCGAGATCCGCCAGTTTTGACACCGACATTGGTGCTTTTATTGAGAGTTCCTCTGTGTCGTCATCTTTATGCTCGATGGCTCCCCCGATCATCAACAACGATGCGGTCCAGGGTGGGACTTTTCTCCCCGGACAGATCTTCGTATTCGGCGACTTTGCACTGCGGGCCAATTCGCTTGGCCATCTGGAGCAGATCGAAAGCTACGCCCCTGGCCATCAGGTCAGATTTGGAAGTTTGAACTACACGGTTGACATCCGCAGAGACTTGATCTTCGATGGATTCAAGCCACAGCCGGGCGCGCCGCACTGGCACGATGGGCATGGTCTAGCTCTGCCGCCGAACAGTGCCCAGGAGGCCGCCCCAGTGTCCGCTCCTACCCTTAGCTCGGAGCCGACTGTGCCAATCGAGGATGGGTGGCTGGACACCGTCTCGGGGGCTGCAATCCCTACGGCGATCGAGCCGAACACCATCCTTGTCCTTTACGAAGCTCGTGACTCCAAGGTGCCGGACTCCTTTTCGGACTCTGAACCTTCCGCGCCCCTGCCGACCGAACCCGATTGGGCGCCGATCATGGAGTTTGCCGCCGCGGACATCTTTCAGCACTCGCCCTTCGGCGACATTCTGAATTCAATAAAGTCTCTCTCTTTATCAGGAGAGCCCTGGCGGGACTATGGTCAGCAAAGATGGGATGCGGATGACGAAGAAATTTAAATCCCACCCACCACCCACTTCATAGCCACTATCGATGATTTAACCGACATGCTCGACTTCGACTCCGAAGACATCGACAGTATGGACGACGATGTAGGAAACAAACAGGAACCAACGCCTATAGGGCACTGGACAATCACCTCATCTCACGATGTATACATGGTGGACACACCTAAAAGAAAAGACGACAAGGAACAAAGGGACGCAACGAGGGATCGTTCCCTCGAAAAGCAGTCAAAGCGGCGGCGTAAGCAGCGCCCCAAACCCACCTCGACAGAAACAGCAGCCATACAGACCCAGCCACAGAGCAGGGCGATCCGGCGGACGACGAACATGCCATTGAGCAACCGTCCGAACAGGGCAACTCGGGTAAACGAACCGAACAACCCGTCCACAGCGAATACAATAGTCCGGACGACCTCACACCGGACAAGTTGCTGGAGCATAAGAACCTCCACAAAAGGCTCGTCGCCACTGCGCGCAGCCTGAAAAAGCAGAAGCGGAAAGCTCAAAACAGCGGAAGATGCACTCAGAATCAGATGGGGCAAAGTACTCAATACCGCAGACAAATACGGCGACAGTCGCCACACAAAGAGCTATTCAAAGAGAAAATTACTTCCGGAATTTGATGAGGAGGCCTTAGAGCCCCCGCAATCAAAAAATATGGAAGCCACCCGGTCAGATAAACAACCCCATGGCCAACATAGAGCGGCAAATGGCGCCGCACACAAGCCGGCACGCAGTCCGCACAAGGATTCGCATCAAAAAGAAGGCCCAGCCAGATCTATCTACGGTCCGAGAAAGCAAGCTCTAGTAAGCAATGCAACACAACAAGTATCTGAACATCACGTCACACCCAAATATAGGGGTGCCGCACACCCCCTATGTTTCACCGATGAGGTGCTGGACCATGAATTTCTAGCGGGATTCAAGCCCGTAAACATAGAGGCATACGAGGAACAACAGACCCTGGAGTCTGGATTGAGGATTATATCCTCCACATACACATGGCTAGAGGAGATGACCTCCACGCCATAAAATACTTACCCCTCAAGCTCAATGGGCTAGCCCGGCATTGGATTAAAAGCCTTCCCGAAAACACCATCGGAAGTTGGGAAGAGCTCAAGGATGCTTTTCGGGCAAATTTTCAAGGGACCTATGTCCGACCTCCGGATGCAGACGATCTAAGTCATATAACTCAACAACCCGGAGAGTCAGCCCGGAAACACTAGAACATATTTCTTACTAAAAAGAACCAGATAGTCGACTGTCCGGACGCCGAAGCCTTAGCAGCTTTCAAACACAGCGTTCGAGACGAATGGCTTGCCAGACACCTCGGCCAAGAAAAGCCAAGAACATTGGCCGTTAACAAGCCTCATGACCCGCTTTTGCGCAGGAGAGGATAGCTGGTTGGCAAGAAGCAGTACCAGCGACCCAAGTACATCCGAAGTCAGGGATGGAAACGGGAAACCGCGACGTAGCAAGGACTAGCGCCGAACCAAGGGAAACAACCCGAAGAGCGCGGCAGTCAACGCCGGATTCAAAAGCTCTCGACAGAATCAGAAAAAGCTACCCTTCAAGGATAACAGGGACGAGCTATCTAACCTAAACAAAATCTTGGACAAAACATGCCAAATCCATAGTACTCCCGGGAAGCCTGCAAACCATACACACAAAGATTGTTGGGTCTTCAAGCAATCCGGCAAACTTAACGCCGAACATAAGGGGCTCGACACACCAAGCGAGGACGATGACGAACCCCACGAGCAGAGCACCGGAGAACAAAACAAGTTCCCACAAGAAGTCAAAACAGTAAACTCACTTCACGTGACAAAAGGGAAAAACAAAGTGGCGCCTATAGAGATACCCGCCATGCGGCCTGTCCAAGAGGAGTCCTGCCACTGGTTGTTAAAACCAATCACCTTCGACCATCAGGATTACTCTAGAAGTATCCGGAATGCAGGCTGGACTGCCTTGATATTAGATCCGATAATCGACGGACTCCACTTTACACAAGTCCTAATGGACGACGGCAGTGGTCTAAACCTGCTATATCAGGACACAATCCGCAAAATGGGGATAAACCCAACAAAAATTCGCCATGGCAACATATCCTTTCAAGGGGTAACGCCAGGCCCAGATACCCATTGTACGGGTTCTCTCCTGTTGGAAGTTATGTTCAGCTCCCCCGACAACTTTTGCCGCAAAAAGCTAACCTTCCACATCGCCCCATTTACAAGTAGCTATCAAGCACTACTGGGACGCGGAGCTTTTGCCCGCTTTAACGCAATACCGCATTATGCACCCCTTACGATTAAAATGCCCGATCCATGAGGCGTCATCTCATTAAAGGGAAATATCGAGTGTTCCTCGAGCGCGGAAGACTGTGCGGCTGCCTTGACAGCCACACATTAAACCAGCTTCACTAATCAAAGCACCTAAACAGGTCGTTCAGACCCCGGACATGGCTAGACGAGTTCGGAGTAAACATACAAGGGGCTCCGCGCGCGTACAACAAGAGACAATAAAGCTCAATTCTACCCATTTTCTAAATTATACTTTGTTTATTTAATATAACATAGATTTTCGCACGATCTTTTTCAACTAAGTTCCTCTCTTTTACAGATGAACACCGTGCTACACCCGTCCAGGATACGGCACAACGTAGACACAGGCGCAGACGTGCAGTAGGGACCCGTTCCAAGGATTCTTTTCAGATTAAGAGCCTGTGTAAACCTTCCTCACTGTCCCTTGTTGATACACATCCCCCGGTTTCTGGTTATAACCAAAGAGGAGGCTGGCGTCTTGGCATGTGGCCACGTCAGAATTTTGCGCGTACCTGGACACCAGGGGCTTCTTACCAAGGGCGTTGTTCAGCCCATTTTCATAAAGACCGAATACCTTAGGGAGTGTTCGGCGTCGCGAGTTTGGCCTTATATGCATCAGCTCCGAATCATGTCTTTGGTCAAATGTTGGGTTTGCCCGGCTTCTGTGTTTTTCTGCCTTACGTTCCTCTCTATCGGCTAAGGCGGCACCAGGAGAACTACTGCGATTGTGCCCCGGTTCGTCCAGGCGAGCACCTCAGTAGAGAAAGCCGAAAACTGACTGTCATGATATAGCGTGAGACTGGTCAACCACTCGATGACCCGCCGGAGTCTTTAGGATTCCTCCGCATTAACAAAGGGTCGTTTCCCGGCCAGGCACACTCGCGCCCCGAGCTCGGGTGAGCGCGGTGCCCCTAGGGGCTATATAGTAGCCCCACTGTCAAACTCCTATGGCGAAGTAAAAGTGATAAAGCATTATAGGCCGGTTGCCTAGTTCGCTGCGCTATCACCTCCTTTATAGGACCAAGACGTTGGATCAAGTGTGAAAATGCGCCTTCTGCGAACACCCCCGCATTATATGCGTGGGGGCTGAAGCCAAAGACTACCATCTTTCAGGTTATATACACATATACATTAACGGCCGCACCGGAGGTATTCTAATTCTTGAAAGCACAAGTATAAAAAGCTTTTATATTCCATCAAAACATTGTTTTACAATAATACATGTTATTCGAACATAACATCCTTCGAGCACTGCGTCTCTATTAAACGAGCGCCCTGCAGCAGTTCCTAAAAATAGTGCTCGGCAAGTACTCGGCTTTCGTCCGAATCTTGGGATGCAACAGCACTGGCCTTCATCTCCGCCCAGTATGTCTTGACACGGGCAAAAGCCATCTGTGCACCCTCTATGCACGCCGACCTCTTCATTGCATTAATATGCGGCACCGCACCGAGGAACTGCTGCACCAAGCTAAAATAACTCTCCGGCTCGGGCCTTTTTGGCCACAGATGACTCACGACATACTTCATGGCGAGTCCAGATAAACTATTCAGCTCCGCTCATGCAGCCAAATGACCGGTTAATGGAAGTGGGCGCTCTGGATTGTGGAACTGCGACCAAAAAAGCTTGTCCACTTCGTGGTCCTTCTGATCACGGAAGTGTTCGACGCGTCCGCGGCACTCACCGCCAAGTCCAGATAAGTGTTCGCCGCACTCCACTGCTGGTCCAACGGAGCGTATTTCGGATCCCCGAACTTCATCCGCAGCATAAAGGGATTTCCAGCCGTGATATCTCCGGCCTGACGTAGCTCCTCCTTCATAGCTCTCATCGCAGAACGAGTATCCTTGGCCTCGGTAGTGACCTTTTCTAGGTCCTTCTTTGCCACCCGATCTTCTTTTTCAAGAAGCTTGCAGCGATCGGCAGCATTCTTCAACTTTACATTCATCTCGGCCATTTGCTTCTTGCTTTGGCAGTGAGCAGCCTGTTCGGCTTTCAGCTCTTCAGCCGCCTTTAAGGCAGCCGCATCGCTTTTTCTGGCCTGCTCCTTGGCTCGGGTAAGTTCCACCCGAAGCTTCTCCATGGCAGCGGCACCATCTGCATCAAGCACACATGTTGTAAGGTACGGGCATCAAGCTCCTCTTACCAGGTGTCTTTGGAGAAATTACATACCTTGTGCCTCGTCCAGCCGCTTGTTGACAAGCGCGATGTCGGCATCTGCCACGTCAAATTGCCGCTTTAGTTCGACAAATTCATCAGTCCGGCTAGCCACCGAACACTTCGCCACCTGCATAAGAAAGGTGACATATCATACCTGGGATTATGATCCTCGGCGCGCCATTGTTTTTGACAACACACCGAGTCTCAGGGGCTACTATCTATACAGGGCGCATCTTATATGCGGATCTGTCAAAAGGTACATCATTTCGCGTACCTCAAAACCTGTCAGTAAACTCCTGTTGGCCTCGTACAACCTGCTCTCCGCGGATGAAATCCTTCCAATCACCGTATCCATCAGCGCACGGTGTTCTTCTGAGATAGACGCTCGCCCGAGCAGATCCTTCAGCTCCTCCGACCGTGCACCGGACGGTGCTAGACTCGTCCGATGGCCTTTTTCGAAGGCCGGACATGGAGGGCCTTGGGGGGCCATACGACTGCCTTCCGGCGCTGCCGGATTCGGAGAAACCCTCTGTGACGACACCTCATGGTCGCCCGCCTCGCAAGGAGCACTACAAGAAATATGTCAACTAGTGACCTTCTATCAGTGACCCTGGAAGAATTGGTCATAGATCTATGACCATTTGAGACCAATTGGTCAAAAGCTGTTCGGGGGGCTCCAAACCCTAAACCATTGCGACCATTTTGGTCAGAAAGGTCGTAATTTCCTTACACGAAATGGTCACGAAGCAAACAGGGCTGATCCACTGCCTTATTTCTAGTTGTTAACGACCAATATAGATGGTCATGGCCTTGTAGATTGTGGTGGGTTGTGATGACTAGGCGCCATCTCATCAGTTTTGCCTATGTGTCATGTCCATGTGTGAATTTTTGCCCTAGGTTGTGAAGCAACCTATATTTCTGTTATTCCAAAAATTCCCAAAAAATTCTCATAAATTGTTTGGATCATATCTTCATCAAATATGTAAAAAACCTTCCTTGCCTAGTTCAAAAATAACTCAACAATATTCATTTTCCTATTCTGTTCAAAGCAGCACTTTGTGAAGGAAGTACCATTTTGGCATGTCTAAATGGTATCCATTTTCTACAATGCTTTCCTCTACCCAAATAACCATCCTCCACCAAATTCTAGCTCAATCCATTCATTATTTTGAGCCCAGCTTCAATATTCTTATTTATGTCCAGTGTGGTACTTTGCAAAGCAAGTACCACCTAGGCTCCTCCTTTTGAGCTGAAAATTTGTGAAGACGGTCTTCTTAGTAACTGATCATCCTCAGCCAAAACTCACGCCCATTATCCATGTGCATTTCTCGTACCGCTAATCAAACACTTGGCTGCTTATTAATGTTTGAGCATCGATCGGTCTCCTCATGAGAATCTTATGTTGTGATTTTCTTCCTAGCACCTACCTGGGAAGTGCCCAACCCACTAGATATGCCTAGGACACCTAGAACACATGGCAACGCCACGGTCACGCGGTGACCACGCGGCGGGCATGCTAGTTTACGCGCTCTAGAGTTGGAGCCCTCAGCCACCATCCAAACCTCGACGTATCGCCACTAAACCATATATTTATGATTAAATAGGTACATATGTAACTAGAAATGATTTTTGGAAAAAATAAATAGCAAACTATGAGGCAGCTGCAGTTCAAATTTGACCCGCTTCCAACTGAATCGACGGGAATTTGTCTTTTTCACCAGAGGTGGATCAACACTTTTGACACCCAACCATTTTGTCAATTGTGCATTATATATGGCTTAGTATTTTATAAAATTGATTAGGTCCAATTTTGCAACAAATATATGGTAGGTCCTTCACAAAAAAAAACTCATTTAAGGCACTCAGAAAATGGAAAATGAATTTTCCATGCAAAGAAAATGAAAACTTCCTTAGGCAACATTGTTTGCCATTCCAATATGCACCCTTGTGCACAATATGAGATCATTTGAACAAACTATGCCATGAATGTGGCCATAAGATTGATCATTTGGCTTGAAAGCCATGAATATCCACGCATGATAGCTCATTTTTGGAGAACACTTTTTTAAAATAATTTCCGTATTACAAGTTCATTATTTTTTCTGGATACTTGGTCACATATAATGACACAATACGAAGGTTTTCCAATTTTTTGATTTTTTTTGAATTTTTTTATGCCCGTTTCAATATGCGGTCAAAACGGCAGGCTTGACCGTTCCTAGCTAGTGGTTGAATCTTGGAAAACTTTTGATGTTTCTATGATTAAATAGATACTTATGTACCTATAAATGATTTTTGGAAAAAATAAAGAGAAAACTATGAGGCAACTGCAGTTCAAATTTGACCCGCTTCCAACTTAATCAGCGGGAATTTGTCTTTTTCACCAGAGGTGGATCAAAACTTTTTACACCCAACCATTTGGTCAATTGTGCATTAAATATGGCCTAATTTTGCAAGAATTATTTGGTAGGTCCTTCACAAAAAAAACCACATTTCGGGCAGTCGAAAAATGGAAAATGGCTCTTTTATGCAATGAAAGTGAAAACTCCCCAAATCAACATTGTTTGCCATTCCAATATGCACCCTTGTGCACAATATGAGATCATTTGAACAAACTATACCATGAATGTGGCCATAAGATTGATCATTTGGCTTGAAAGCCATGAATCTCCACACATGATACCTCATTTTTTAGAACACTTTTTAAAAATAATTTCCGTATTACAAGTTTATTATTTTTCCTGGAAACTTGGTCACATATAATGACACAATGCGAAGGTTTTCCAATTTTTTGATTTTTTTGAATTTTTATGCCCGTTTCAAAATGCGGTCAAAATGGCGGGCTTGACCGTTCCTAGCTAGTGGTTGAATCTTGGAAATCTTTTGATGTTTCTATGATTAGATAGATACTTATGTACCTAGAAATGATTTTTGGAAAAAATAAAGAGCAAACTATGAGGCAGCTACAGTTCAAATTTGACCTGCTTCCAGCTTAATCAGCGGGAATTTGTCTTTTTCACCAGAGGTGGATCAAAACTTTTTACACCCAACCATTTGAACAATTGTGCATTAAATATGGCCTAATTTTGCAAGAATTATTTGGTAGGTCCTTCACAAAAAAAAACCTCATTATAGGCACTCGAAAAATGGAAAATGGCTCTTTTGTGCAATGAAAGTGAAAACTCCCCAAATCAACATTGTCTGCCATTCCAATATGCACCCTTGTGCACAATATGAGATCATTTGAACAAACTATGCCATGAATGTGGCCATAAGATTGATCATTTGGCTTGAAAGCCATGAATCTCCACGCATGATAGCTCATTTTTTAGAACACTTTTTTAAAATAATTTCCGTATTACAAGTTTATTATTTTTCCTGGAAACTTGGTCACATATAATGACACAATGCGAAGGTTTTCCAACTTTTTGATTTTTTTTGAAGTTTTTATACCCGCTTCAAAATGCGGTCAAAACGGCGGGCTTGACCATTCCTAGCTAGTGGTTGAATCTTGGAAAACTTTTGATGTTTCTATGATTAAATAGATACTTATGTACCTAGAAATGATTTTTGGAAAAAATAAAGAGCAAACTATGAGGCAACTACAGTTCAAATTTGACCCGCTTCCAACTTAATCGGCGGGAATTTGTCTTTTTCACCAGAGGTGGACCAAAACTTTTTACACCAAACCATTTTGTCAATTGTGCATTAAATATGGCCTAGTATTTTATAAAAATGATTTGGTCCAATTTTGCAAGAATTATTTGGTAGGTCCTTCAAAAAAAAACCTCATTTCTGGCACTCGGAAAATGGAAAATGGCTCTTTTGTGCAATGAAAGTGAAAACTCCCCAAATCAACATTGTTTGCCATTCCAATATGCACCCTTGTGCACAATATGAGATCATTTGAACAAACTATGCCATGAATGTGGCCATAAGATTGATCATTTGGCTTGAAAGCCATGAATCTCCACGCATGACAGCTCAATTTTGAGAACACTTTTTTAAAATAATTTCTGTATTACAAGTTTATTATTTTTCCTGGAAACTTGGTCACATATAATGAAACAATGCGAAGGTTTTCAATTTTAGGATTTTTTTGAATTTTTTATGCCCGTTTCAAAATGCGGTCAAAACGGCGGGCTTCACCGTTCTTAGCTAGTGGTTGAATCTTGGAAAACTTTTGATGTTTCTACGATTAAATAGATACTTATGTACCTAGAAATGATTTTTGGAAAAAATAAAGAGGAAACTATGAGGCAACTGCAGTTCAAATTTGACCCGCTTCCAGCTTAATCGGTGGGAATTGGTCTTTTTCACCAGAGGAGGATCAAAACTTTTTACACCCAACCATTTGGTAAATTGTGCATTAAATATGGCCTAATTTTGCAAGAATTTTTTGGTAGGTCCTTCACAAAAAAAACCTCATTTCGGGCACTCGAAAAATGTAAAATGGCTCTTTTGTGCAATGAAAGTGAAAACTCCCCAAATCAACATTGTTTGCCATTCTAATATGCACCCTTGTGCACAATATGAGATCATTTCAACAAACTATGCCATGAAAGTGGCCATAAGATTGATCATTTGGCTTGAAAGCCATGAATCTCCACGCTCATTTTTTAGAACACTTTTTCAAAATAATTTCCGTATTACAAGTTTATTATTTTTCCTGGAAACTTGGTCACATATAACGACACAATGCGAAGGTTTTCCAATTTTTTGATTATTTTTGAAGTTTTTATGCCCGTTTCAAAATGCGGTCAAAACGGCGGGCTTGACCGTTCCTAGCTAGTGGTTGATTCTTGGAAAACTTTTGATGTTTCTATGATGAAATATATACTTATGTACCTAGAAATGATTTTTGGAAAAAAATGAAGAGCAAACTATGAGGCAACTCCAGTTCAAATTTGACCCGCTTCCAACTTAATCGGCTGGAATTTGTCTTTTTCACCAGAGGTGGATCAAAACTTTTTACACCCAACCATTTCGTCAATTGTGCATTAAATATGGCCTAGTATTTTAGAAAAATGATTTGGTCCAATTTTTCAAGAATTATTTGGTAGGTCCTTCACAAAAAACCCCTCATTTCGGGCACTCGAAAAAGGGAAAATGGCTCTTTTGTGCAATGAAAGTGAAAACTCCCCAAATCAACATTGTTTGCCATTCCAATATGCACCCTTGTGCACAATATGAGATCATTTGAACAAACTATGCCATGAATGTGGCCATTAGATTGATCATTTGGCTTGAAAGCCATGAATCTCCACGCATGATAGCTCATTTTTTAGAACACTTTTTTAAAATAATTTCCGTATTACAAGTTTATTATTTTTCCTGGAAACTTGGTCACATATAATGACACGATGTGAAGGTTTTCCAATTTTTTGATTTTTTTTGAATTTTTTATGCCCGTTTCAAAATGCGGTCAAAACAGCGGGCTTGACCGTTCCTAGCTAGTGGTTGAATCTTGGAAATCTTTTGATGTTTCTATGATTAAATAGATACTTATGTACCTAGAAATGATTTTTGGAAAAAATAAAGAGCAAACTATGAGGCAACTGTAGTTCAAATTTGACCCGCTTCCAGCTTAATCGGCGAGAATTTGTCTTTTTCACCAGAGGTGGATCAAAACTTTTTACACCCAACCATTTGGTCAATTGTGCCTTAAATATGGCCTATTTTTGCAAGAATTATTTGGTAGGTCGTTCACAAAAAAAACCTCATTTCGGGCACTCGAAAAATGGAAAATGGCTCTTTTGTGCAATGAAAGTGAAAACTCCCCAAATCAACATTGTTCGCCATTCCAATATGCACCCTTGTGCACAATATGAGATCATTTGAACAAACTATGCCATGAATGTAGCCATAAGATTGATCATTTGGCTTGAAAGCCATGAATCTCTACGCATGATAGCTCATTTTTTGAACACTTTTTAAAAATAATTTCCGTATTACAAGTTTATTAATTTTCCTGGAAACTTGGTCACATATAATGACACAATGTGAAGGTTTTCCAATTTTTTGATTTTTTTTGAATTTTTATGCCCGTTTCAAAATGCCGTCAAAACGGCGGGCTTGACCGTTCCTAGCTAGTGGTTGAATCTTGGAAATATTTTGATGTTTCTATGATTAAATAGATACTTATGTACCTAGAAATGATTTTTGGAAAAAATAAAGAGCAAACTATGAGGCAACTACAGTTCAAATTTGACCCGCTTCCAACTTAATCGGCGGGAATTTGTCTTTTTCACCAGAGGTGGACCAAAACTTTTTACACCAAACCATTTGGTCAATTGTGCATTAAATATGGCCTAGTATTTTAGAAAAATGATTTGGTCCAATTTTGCAAGAATTATTTGGTAGGTCCTTCAAAAAAAAACCTCATTTCGGGAACTCGGAAAATGGAAAATGGCTCTTTTGTGCAATGAAAGTGAAAACTCCCCAAATCAACATTGTTTGCCATTCCAATATGCACCCTTGTGCACAATATGAGATCATTTGAACAAACTATGCCATGAATGTGGCCATAAGATTGATCATTTGGCTTGAAAGCCATGAATCTCCACGCATGACAGCTCATTTTTGAGAACACTTTTTTAAAATAATTTCTGTATTACAGGTTTATTATTTTTCCTGGAAACTTGGTCACATATAATGAAACAATGCGAAGGTTTTCAATTTTAGGATTTTTTTGAATTTTTTATGCCCGTTTCAAAATGCGGTCAAAACGGAGGGCTTCATCGTTCTTAGCTAGAGGTTGAATCTTGGAAAACTTTTGATGTTTCTACGATTAAATAGATACTTATGTACCTAGAAATGATTTTTGGAAAAAATAAAGAGGAAACTATGAGGCAACTGCAGTTCAAATTTGACCCGCTTCCAGCTTAATCGGTGGGAATTTGTCTTTTTCACCAGAGGAGGATCAAAACTTTTTACACCCAACCATTTGGTCAATTGTGCATTAAATATGGCCTAGTTTTGCAAGAATTTTTTGGTAGGTCCTTCACAAAAAAAACCTCATTTCGGGCACTCGAAAAATGGAAAATGGCTCTTTTGTGCAATGAAAGTGAAAACTCCCCAAATCAACATTGTTTGCCATTCTAATATGCACCCTTGTGCACAATATGAGATCATTTGAACAAACTATGCCATGAAAGTGGCCATAAGATTGATCATTTGGCTTGAAAGCCATGAATCTCCACGCTCATTTTTTAGAACACTTTTTCAAGATAATTTCCGTATTACAAGTTTATTATTTTTCCTGGAAACTTGGTCACATATAACGACACAATGCGAAGGTTTTCCAATTTTTTGATTATTTTTGAAGTTTTTATGCCCGTTTCAAAATGCGGTCAAAACGGCGGGCTTGACCGTTCCTAGCTAGTGGTTGATTCTTGGAAAACTTTTGATGTTTCTATGATGAAATATATACTTATGTACCTAGAAATGATTTTTGGAAAAAAAATGAAGAGCAAACTATGAGGCAACTCCAGTTCAAATTTGACCCGCTTCCAACTTAATCGGCTGGAATTTGTCTTTTTCACCAGAGGTGGATCAAAACTTTTTACACCCAACCATTTCGTCAATTGTGCATTAAATATGGCCTAGTATTTTAGAAAAATGATTTGGTCCAATTTTTCAAGAATTATTTGGTAGGTCCTTCACAAAAAACCCCTCATTTCGGGCACTCAAAAAAGGGAAAATGGCTCTTTTGTGCAATGAAAGTGAAAACTCCCCAAATCAACATTGTTTTCCATTCCAATATGCAGCCTTGTGCACAATATGAGATCATTTGAACAAACTATGCCATGAATGTGGCCATAAGATTGATCATTTGGCTTGAAAGCCATGAATCTCCACGCATGATAGCTCATTTTTTAGAACACTTTTTTAAAATAATTTCCGTATTACAAGTTTATTATTTTTCCTGGAAACTTGGTCACATATAATGACACGATGTGAAGGTTTTCCAATTTTTTGATTTTTTTTGAATTTTTTATGCCCGTTTCAAAATGCGGTCAAAACAGCGGGCTTGACCGTTCCTAGCTAGTGGTTGAATCCTGGAAATCTTTTGATGTTTCTATGATTAAATAGATACTTATGTACCTAGAAATGATTTTTGGAAAAAATAAAGAGCAAACTATGAGGCAACTGTAGTTCAAATTTGACCCGCTTCCAGCTTAATCGGTGGGAATTTGTCTTTTTCACCAGAGGTGGATCAAAACTTTTTACACCCAACCATTTGGTCAATTGTGCCTTAAATATGGCCTATTTTTGCAAGAATTATTTGGTAGGTCGTTTACAAAAAAAACCTCATTTCGGGCACTCAAAAAATGGAAAATGGCTCTTTTGTGCAATGAAAGTGAAAACTCCCCAAATCAACATTGTTCGCCATTCCAATATGCACCCTTGTGCACAATATGAGATCGTTTGAACAAACTATGCCATGAATGTAGCCATAAGATTGATCATTTGGCTTGAAAGCCATGAATCTCTACGCATGATAGCTCATTTTTTGAACACTTTTTAAAAATAATTTCCGTATTACAAGTTTATTATTTTTCCTGGAAACTTGGTCACATATAATGACACAATGCGAAGGTTTTCCAATTTTTTGATTTTTTTTGAATTTTTATGCCCGTTTCAAAATGCGGTCAAAACGGCGGGCTTGACCGTTCCTAGCTAGTGGTTGAATCTTGGAAATATTTTGATGTTTCTATGATTAAATAGATACTTATGTACCTAGAAATGATTTTTGGAAAAAATAAAGAGCAAACTATGAGGCAACTGCAGTTCAAATTTGACACGCTTCCAACTTAATCGGCAGGAATTTGTCTTTTTCACCAGAGGTGGATCAAAACTTTTTACACCCAACCATTTCGTCAATTGTGCATTAAATATGGCCTAATTTTGCAATAATTATTTGGTAGGTCCTTCACAAAAAAACCCTCATTTCAGGCACTCAAAAAATGGAAAATGGCTCTTTTGTGCAATGACAGTGAAAACTCCCCAAATCAACATTGTTTGCCATTCCAATATGCACCCTTGTGCACAATATGAGATCATTTGAACAAACTATGCCATGAATGTGGCCATAAGATTGATCATTTGGCTTGAAAGCCATGAATCTCCATGCATGATAACTCATTTTTTAGAACACTTTTTTAAAATAATTTCCGTATTACAAGTTTATTATTTTTCCTGGAAACTTGGTCACATATAATGACACAATGCGAACATTTTCCAGTTTTTTTGATGTTTTTATGCCCGTTTCAAAATGCGGTCAAAACGGCGGGCTTGACCGTTCCTAGATAGTGGTTGAATCTTGGAAAACTTTTGATGTTTCTATGATTAAATAGATACTTATGTACCTAGAAATGATTTTTGGAAAAAATAAAGAGCAAACTATGAGGCAACTGCAGTTCAAATTTGACACGCTTCCAACTTAATCGGCAGGAATTTGTCTTTTTCACCAGAGGTGGATCAAAACTTTTTACACCCAACCATTTCGTCAATTGTGCATTAAATATGGCCTAGTATTTTAGAAAAATGATTTGATCCAATTTTTCAAGAATTATTTCGTAGGTCCTTCACAAAAAAACCCTCATTTCGGGCACTCGAAAAAGGGAAAATGGCTCTTTTGTGCAATGAAAGTGAAAACTCCCCAAATCAACATTGTTTGCCATTCCAATATGCACCCTTGTGCACAATATGAGATCATTTGAACAAACTATGCCATGAATGTGGCCATAAGATTGATCATTTGGCTTGAAAGCCATGAATCTCTACGCATGATAGCTCATTTTTTGAACACTTTTTAAAAATAATTTCCGTATTACAAGTTTATTATTTTTCCTGGAAACTTGGTCACATATAATGACACAATGCGAAGGTTTTCCAATTTTTTGATTTCTTTGGAATTTTTATGCCCGTTTCAAAATGCGGTCAAAACGGCGGGCTTGACCGTTCCTAGCTAGTGGTTGAATCTTGGAAATATTTTGATGTTTCTATGATTAAATAGATACTTATGTACCTAGAAATGATTTTTGGAAAAAATAAAGAGCAAACTATGAGGCAACTGCAGTTCAAATTTGACACGCTTCCAACTTAATTGGCAGGAATTTGTCTTTTTCACCAGAGGTGGATCAAAACTTTTTACACCCAACCATTTCGTCAATTGTGCATTAAATATGGCCTAATTTTGCAAGAATTCTTTGGTAGGTCCTTCACAAAAAAAACCTCATTTCAGGCACTCGAAAAATGGAAAATGGCTCTTTTGTGCAATGACAGTGAAAACTCCCCAAATCAACATTGTTTGCCATTCCAATATGCACCCTTGTGCACAATATGAGATCATTTGAACAAACTATGCCATGAATGTGGCCATAAGATTGATCATTTGGCTTGAAAGCCATGAATCTCCACGCATGATAACTCATTTTTTAGAACACTTTTTTAAAATAATTTCCGTATTACAAGTTTATTATTTTTCCTGGAAACTTGGTCACATATAATGACACAATGCGAAGATTTTCCAATTTTTTTGAAGTTTTTATGCCCGTTTCAAAATGCGGTCAAAACGGCGGGCTTGACCGTTCCTAGATAGTGGTTGAATCTTGGAAAACTTTTGATGTTTCTATGATTAAATAGATACTTATGTACCTAGAAATGATTTTTGGAAAAAATAAAGAGCAAACTATGAGGCAACTGCAGTTCAAATTTGACACGCTTCCAACTTAATCGGCAGGAATTTGTCTTTTTCACCAGAGGTGGATCAAAACTTTTTACACCCAACCATTTCGTCAATTGTGCATTAAATATGGCCTAGTATTTTAGAAAAATGATTTGATCCAATTTTTCAAGAATTATTTGGTAGGTCCTTCACAAAAAACCCCTCATTTCGGGCACTCGAAAAAGGGAAAATGGCTCTTTTGTGCAATCAAAGTGAAAACTCCCCAAATCAACATTGTTTGACATTCCAATATGCACCCTTGTGCACAATATGAGATCATTCGAACAAACTATGCCATGAATGTGGCCATAAGATTGATCATTTGGCTTGAAAGCCATGAATCTCCACGCATGATAGCTCATTTTTGAGAACACTTTTTAAAAATAATTTCCGTATTACAAGTTTATTATTTTTCCTGGAAACTTGGTCACATATAATGACACAATGAAAAGGTTTTCCAATTTTTTGATTTTTTTTGAAGTTTTTATACCCGCTTCAAAATGCGGTCAAAACGGCAGGCTTAACCGTTCCTAGCTAGTGGTTGAATCTTGGAAAACTTTTGATGTTTCTATGATTAAATAGATACTTATGTACCTAGAAATGATTTTCGGAAAAAATAAAGAGCAAACTATGAGGCAACTGCAGTTCAAATTTGACACGCTTCCAACTTAATCGGCAGGAATTTGTCTTTTTCACCAGAGGTGGATCAAAACTTTTTACACCCAACCATTTCGTCAATTGTGCATTAAATATGGCCTAGTATTTTAGAAAAATGATTTGATCCAATTTTTCAAGAATTATTTGGTAGGTCCTTCACAAAAAACCCCTCATTTCGGGCACTCGAAAAAGGGAAAATGGCTCTTTTGTGCAATGAAAGTGAAAACTCCCCAAATCAACATTGTTTGACATTCCAATATGCACCCTTGTGCACAATATGAGATCATTTGAACAAACTATGCCATGAATGTGGCCATAAGATTGATCATTTGGCTTGAAAGCCATGAATCTCCACGCATGATAACTCATTTTTGAGAACACTTTTTAAAAATAATTTCCGTATTACAAGTTTATTATTTTTCCTGGAAACTTGGTCACATATAATGACACAATGAAAAGGTTTTCCAATTTTTTGATTTTTTTTGAAGTTTTTATACCCGCTTCAAAATGCGGTCAAAACGGCGGGCTTAACCGTTCCTAGCTAGTGGTTGAATCTTGGAAAACTTTTGATGTTTCTATGATGAAATATATACTTATGTACCTAGAAATGATTTTTGGAAAATAAATGAAGAGCAAACTATGAGGCAACTCCGGTTCAAATTTGACCCGCTTCCAACTTAATCGGCGGGAATTTGTCTTTTTCACCAGAGGTGGATCAAAACTTTTTACACCCAACCATTTCGTCAATTGTGCATTAAATATGGCCTAGTATTTTAGAAAAATGATTTGGTCCAAGTTTTCAAGAATTATTTGGTAGGTCCTTCACAAAAAACCCCTCATTTCGGGCACTCGAAAAAGGGAAAATGGCTCTTTTGTGCAATGAAAGTGAAAACTCCCCAAATCAATATTTTTTGCCATTTCAATATACACCCTTGTGCACAATATAAGATCATTTGAACAAACTATGCCATGAATGTGGCCATAAGATTGATCATTTGGCTTGAAAGCCATGAATCTCCACGCATGATAGCTCATTTTTGAGAACACTTTTTTAAAATAATTTTCGTATTACAAGTTTATTATTTTTCCTGAAAACTTGGTCACATATAATGACACGATGCAAAGGTTTTCCAATTTTTTGATTATTTTTGAATTTTTTATGCCCGTTTCAAAATGCGGTCAAAACAGCGGGCTTGACCGTTCCTAGCTAGTGGTTGAATCTTGGAAATCTTTTGATGTTTCTATGATTAAATAGATACTTATGACCTAGAAATGATTTTTGGAAAAAATAAAGAGAAAACTATGAGGCAACTGCAGTTCAAATTTGACCCGCTTCCAGCTTAATCGGCGGGAATTTGTCTTTTTCACCAGAGGTGGATCAAAACTTTTTACACCCAACCATTTTGTCAATTGTGCATTAAATATGGCCTAATTTTGCAAGAATTATTTGGTAGGTCCTTCACAAAAAAACCTCATTTCAGGCACTCAAAAAATGGAAAATGGCTCTTTTGTGCAATGACAGTGAAAACTCCCCAAATCAACATTGTTTGCCATTCCAATATGCACCCTTGTGCACAATATGAGATCATTTGAACAAACTATGCCATGAATGTGGCCATAAGATTGATCATTTGGCTTGAAAGCCATGAATCTCCACGCATGATAGCTCATTTTTTAGAACACTTTTTTAAAATAATTTCCGTATTACAAGTTTATTATTTTTCCTGGAAACTTGGTCACATATAATGACACAATGCGAAGGTTTTCCAATTTTTTGATATTTTTGAAGTTTTTATGCCCGTTTCAAAATGCGGTCAAAATAGCGGGCTTGACCGTTCCTAGCTATTGGTTGAATCTTGGAAAACTTTTGATGTTTCTATGATTAAATAGATACTTATGTACCTAGAAATGATTTTTGGAAAAAATAAAGAGCAAACTATGAGGCAACTGCAATTCAAATTTGACACGCTTCCAACTTAATCGGCAGGAATTTGTCTTTTTCACCAGAGGTGGATAAAAACTTTTTACACCCAACCATTTCGTCAATTGTGCATTAAATATGGCCTAGTATTTTAGAAAAATGATTTGGTCCAATTTTTCAAGAATTATTTGGTAGGTCCTTCACAAAAAACCCCTCATTTCGGGCACTTGAAAAAGGGAAAATGGCTCTTTTGTGCAATGAAAGTGAAAACTCCCCAAATCAACATTGTTTGCCATTCCAATATGCACCCTTGTGCACAATATGAGATCATTTGAACAAACTATGCCATGAATGTGGCCATAAGATTGATCATTTGGCTTGAAAGCCATGAATCTCCACGCATGATAGCTCATTTTTGAGAACACTTTTTTAAAATAATTTCCGTATTACAAGTTTATTATTTTTCCTGGAAACTTGGTCACATATAATGACACAATGAAAAGGTTTTCCAATTTTTTGATTTTTTTTGAAGTTTTTATACCCGCTTCAAAATGCGGTCAAAACGGCGGGCTTAACCGTTCCTAGCAAGTGGTTGAATCTTGGAAAACTTTTGATGTTTCTATGATTAAATACATACTTATGTACCTAGAAATGATTTTTGGAAAAAATAAAGAGCAAACTATGAGGCAACTGCAGTTCAAATTTGACCGCTTCCAACTTAATCGGCGGGAATTTGTCTTTTTCACCAGAGGTGGATCAAAACTTTTTACACCTAACCATTTTGTCAATTGTGCATTAAATATGGCCTAGTATTTTAGAAAAATGATTTGGTCCAATTTTGCAAGAATTATTTGGTAGGTCCTTCACAAAAAACCCCTCATTTCGGGCACTCGAAAAAGGGAAAATGGCTCTTTTGTGCAATGAAAGTGAAAACTCCCCAAATGAACATTGTTTGCCATTCCAATATGCACCCTTGTGCACAATATGAGATCATTTGAACAAACTATGCCATGAATGTGGCCATAAGATTGATCATTTGGCTTGAAAGCCATGAATCTCCACGCATGATAGCTCATTTTTTAGAACACTTTTTTAAAATAATTTCCGTATTACAAGTTTATTATGTTTCCTGGAAACTTGGTCACATATAATGACACAATGCGAAGGTTTTCCAATTTTTTGATTTTTTTGAAGTTTTTATACCCGCTTCAAAATGCGGTCAAAACGGCGGGCTTGACCGTTCCTAGCTAGTGGTTGAATCTTGGAAAACTTTTGATGTTTCTATGATTAAATAGGTACTTATGTACCTAGAAATCATTTTTGGAAAAAATAAAGAGCAAACTATGAGGCAACTACAGTTCAAATTTGACCCGCTTCCAACTTAATCGGCGGGAATTTGTCTTTTTCACCAGAGGTGGATCAAAACTTTTTACACCCAACCATTTCGTCAATTGTGCATTAAATATGGCCTAGTATTTTAGAAAAATGATTTGGTCCAATTTTTCAAGAATTATTTGGTAGGTCCTTCACAAAAAACCCCTCATTTCGGGCACTCGAAAAAGGGAAAATGGCTCTTTTGTGCAATGAAAGTGAAAACTCCCCAAATCAACATTGTTTGCCATTCCAATATGCACCCTTGTGCACAATATGAGATTATTTGAACAAACTATGGCATGAATGTGGCCATAAGATTGATCATTTGGCTTGAAAGCCATGAATCTCCACGCATGATAGCTCATTTTTTAGAACACTTTTTAAAAATAATTTCCGTATTACAAGTTTATTATTTTTCCTAGAAAGTTGGTCACATATGATGACACAATGCGAAGGTTTTCCAATTTTTTGATTTTTTTGAAGTTTTTATACCCGCTTCAAAATGCGGTCAAAACGGCGGGCTTGATCGTTCCTAGCTAGTGGTTGAATCTTGGAAAACTTTTGATGTTTCTATGATTAAATAGGTACTTATGTACCTAGAAATGATTTTTGGAAAAAATAAAGAGCAAACTATGAGGCAACTACAGTTCAAATTTGACCCGCTTCCAACTTAATCGGCGGGAATTTGTCTTTTTCACCAGAGGTGGATCAAAACTCTTTACACCCAACCATTTGGTCAATTGTGCATAAAATATGGCCTAGTATTTTAGAAAAATGATTTGGTCCAATTTTGCAAGAATTATTTGGTAGGTCCTTAAAAAAACCTCATTTCAGGCACTCGAAAAATGGAAAATGGCTCTTTTGTGCAATGAAAGTTAAAACTCCCCAAATCAACATTGTTTGCCATTCAAATATGCACCCTTGTGCACAATATGAGATCATTTGAACAAACTAGGCCATGAATGTGGCCATAAGATTGATCATTTGGCTTGAAAGCCATGAATCTCCACGCATGATAGCTCATTTTTGAGAACACTTTTTTACAATAATTTCCGTATTACAAGTTTATTATTTTTCCTGGAAACTTGGTCACATATAATGAAACAATGCGAAGGTTTTCAATTTTAGGATTTTTTTTGAATTTTTTATGCCCGTTTCAAAATGCGGTCAAAACGGCGGGCTTCACCGTTCTTAGCTAGTGGTTGAATCTTGGAAAACTTTTGATGTTTCTATGATTAAATAGATACTTATGTACCTAGAAATAATTTTTGGAAAAAATAAAGAGCAAACTATGAGGCAACTGCAGTTCAAATTTGACCCGCTTCCAGCTTAATCGGTGGGAATTTGTCTTTTTCACCAGAGGTGGATCAAAACTTTTTACACCCAACCATTTGGTCACTTGTGCATTAAATATGCCTAATTTTGCAAGAATTATTTGGTAGGTCCTTCACAAAAGAAACCTCATTTCGGGCACTCGAAAAATGGAAAATGGCTCTTTTGTGCAATGAAAGTGAAAACTCCCCAAATCAACATTGTTTGCCATTCCAATATGCACCCCTGTGCACAATATGAGATCATTTGAACAAACTATGCCATGAATGTGGCCATAAGATTGATCATTTGGCTTGAAAGCCATGAATCTCCACGCATGATAGCTCATTTTTTAGAACACTTTTTTAAAATAATTTCCGTATTACAAGTTTATTATTTTTCCTGGAAACTTGGTCACATATAACGACACAATGCGAAGGTTTTACAATTTTTTGATGTTTTTATGCCCGTTTCAAAATGCGGTCAAAACGGCGGGCTTGACCGTTCCTAGCTAGTGGTTGAATCTTGGAAAACTTTTGATGTTTCTATGATTAAATAGATACTTATGTACCTAGAAATGATTTTTGGAAAAAATAAAGACCAAACTATGAGGCAACTGCAGTTCAAATTTGACCCGCTTCCAACTTAATCGGCGGGAATTTGTCTTTTTCACCAGAGGTGGATCAAAACTTTTTACACCCAACCATTTCGTCAATTGTGCATTAAATATGGCCTAGTATTTTAGAAAAATGATTTGGTCCAAGTTTTCAAGAATTATTTGGTAGGTCCTTCACAAAAACCCCCTCATTTCGGGCACTCGAAAAAGGGAAAATGGCTCTTTTGTGCAATGAAAGTGAAAACTCCCCAAATCAATATTTTTTGCCATTTCAATATGCACCCTTGTGCACAATATGAGATCATTTGAACAAACTATGCCATGAATGTGGCCATAAGATTGATCATTTGGCTTGAAAGCCATGAATCTCCACGCATGATAGCTCATTTTTGAGAACACTTTTTTAAAATAATTTTCGTATTACAAGTTTATTATTTTTCCTGAAAACTTGGTCACATATAATGACACGAGGCAAAAGTTTTCCAATTTTTTGATTTTTTTGGAATTTTTTATGCCCGTTTCAAAATGCGGTCAAAACAGCGGGCTTGACCGTTCCTAGCTAGTGGTTGAATCTTGGAAAACTTTTGATGTTTCTATGATTATAGATACTTATGTACCTAGAAATGATTTTTGGAAAAAATAAAGAGCAAACTATGAGGCAACTGCAGTTCAAATTTGACACGCTTCCAACTTAATCGGCGGGAATTTGTCTTTTTCACCAGAGGTGGATCAAAACTTTTTACACCCAACCATTTCGTCAATTGTGCATTAAATATGGCCTAGTATTTTAGAAAAATGATTTGGTCCAATTTTTCAAGAATTATTTGGTAGGTCCTTCACAAAAAACCCCTCATTTCGGGCACTCGAAAAAGGGAAAATGGCTCTTTTGTAAAATGAAAGTGAAAACTCCCCAAATCAACATTGTTTGCCATTCCAATATGCACCCTTGTGCACAATATGAGATCATTTGAACCAACTATGCCATGAATGTGGCCATAAGATTGATCATTTGGCTTGAAAGCCATGAATCTCCACGCATGATAGCTCATTTTTGAGAACACTTTTTTAAAATAATTTCCGTATTACAAGTTTATTATTTTTCCTGGAAACTTGGTCACATATAATGACACAATGAAAAGGTTTTCCAATTTTTTGATTTTGTTGAAGTTTTTATACCCGCTTCAAAATGCGGTCAAAACGGCGGGCTTAACCTTTCCGAGCTAGTGGTTGAATCTTGGAAAACTTTTGATGTTTCTATGATTAAATACATACTTATGTACCTAGAAATGATTTTTGGAAAAAATAAAGAGCAAACTATGAGGCAACTGCAGTTCAAATTTGACCGCTTCCAACTTAATCGGCGGGAATTTGTCTTTTTCACCAGAGGTGGATCAAAACTTTTTACACCTAACCATTTCGTCAATTGTGCATTAAATATGGCCTAGTATTTTAGAAAAATGATTTCGTCCAATTTTTCAAGAATTATTTGGTAGGTCCTTCACAAAAAACACCTCATTTCGGGCACTCGAAAAAGGGAAAATGGCTCTTTTGTGCAATGAAAGTGAAATCTCCCCAAATCAACATTGTTTGCCATTCCAATATGCACCCTTGTGCACAATATGAGATCATTTGAACAAACTATGCCATGAATGTGGCCATAAGATTGATCATTTGGCTTGAAAGCCATGAATCTCCACGCATGATAGCTCATTTTTTAGAACACTTTTTTAAAATAATTTCCGTATTACAAGTTTATTATGTTTCCTGGAAACTTGGTCACATATAATGACACAATGCGAAGGTTTTCCAATTCTTTGATTTTTTTGAAGTTTTTATACCCGCTTCAAAATGCGGTCAAAACGACGGGCTTGACCGTTCCTAGCCAGTGGTTGAATCTTGGAAAACTTTTGATGTTTCTATGATTAAATAGATACTTATGTACCTAGAAATGATTTTTGGAAAGAATAAAGAGCAAACTATGAGGCAACTACAGTTCAAATTTGACCCGCTTCCAACTTAATCGGCGGGAATTTGTCTTTTTCACCAGAGGTGGATCAAAACTTTTTACACCCAACCATTTGGTCAATTGTGCATAAAATATGGCCTAGTATTTTAGAAAAATGATTTGGTCCAATTTTGCAAGAATTATTTGGTAGGTCCTTAAAAAAAACCTCATTTCGGGCACTCGAAAAATGGAAAATGGCTCTTTTGTGCAATGAAAGTGAAAACTCCCCAAATCAACATTGTTTGCCATTCAAATATGCACCCTTGTGCACAATATGAGATCATTTGAACAAACTATGCCATGAATGTGGCCATAAGGTTGATCATTTGGCTTGAAAGCCATGAATCTCCATGCATGATAGCTCATTTTTGAGAACACTTTTTTAAAATAATTTCCGTATTGCAAGTTTATTATTTTTCCTGGAAACTTGGTCACATATAATGAAACAATGCGAAGGTTTTCAATTTTAGGATTTTTTTTTGAATTTTTTATGCCCGTTTCAAAATGCGGTCAAAACGGCGGGCTTCACCGTTCTTAGCTAGTGGTTGAATCTTGGAAAACTTTTGATGTTTCTATGATTAAATAGATACTTATGTACCTAGAAATAATTTTTGGAAAAAATAAAGAGCAATCTATGAAGCAACTGCAGTTCAAATTTGACCCGCTTCCAGCTTAATCGGTGGGAATTTGTCTTTTTCACCAGAGGTGGATCAAAACTTTTTACACCCAACCATTTGGTCAATTGTGCATTAAATATGGCCTAATTTTGCAAGAATTATTTGGTAGGTCCTTCACAAAAGAAACCTCATTTCGGGCACTCGAAAAATGGAAAATGGCTCTTTTGTGCAATGAAAGTGAAAACTCCCCAAATCAACATTGTTTGCCATTCCAATATGCACCCTTATGCACAATATGAGATCATTTGAACAAACTATGCCATGAATGTGGCCATAAGATTGATCATTTGGCTTGAAAGCCATGAATCTCCACGCATGATAGCTCATTTTTTAGAACACTTTTTTAAAATAATTTCCGTATTACAAGTTTATTATTTTTCCTGGAAACTTGGTCACATATAACGACACAATGCGAAGGTTTTCCAATTTTTTGATGTTTTTATGCCCGTTTCAAAATGCGGTCGAAACGGCGGGCTTGACCGTTCCTAGCTAGTGGTTGAATCTTGGAAAACTTTTGATGTTTCTATGATTAAATAGATACTTATGTACCTAGAAATGATTTTTGGAAAAAATAAAGACCAAACTATGAGGCAACTGCAGTTCAAATTTGACCCGCTTCCAACTTAATCGGCGGGAATTTGTCTTTTTCACCAGAGGTGGATCAAAACTTTTTACACCCAACCATTTTGTCAATTGTTCATTAAATATGGCCTAGTATTTTAGAAAAATGATTTGGTCCAAGTTTTCAAGAATTATTTGGTAGGTCCTTCACAAAAAACCCCTCATTTCGGGCACTCGAAAAAGGGAAAATGGCTCTTTTGTGCAATGAAAGTGAAAACTCCCCAAATCAATATTTTTTGCCATTTCAATATGCACCCTTGTGCACAATATGAGATCATTTGAACAAACTATGCCATGAATGTGGCCATAAGATTGATCATTTGGCTTGAAAGCCATGAATCTCCACGCATGATAGCTCATTTTTGAGAACACTTTTTTAAAATAATTTTCGTATTACAAGTTTATTATTTTTCCTGAAAACTTGGTCACATATAATGACACGATGCAAAGGTTTTCCAATTTTTTGATTTTTTTGGAATTTTTTATGCCCGTTTCAAAATGCGGTCAAAACAGCGGGCTTGACCGTTCCTAGCTAGTGGTTGAATCTTGGAAAACTTTTGATTTTTCTATGATTAAATAGATACTTATGTACCTAGAAATGATTTTTGGAAAAAATAAAGAGCAAACTATGAGGCAACTGCAGTTCAAATTTGACACGCTCCCAACTTAATCGGCGGGAATTTGTCTTTTTCACCAGAGGTGGATCAAAACTTTTTACACCCAACCATTTCATCAATTGTGCATTAAATATGGCCTAGTATTTTAGAAAAATGATTTGGTCCAATTTTTCAAGAATTATTTGGTAGGTCCTTCACAAAAAACCCCTCATTTCGGGCACTCGAAAAAGGGAAAATGGCTCTTTCGTAAAATGAAAGTGAAAACTCCCCAAATCAACATTGTTTGCCATTCCAATATGCACCCTTGTGCACAATATGAGATCATTTGAACAAATTATGCCATGAATGTGGCCATAAGATTGATCATTTGGCTTGAAAGCCATGAATCTCCACGCATGATAGCTCATTTTTGAGAACACTTTTTTAAAATAATTTTCGTATTACAAGTTTATTATTTTTCCTGGAAACTTGGTCACATATAATGACACAATGAAAAGGTTTTCCAATTTTTTGATTTTTTTGAAGTTTTTATACCCGCTTCAAAATGCGGTCAAAACGGCGGGCTTAACCGTTCCTAGCTAGTGGTTGAATCATGGAAAACTTTTGATGTTTCTATGATTAAATAGATACTTATGTACCTAGAAATGATTTTTGGAAAAAATAAAGAGCAAACTATGAGGCAACTGTAGTTCAAATTTGACCGCTTCCAACTTAATCGGCGGGAATTTGTCTTTTTCACCAGAGGTGGATCAAAACTTTTTACACCTAACCATTTCGTCAATTGTGCATTAAATATGGCCTAGTATTTTAGAAAAATGATTTGGTCCAATTTTTCAAGAATTATTTGGTAGGTCCTTCACAAAAAACCCCTCATTTCGGGCACTCGAAAAAGGGAAAATGGCTCTTTTGTGCAATGAAAGTGAAAACTCCCCAAATCAACATTGTTTGCCATTCCAATATGCACCCTTGTGCACAATATGATATCATTTGAACAAACTATGCCATGAATGTGGCCATAAGATTGATCATTTGGCTTGAAAGCCATGAATCTCCACGCATGATAGCTCATTTTTTAGAACACTTTTTTAAAATAATTTCCGTATTACAAGTTTATTATGTTTCCTGGAAACTTGGTCACATATAATGACACAATGCGAAGGTTTTCCAATTTTTTGATTTTTTTGAAGTTTTTATACCCGCTTCAAAATGCGGTCAAAACGGCGGGCTTGACCGTTCCTAGCTAGTGGTTGAATCTTGGAAAACTTTTGATGTTTCTATGATTAAATAGATACTTATGTACCTAGAAATGATTTTTGGAAAAAATAAAGAGCAAACTATGAGGCAACTGCAGTTCAAATTTGACACGCTTCCAACTTAATCGGCGGGAATTTGTCTTTTTCACCAGAGGTGGATCAAAACTTTTTACACCCAACCATTTCATCAATTGTGCATTAAATATGGCCTAGTATTTTAGAAAAATGATTTGGTCCAATTTTTCAAGAATTATTTGGTAGGTCCTTCACAAAAAACCCCTCATTTCGGGCACTCGAAAAAGGGAAAATGGCACTTTTTTAAAATGAAAGTGAAAACTCCCCAAATCAACATTGTTTGCCATTCCAATATGCACCCTTGTGCACAATATGAGATCATTTGAACAAACTATGCCATGAATGTGGCCATAAGATTGATCATTTGGCTTGAAAGCCATGAATCTCCACGCATGATAGCTCATTTTTGAGAACACTTTTTTAAAATAATTTTCGTATTAAAAGTTTATTATTTTTCCTGGAAACTTGTTCACATATAATGACACAATGAAAAGGTTTTCCAATTTTTTGATTTTTTTGAAGTTTTTATACCCGCTTCAAAATGCGGTCAAAACGGCGGGCTTAACCGTTCCTAGCTAGTGGTTGAATCTTGGAAAACTTTTGATGTTTCTATGATTAAATAGATACTTATGTACCTAGAAATGATTTTTGGAAAAAATAAAGAGCAAACTATGAGGCAACTGCAGTTCAAATTTGACCGCTTCCAACTTAATCGGCGGGAATTTGTCTTTTTCACCAGAGGTGGATCAAAACTTTTTACACCTAACCATTTCATCAATTGTGCATTAAATATGGCCTAGTATTTTAGAAAAATGATTTGGTCCAATTTTTCAAGAATTATTTGGTAGGTCCTTCACAAAAAACCCCTCATTTCGGGCACTCGAAAAAGGGAAAATGGCTCTTTTGTGCAATGAAAGTGAAAACTCCCCAAATCAACATTGTTTGCCATTCCAATATGCACCCTTGTGCACAATATGAGATCATTTGAACAAACTATGCCATGAATGTGGCCATAAGATTGATCATTTGGCTTGAAAGCCATGAATCTCCACGCATGATAGCTCATTTTTTAGAACACTTTTTTAAAATAATTTCCGTATTACAAGTTTATTATGTTTCCTGGAAACTTGGTCACATATAATGACACAATGCGAAGGTTTTCCAATTTTTTGATTTTTTTGAAGTTTTTATACCCGCTTCAAAATGCGGTCAAAACGGCGGGCTTGACCGTTCCTAGCTAGTAGTTGAATCTTGGAAAACTTTTGATGTTTCTATGATTAAATAGATACTTATGTGCCTAGAAATGATTTTTGGAAAAAATAAAGAGCAAACTATGAGGCAACTACAGTTCAAATTTGACCCGCTTCCAACTTAATCGGCGGGAATTTGTCTTTTTCACCAGAGGTGGATCAAAACTTTTTACACCCAACCATTTGGTCAATTGTGCATAAAATATGGCCTAGTATTTTAGAAAAATGATTTGGTCCAATTTTGCAAGAATTATTTGGTAGGTCCTTAAAAAAAACCTCATTTCGGGCACTCGAAAAATGGAAAATGGCTCTTTTGTGCAATGAAAGTGAAAACTCCCCAAATCAAAATTGTTTGCCATTCAAATATGCACCCTTGTGCACAATATGAGATCATTTGAACAAACTATGCCATGAATGTGGCCATAAGATTGATCATTTGGCTTGAAAGCCATGAATCTGCATGCATGATAGCTCATTTTTGAGAACACTTTTTTAAAATAATTTCCGTATTACAAGTTTATTATTTTTCCTGGAAACTTGGTCACATATAATGAAACAATGCGAAGGTTTTCAATTTTAGGATTTTTTTTGAATTTTTTATGCCCATTTCAAAATGCGGTCAAAACGGCGGGCTTCACCGTTCTTAGCTAGTGGTTGAATCTTGGAAAACTTTTGATGTTTCTATGATTAAATAGATACTTATGTACCTAGAAATAATTTTTGGAAAAAATAAAGAGCAATCTATGAGGCAACTGCAGTTCAAATTTGACCCGCTTCCAGCTTAATCGGTGGGAATTTGTCTTTTTCACCAGAGGTGGATCAAAACTTTTTACACCCAACCATTTGGTCAATTGTGCATTAAATATGGCCTAATTTTGCAAGAATTATTTGGTAGGTCCTTCAAAAAAGAAACCTCATTTCGGGCACTCGAAAAATGGAAAATGGCTCTTTTGTGCAATGAAAGTGAAAACTCCCCAAATCAACATTGTTTGCCATTCCAATATGCACCCTTATGCACAATATGAGATCATTTGAACAAACTATGCCATGAATGTGGCCATAAGATTGATCATTTGGCTTGAAAGCCATGAATCTCCACGCATGATAGCTCATTTTTTAGAACACTTTTTTAAAATAATTTCCGTATTACAAGTTTATTATTTTTCCTGGAAACTTGGTCACATATAACGACACAATGCGAAGGTTTTCCAATTTTTTGATGTTTTTATGCCCGTTTCAAAATGCGGTCAAAACGGCGGGCTTGACCGTTCCTAGCTAGTGGTTGAATCTTGGAAAACTTTTGATGTTTCTATGATTAAATAGATACTTATGTACCTAGAAATGATTTTTGGAAAAAATAAAGACCAAACTATGAGGCAACTGCAGTTCAAATTTGACCCGCTTCCAACTTAATCGGCGGGAATTTGTCTTTTTCACCAGAGGTGGATCAAAACTTTTTACAACCAACCATTTCGTCAATTGTTCATTAAATATGGCCTAGTATTTTAGAAAAATGATTTGGTCCAAGTTTTCAAGAATTATTTGGTAGGTCCTTCACAAAAAACCCCTCATTTCGGGCACTCGAAAAAGGGAAAATGGCTCTTTTGTGCAATGAAAGTGAAAACTCCCCAAATCAATATTTTTTGCCATTTCAATATGCACCCTTGTGCACAATATGAGATCATTTGAACAAACTATGCCATGAATGTGGCCATAAGATTGATCATTTGGCTTGAAAGCCATGAATCTCCACGCATGATAGCTCATTTTTGAGAACACTTTTTAAAAATAATTTTCGTATTACAAGTTTATTATTTTTCCTGAAAACTTGGTCACATATAATGACACGATGCAAAGGTTTTCCAATTTTTTGATTTTTTTGGAATTTTTTATGCCCGTTTCAAAATGCGGTAAAAACAGCGGGCTTGACCGTTCCTAGCTAGTGGTTGAATCTTGGAAAACTTTTGATGTTTCTATGATTCAATAGATACTTATGTAACTAGAAATGATTTTTGGAAAAAATAAAGAGCAAACTATGAGGCAACTGCAGTTCAAATTTGACACGCTTCCAACTTAATCGGCGGGAATTTGTCTTTTTCACCAAAGGTGGATCAAAACTTTTTACACCCAAGCATTTCGTCAATTGTGCATTAAATATGACCTAGTATTTTAGAAAAATGATTTGGTCCAAATTTTCAAGAATTATTTGGTAGGTCCTTCACCAAAAACCCCTCATTTCGGGCACTCAAAAAAGGGAAAATGGCTCTTTTGTGCAATGAAAGTGAAAACTCCCCAAATCAACATTGTTTGCCATTCCAATATGCACCCTTGTGCACAATATGAGATCATTTGAACAAACTATGCCATGAATGTGGCCATAAGATTGATCATTTGGCTTGAAAGCCATGAATCTCCACGCATGATAGCTCATTTTTGAGAACACTTTTTTAAAATAATTTCCGTATTACAAGTTTATTATTTTTCCTGGAAACTTGGTCACATATAACGACACAATGCGAAGGTTTTCCAATTTTTTGATGTTTTTATGCCCGTTTCAAAATGCGGTCAAAACGGCGGGCTTGACCGTTCCTAGCTAGTGGTTGAATCTTGGAAAACTTTTGATGTTTCTATGATTAAATAGATACTTATGTACCTAGAAATGATTTTTGGAAAAAATAAAGACCAAACTATGAGGCAACTGCAGTTCAAATTTGACCCGCTTCCAACTTAATCGGCGGGAATTTGTCTTTTTCACCAGAGGTGGATCAAAACTTTTTACACCCAACCATTTCGTCAATTGTGCATTAAATATGACCTAGTATTTTAGAAAAATGATTTGGTCCAATTTTTCAAGAATTATTTGGTAGGCCCTTCACAAAAAACCCCTCATTTCGGGCACTCGAAAAAGGGAAAATGGCTCTTTTGTGCAATGAAAGTGAAAACTCCCCAAATCAACATTGTTTGCCATTCCAATATGCACCCTTGTGCATAATATGAGATCATTTGAACAAACTATGCCATGAATGTGGCCATAAGATTGATCATTTGGCTTGAAAGCCATGAATTTCCACGCATGATAGCTCATTTTTGAGAACACTTTTTAAAATAATTTCCGCATTACTAGTTTAATATTTTTCCTGGAAACTTGGTCACATATAATGACACAATGCGAAGGTTTTCCAAATTTAGGATTTTTTTTGAATTTTTTATGCCCGTTTCGAAATACGGTCAAAACGACGGGCTTCACCGTTCTTAACTAGTGGTTGAATCTTGGAAAACTTTTGATGTTTCTATGATTAAATAGATACTTATGTACCTAGAAATAATTTTTGGAAAAAATAAAGAGCAAACTATGAGGCAACTGCAGTTCAAATTTGACCCGCTTCCAGCTTAATCGGCAGGAATTTGTCTTTTTCACCAGAGGTGGATCAAAACTTTTTACACCCAACCATTTGGTCAATTGTGCATTAAATATGGCCTAATTTTGCAAGAATTATTTGGTAGGTCATTCACAAAAAAAACCTCATTTCGGGCACTCGAAAAATGGAAAATGGCTCTTTTGTGCAATGAAAGTGAAAACTCCCCAAATCAACATTGTTTGACATTCCAATATGCACCCCGGTGCACAATATGGGATCATTTGAACAAACTATGCCATGAATGTGGCCATAAGATTGATCATTTGGCTTGAAAGCCATGAATCTCCACGCATGATAGCTCATTTTTTAGAACACTTTTTTAAAATAATTTCCGTATTACAAGTTTATTATTTTTCCTGGAAACTTGGTCACATATAATGACACAATGCGAAGGTTTTCCAATTTTTTGATTTTTTTTGAAGTTTTAATGCCCGCTTCAAAGTGCGGTCAAAACGGCGGGCTTGACCGTTCCTAGCTAGTGGTTGAATCTTGGAAAACTTTTGATGTTTCTATGATTAAATAGATACTTATGTACCTAGAAATGATTTTTGGAAAAAATAAAGAGAAAACTATGAGGCAACTGCAGTTCAAATTTGACCCGCTTCCAGCTTAATCGGCGGGAATTTGTCTTTTTCACCAGAGGTGGATCAAAACTTTTTACACCCAACCATTTTATCAATTGTGCATTAAATATGGCCTAATTTTGCAAGAATTATTTGGTAGGTCCTTCACAAAAAAACCTCATTTCAGGCACTCAAAAAATGGAAAATGGCTCTTTTGTGCAATGACAGTGAAAACTCCCCAAATCAACATTGTTTGCCATTCCAATATGCACCCTTGTGCACAATATGAGATCATTTGAACAAACTATGCCATGAATGTGGCCATAAGATTGATCATTTGGCTTGAAAGCCATGAATCTCCACGCATGATAGCTCATTTTTTAGAACACTTTTTTAAAATAATTTCCGTATTACAAGTTTATTATTTTTCCTGGAAACTTGGTCACATATAATGACACAATGCGAAGGTTTTCCAATTTTTGATATTTTTGAAGTTTTTATGCCCGTTTCAAAATGCGGTCAAAACGGCGGGCTTGACCGTTCCTAGCTAGTGGTTGAATCTTGGAAAGCTTTTGATGTTTTTATGATTAAATAGATACTTATGTACCTAGAAATGATTTTTGGAAAAAATAAAGAGCAAACTATGAGGCAACTGCAGTTCAAATTTGACACGCTTCCAACTTAATCGGCGGGAATTTGTCTTTTTCACCAGAGGTGGATCAAAACTTTTCACACCCAACCATTTCGTCAATTGTGCATTAAATATGGCCTAGTATTTTAGAAAAATGATTTGGTCCAATTTTTCAAGAATTATTTGGTAGGTCCTTCACAAAAAACCCCTCATTTCGGGCACTCGAAAAAGGGAAAATGGCTCTTTTGTGCAATGAAAGTGAAAACTCCCCAAATCAACATTGTTTGCCATTCCAATATGCACCCTTGTGCGCAATATGAGATCATTTGAACAAACTATGACATGAATGTGGCCATAAGATTGATCATTTGGCTTGAAAGCCATGAATCTCCACGCATGATAGCTCATTTTTTAGAACACTTTTTTAAAATAATTTCCGTATTACAAGTTTATTATTTTTCCTGGAAACTTGGTCACATATAATGACACAATGCGAAGGTTTTCCAATTTTTTGATATTTTTTGAAGTTCTAATGCCCGCTTCAAAGTGCGGTCAAAACGGCGGGCTTGACCGTTCCTAGCTAGTGGTTGAATCTTGGAAAACTTTTGATGTTTCTATGATTAAATAGATACTTATGTACCTAGAAATGATTTTTGGAAAAAATAAAGAGAAAACTATGAGGCAACTCCAGTTCATATTTGACCCGCTTCCAGCTTAATCGGCGGGAGTTTGTCTTTTTCACCAGAGGTGGATCAAAACTTTTTACACCCAACCATGTTGTCAATTGTGCATTAAATATGGCCTAATTTTGCAAGAATTATTTGGTAGGTCCTTCACAAAAAAACCTCATTTCAGGCACTCAAAAAATGGAAAATGGCTCTTTTGTGCAATGACAGTGAAAACTCCCCAAATCAACATTGATTGCCATTCCAATATGCACCCTTGTGCACAATATGAGATCATTTGAACAAACTATGCCATGAATGTGGCCATAAGATTGATCATTTGGCTTGAAAGCCATGAATCTCCACGCATGATAGCTCATTTTTTAGAACACTTTTTTAAAATAATTTCCGTATTACAAGTTTATTATTTTTCCTGGAAACTTGGTCACATATAATGACACAATGCGAAGGTTTTCCAATTTTTTGATATTTTTGAAGTTTTTATGCCCGTTTCAAAATGCGGTCAAAACGGCGGGCTTGACCGTTCCTAGCTAGTGGTTGAATCTTGGAAAGCTTTTGATGTTTTTATGATTAAATAGATACTTATGTACCTAGAAATGATTTTTGGAAAAAATAAAGAGCAAACTATGAGGCAACTGCAGTTCAAATTTGACCCGGTTCCAACTTAATCGGCGGGAATTTGTCTTTTTCACCAGAGGTGGATCAAAACTTTTTACACCCAACCATTTCGTCAATTGTGCATTAAATATGGCCTAGTATTTTAGAAAAATGATTTGGTCCAATTTTTCAAGAATTATTTGGTAGGTCCTTCACAAAAAACCCCTCATTTCGGGCACTCGAAAAAGGGAAAATGGCTCTTTTATGCAATGAAAGTGAAAACTCCCCAAATCAACATTGTTTGCCATTCCAATATGCATCCTCGTGCACAATATGAGATCATTTGAACAAACTATGTCATGAATGTGGCCATAAGATTGATCATTTGGCTTGAAAGCCATGAATCTCCACGCATGATAGCTCATTTTTTAGAACACTTTTTTAAAATAATTTCCGTATTACAAGTTTATTATTTTTCCTGGAAACTTGGTCACATATAATGACACAATGCGAAGGTTTTCCCATTTTTTGATTTTTTTTGAAGTTTTTATACCCGCTTCAAAATGCGGTCAAAACGGTGGGCTTGAACGTTCCTAGCTAGTGGTTGAATCTTGGAAAACTTTTGATGTTTCTATGATTCAATAGATACTTATGTACCTAGAAATGATTTTTGGAAAAAATAAAGAGCAAACTATGAGGCAACTGCAGTTCAAATTTGACCCGCTTCCAGCTTAATAGGCGGGAATTTGTCTTTTTCACCAGAGGTGGATCAAAACTTTTTACACCCAACCATTTCATCAATTGTGCATTAAATATGGCCTAGTATTTTAGAAAAATGATTTGGTCCAATTTTTCAAGAATTATTTGGTAGGTCCTTCACAAAAAAACCCTCATTTCGGGCACTCGAAAAAGGGAAAATGGCTCTTTTGTGCAATGAAAGTGAAAACTCCCCAAATCAACATTGTTTGCCATTCCAATATGCACCCTTGTGCACAATATGAGATCATTTGAACAAACTATGCCATGAATGTGGCCATAAGATTGATCATTTGGCTTGAAAGCCATGAATTTCCACGCATGATAGCTCATTTTTATGAACACTTTTTTAAAATAATTTCCGTATTACAAGTTTATATTTTTTTCTGGAAACTTGGTCACATATAATGACACAATGCGAAGGTTTTCCAATTTTTTGATTTTTTTTGAAGTTTTTATGCCCGTTTCAAAATGCGGTCAAAACGGCGGGCTTGACCGTTCCTAGCTAGTGGTTGAATATTGGAAAACTTTTGATGTTTCTATGATTAAATAGATACTTATGTACCTAGAAATGATTTTTGGAAAAAATAAAGAGCAAACTATGAGGCAACTGTAGTTCAAATTTGACCCGCTTCCAGCTTAATCGGCGGGAATTTGTCTTTTTCACCAGAGGTGGATCAAAACTTTTTACACCCAACCATTTTGTCAATTGTGCATTAAATATGGCCTAGTATTTTAGAAAAATGATTTGGTCCAATTTTTCAAGAATTATTTGGTAGGTCCTTCACAAAAAACCCCTCATTTTGGGCACTCGAAAAAGGGAAAATGGCTCTTTTATGCAATGAAAGTGAAAACTCCCCAAATCAACATTGTTTTCCATTCCAATATGCATCCTTGTGCACAATATTAGATCATTTGAACAAACTATGTCATGAATGTGGCCATAAGATTGATCATTTGGCTTGAAAGCCATGAATCTCCACGCATGATAGCTCATTTTTGAGAACACTTTTTTAAAATAATTTCCGTATTACAAGTTTATTATTTTTCCTGGAAACTTGGTCACATATAATGACACAATGCAAAGGTTTTCCAATTTTTTGATTTTTTTTGAAGTTTTTATACCCGCTTCAAAATGCGGTCAAAACGGTGGGCTTGACCGTTCCTAGCTAGTGGTTGAATCTTGGAAAACTTTTGATGTTTCTATGATTCAATAGATACTTATGTACCTAGAAATGATTTTTGGAAAAAATAAAGAGCAAACTATGAGGCAACTGCAGTTCAAATTTGACCCGCTTCCAACTTAATCAGCGGGAATTTGTCTTTTTCACCAGAGGTGGATCAAAACTTTTCACACCCAGCCATTTCGTCAATTGTGCATTAAATATGGCCTAGTATTTTAGAAAAATGATTTGGTCCAATTTTTCAAGAATTAATTGGTAGGTCCTTCACAAAAAAGCACTCATTTCGGGCACTCGAAAAAGGGAAAATGGCTCTTTTGTGCAATGAAAGTGAAAACTCCCCAAATCAACATTGTTTGCCATTCCAATATGCACCCTTCTGCACAATATGAGATCATTTGAACAAACTATGCCATGAATGTGGCCATAAGATTGATCATTTGGCTTGAAAGCCATGAATTTCCACGCATGATAGCTCATTTTTGACAACACTTTTTTAAAATAATTTCCGTATTACAAGTTTATTATTTTTCCTGGAAACTTGGTCACATATAATGACACAATGCGAAGATTTTCCAATTTTAGGATTTTTTTTTGAATTTTTTATGCCCGTTTCAAAATGCGGTCAAAACGACGGGCTTCACCGTTCTTAGCTAGTGCTTGAATCTTGGAAAACGTTTGATGTTTCTATGATTAAATAGATACTTATGTACCTAAAAATCATTTTTGGAAAAAATAAAGAGCAAACTATGAGGCAACTGCAGTTCAAATTTGACCCGCTTCCAACTTAATCGGCGGGAATTTGTCTTTTTCACCAGAGGTGGATCAAAACTTTTTACACCCAACCATTTTGTCAATTGTGCATTAAATATGGCCTAGTATTTTAGAAAAATGATTTGGTCCAATTTTTCAAGAATTATTTGGTAGGTCCTTCACAAAAAACCCCTCATTTCGGGCACCCAAAAAAGGGAAAATAGCTCTTTTATGCAATGAAAGTGAAAACTCCCCAAATCAACATTGTTTGCCATTCCAATATGCACCCTGGTGCACAATATGGGATCATTTGAACAAACTATGCCATGAATGTGGCCATAAGATTGATCATTTGGCTTAAAGCCATGAATCTCCACGCATGATAGCTCATTTTTTAGAACACTTTTTTAAAATAATTTCTGTATTACAAGTTTATTATTTTTCCTGGAAACTTGGTCACATATAATGACACAATGCGAAGGTTTTCCAATTTTTTGATTTTTTTGAAGTTTTTATGCCCGTTTCAAAATGCGGTCAAAACGGCGGGCTTGACCGTTCCTAGCTAGTGGTTGAATCTTGGAAAACTTTTGATGTTTCTATGATTAAATAGATACTTATGTACCTAGAAATAATTTTTGGAAAAAATAAAGAGAAAACTATGAGGCAACTGCAGTTCAAATTTGACCCGCTTCCAACTTAATCGGCGGGAATTTGTCTTTTTCACCAGAGGTGGATCAAAACTTTTTACACCCAACCATTTTGTCAATTGTGCATTAAATATGGCCTAGTATTTTAGAAAAATGATTTGGTCCAATTTTTCAAGAATTATTTGGTAGGTCCTTCACAAAAAACCCCTCATTTCGGGCACTCGAAAAAGGGAAAATGGCTCTTTCATGCAATGAAAGTGAAAACTCCCCAAATCAACATTGTTTGCCATTCCAATATGCATCCTTGTGCACAATATGAGATCATTTGAACAAACTATGACATGAATGTGGCCATAAGATTGATCATTTGGCTTGAAAGCCATGAATCTCCACGCATGATAGCTCATTTTTTAGAACACTTTTTTAAAATAATTTCCGTATTACTAGTTTATTATTTTTCTTGGAAACTTGGTCACATATAATGACACAATGCGAAGGTTTTCCAATTTTTTGATTTTTTTGAAGTTTTTATACCCGCTTCAAAATGCGGTCAAAATGGCGGGCTTGACCGTTCCTAGCTAGTGGTTGAACCTTGGAAAACTTTTGATGTTTCTATGATTAAATAGATACTTATTTACCTAGAAATGATTTTTGGAAAAAATAAAGAGCAAACTATGAGGCAACTGCAGTTCAAATTTGACCCGCTTCCAACTTAATCGGCGGGAATTTGTCTTTTTCACCAGAGGTGGATCAAAACTTTTTACACCCAACCATTTCGTCAATTGTGCATTGAATATGGCCTAGTATTTTAGAAAAATGATTTGGCCTAATTTTGCAAGAATTATTTGGTAGGTCCTTCACAAAAAAAACCTCATTTCGGGCACTCGAAAAATGGAAAATGGCTCTTTTGTGCAATGAAAGTGAAAACTCCTCAAATCAACATTGTTTGCCATTCCAATATGCACCCTTGTGCACAATATGAGATCATTTGAACAAACTATGGCATGAATGTGGCCATAAGATTGATCATTTGGCTTGAAAGCCATGAATCTCCACGCATGATAGCTCATTTTTTAGAACACTTTTTAAAAATAATTTCCGTATTACAAGTTTATCATTTTTTCTGGAAACTTGGTCACATATAATGACACAATGCGAAGGTTTTCCAATTTTAGGATTTTTTTGAATTTTTATGCCCGTTTCAAAATGCGGTCAAAACGACGGGCTTCACCATTCTTAGCTAGTGGTTGAATCTTGGAAAACTTTTGATGTTTCTATGATTAAATAGATACTTATGTACCTAGAAATGATTTTTGGAAAAAATAAAGAGCAAACTATGAGGCAACTACAATTCAAATTTGACCCGCTTTCAGCTTAATCGGCGGGAATTTGTCTTTTTCACCAGAGGTGGATCAAAACTTTTTACACCCAACCATTTGGTCAATTGTCCATTAAATATGGCCTAATTTTGCAAGAATTATTTGGTAGGTCCTTCAAAAAAAACCCTCATTTCGGGCACTCAAAAAATGGAAAATGGCTCTTTTGTGCAATGAAAGTGAAAACTCCCCAAATCAACATTGTTTGCCATTCCAATATGCACCCTTGTGCACAATATGAGATCATTTGAACAAACTATGCCATGAATGTGGCCATAAGATTGATCATTTGGCTTGAAAGCCATGAATCTCCACGCATGATAGCTCATTTTTTAGAACACTTTTTTAAATTAATTTCCGTATTACAAGTTTATTATTTTTCCTGGAAATTTGGTCACATATAATGACACAATGCGAAGGTTTTCCATGACGGCCACCTCCCGCCTTCGGGCCGCGGAGGCGGAGCGGGTGATGGCCCTGGCTTTCGATGGAGCTGTGGTGGCAATGGCGGCCGGCAATAGCTGCCGACGGGCACCGGCGGCCGAGCATGTGGTAGGTCTTGTGCGCACACCCAACAGGGACGCCATGCGCCTGTAACGCCCTCGATTCAATCGTACACTAATCATACGCGCAAATGTGTACGATCAAGATCAAGGACTCACGGGAAGATATCACAACACAACTCTAGACACAAATTAAAATAATACAAGCTTTATATTACAAGCCAGGGGCCTCGAGGGCTCGAATACATAAGCTCGAAAACAAAAGAGTCAGCGGAAGCAACAGTATCTGAGCACAGACATGAGTTAGACAAGTTTGCCTTAAGAAGGCTAGCACAAAACAACAGCGATCGAAAAGGCAAGGCCTCCTGCCTGGGAGCCTCCTAACTACTCTTGGTCGTCGGTGTCCGTCACATGGTAGTAGGCACCCTCGGGGTAGCAGCCGTCGTCAAAGGTGGCATCTGGCTCCTGGACTCCACCATCTGGTTGCAACAACCAGAAAGAAGAAAGAAGGGGGAAAAGGGGAAGCAAAGCAACCGTGAGTACTCATCCAAAGTACTCGCAAGCAAGGATCTACACTACATATGCAACATTATCAAAGGAAGGCTATATATGTGGACTGGGCTGCAGAAATGCCAGAATAGAGAGAAGGCCTAGTCCTATCGAAGACTAGCATCTTCTGGAAACCACCATCTTGCAGCAAACAAGAGGGAGTAGAGTAGCATAAAGTAAAGTGGTAGTAGTGTTATCAACCTCGGCCAGAGATCCTTTCTCGACTCCCTGCGAGAAAGCAATCCCAGAGCCATACTATCCAGTTATCATCACAATCAAATCCTCATCTCCATCCAGTTCTCATCACAAGTATCCAGTTCTAGTTGTATCGATCGAGATACAACTCCAAGTGTCCGTTACCGTAGGATAGGCTATCGATAGATGTTTTCTTCCCTGCAGGGGTGCACCAACTTACCCACCACGCTCGATTGACTCCGGCCGGACACACTTTCCAGGGTCATGCCCGGCCTCGGCCAAACAATACGCCGCAACCGGACCTAGACTTAACAGAGAGGTCAGCACGCCGGACTAAACCTATGCCCCCAGGGGTCATGGGCCATCTCCCCGGAAACTCCTGCACGTTGCGTACGCGGCCGGTGAGTAGACCTAGCTACCTCCTTCAACAAGGCAGGCGCTTGCGCAGTCCAACCCGGCGCGCGCCACTCAGTCGCTGACGTCTAGTAAGCTTCGGCTGATGTATACGACGCAGAACGCCCATACTATGCCCACGTGATGGTTAGTTCTATCAGGCCAGAGGCCCCTCGGATCAAATATCCAAATCGTAGTGGATTAGGAACACGCGGTAACAAGCAGAGACTCACGAAAGAAGTGACCCCGTTGCCCCGTCTCGAGGACTTGCGGCAAGGGCTAAGAATGCCCGGCCACGCCTCGTAATTATCTCACGGGCACCTTCCAGGTCAACCCGTCTCCACATCACTTTCCAAGTAACAGTTGTAAAGTCCAAGTAGCCGTGTGTCCAAACATCAAGAGGAAAACCCAAGGAATCACCCTCGGTGGTTTCCACTCAATGTAATCATCAAGGTGAACGTAGAGGAATCACCCTCGAGGTTCACACTTGAGGGGTTGCACGACAGAGTCGTATCGGAAGTGGTTAAAGAGGAAATCACCCTCGATGACCACGACCGAATAGCTACACTACAGGGTTAACATCAGAAGTGTTGTAGAGGTCTCACCCTCGGCACTCGTTAGTAACCCAGTAGTGTCGAGCAACTAAGGGGAAAGTGATGTGCGGTGTCGGGGCCTGGTCTTCGATCCCGTTGATCGGGTCTTCAATGATGAAGCAGGGGCAACAAGGACAAGGTGGGGGTCACTGATGGATCACTAACCATCCTATACTAAGCAGTTTAGGATAAGCCGGTAAGGTAACAATAAGCAGGTTACAAAAAGAGGCTATGCATCAGAATAGGTGCAAACAATAACAGTAGCAAAATCTAATGCAAGCATGAGAGAATGGAATGGGCGATATCGGGATGATCAAAAGGGGGGGCTTGCCTGGTTGATCTGGCAAGGAGGGGTCGTTGTCGACGACGTAGTCGATCACCGGGGCATCAGCGGCCTCGGGGTCTACCGGAGAGAAGAGGGGGAAGAAACAGTAAATACATAGCAAACAGAGGTAACACTAAGCATGACATGACGATACGTAGCGCTAAGCGTGCTCTAACGCGGTCCTAGACGTTATAGGTGAAGGGGGAAATCAACCGGGAAGGTGTTCCCGGTTCCGGACCTGTGTCAGACAGATGACCGGAGGGGGAAAGTTCCATGTTCAGCATGCTAGGGGCATGTGACAGATGAACGGACCGCGTATTTGGATTCGTTGGATTTTTCTGAGCAACTTTCATGTAGAAAACATTTTCATCGGAGTTACGGGTTAAAAGTTACGGATTTTCGAAGTTTAAACCAATTTCTGAATTATTTTAAAAGCAGAAAAGGAAAACATGGCGTCAGCAGTGACGTCAGCATTGCGTCAGCTCTGCTGACCAGTCAAACTGACAGGTGGGACCCACCTGTCAGCCTCTCTGTCTAACAGAGGCTTAACTAAGCTAACATGGTTAGTTAGGGGGCGTGGGCCCCAGCAGTCAGTGGCTAATTAGATTAACTAATTAACTTTAGTTATATAAACATTTTAATTAACCGAATTATGTGGTGGGGCCTACACGTCAGTGGTAAAGGGCTGCCCAGTCAGCAGTTGACTGGGTCAACCCGGTCAACTGGGGCCATAGGGCCCGCTGGCAGCGAGCCAGGGATGGGGCCCGCTCAGCCACGTCGGCGGATGGCGCCGGAGCGACGCCGGCGAGGTAAAACGCGGCGGCGCGGCTCGGGAGGTGGTCGGAAATCACGTATAGGGCACCGTTCGCCGAGTTTTCCGGCGCGTTCAAAAGATATGGCTGCGCCACGTCCAACGGTGGTGGTTGTGGCGGTGGGGGTGACCGGAATCGAGCGTGGCGAGCCCATCGGCGGACGGCCGGAGTCGGGCGCGAGAGGAAACGGCGATGCAGTGCGCTAGCGAGCAAACTGAGAGGCCGGACGAGACATACGTAAAGCGGCGAGTGCAACGGGCGTTGGCCCGTGACCAATTGGCCACCGAAGGCACGCCGGCGACGAGCGCAGGCGACGGCGACGTGCGGGTGAGCATGGAAACAACGACCCCGAGCACGGAGAGCAGCGGCAGGTGGCACGTTTGAAACCTACGGCTACGGCGAGCACGACTGCGAGCTCAGCCGAGCTCGACAGCGTCTGTGGCGATAGCAGCAGCAACATCGGCGGAGCTCCGTTCGGGTAAACATGGCGCGGCGGCTACGGGCAGCGACAGGCAGCGCAAAGAGGACGGGAAGGAAGGTGTGGAGCTCACCGAGCGGTCACGAAAGACCCTTGGTGGTTTAGGAGCAGCAGAGCTCGCCGGGGTGGAAGGGGATCGCCGGCGGCCCGAGGAAGACGTCGACGTGTTCGGCGATGCAAAGCTCCTCTGCTCCCTCCAGCGGCTCCAGAGGACGCGGAAGTCCACGGTGATGCTGAAGAGGACGGCCAGGCCGCGTCGAAGGCACGGTGACCGTGGAGAATACAAAGATGCGGCGACGGTGGTGCTCGGAGGTGGATGGGGAACGAAGGGGAGAGGCAACGAGCAGGCGGAGAGGGCGAGGGGAATCTAGGAGTGGGTGGAGGTAGGTGGGGGGAGGTCTCGAGGAGCCGGAGGGGAGGGGCCCTTATCCACCCGCGGCGTTGCCGGCGAGGTGGTCGGGCGGCGACGAGCCCCTGTAGCGGCGCGCATCGGGGGAACAGGAGGGAGGGGAGAGCGACCGGGGAGGGGGCATGGGCCGGCCTAGCTAGGCCAGCTAGCGCGGGTGGGCCGAAGCCCAAGTGGGGCAGGGGCTTTCTCTCCCCTCTGTTTTTTTTCTTTTTCTCCTTTTCTTTTCTTTTCCAGCAGCTTTTGCATTTTTCTTTTGCCACAATTGACTTTGCAAAAAATTATGCCACTGGCCAAAACAAACTCAAAGAATTAAAGTGCACTGCCTCAAAAAGGTTGGGTGGCTTTTGGAATAGTTTGCCATTTTCATAAATTAAAAAGGCATTTAATTTATTTCTTAGGCCACTGTTTGAAGTAGCTTAGGCCACTCAAACCTTTTTGCAAAAATGTTGGTTCACCACCAATATTAGTTGTGGAATATTCTGCACATGATGAACATTTTTGTTTTCATGTCTGAGCATTTTGAATTTCAGACAAAATTTGAATTTGAATTCAACTGGAATTTAAAAGAGAAAGGAGACAATTATGATCAGGAACATGTTTAGCAAAAAGATTAACTTAACCCCAGGGGTTACTGTAGCATCATTACACCGGGGTGTTACAACTCTCCTCCTCTAAAAGAAATTCTCGTCCCGAGAATTAAGAGGTAGAAGGGAAAAGATCGGGGTATTCGGCCCGGAGGTTATCTTCGCGTTCCCAAGTGGCTTCCTCTTTAGTATGATTCGACCATTGCACCTTGAGGAACTTGGTAACCTTCTGGCGTGTTCGACGTTCAGCTTCTTCAAGAATGCAGATCGGATGCTCCTTGTATGTGAGATCATCTTGAATTTCAATCAATTCCGGATCCACTTCACGTTCCGGATCCTTGAAGCATCGACGAAGTTGCGACACATGGAAGACGTCATGAACGTGAGAGAACTGAGGTGGCAACTCCAGTTGATAAGCCACCAGTCCACGACGGGCGAGAATACGGAAGGGACCAATGTAGCGAGGAGCTAACTTTCCCTTGACTCCGAACCGATGAGTGCCTCTCAAAGGAGTGACACGCAGATAAGCTTGTTCACCAGGTTGATAAGTTGAACCCCAGTGTTTCCGGTCATAGTTGCTCTTCTGGCGGGATTGGGCCGCCTTGAGATTATCCCGGACAATGCGAACCTGCTCTTCAGCTTGTTGAATAATGTCTGGACCAATGAGTGCTCGTTCCCCAGTTTCGGACCAATTCAGAGGGGTTCGGCACTTACGTCCATAAAGCACTTCAAAGGGTGCCATCTTCAAGCTGGCTTGATAGCTGTTGTTATAAGAGAACTCCGCATAAGGGAGAGATTCTTCCCACTTCTTGCCGAAAGAAATAACACAAGCTCGAAACATGTCTTCAAGAATTTGATTGACTCGCTCGACTTGGCCTTGGGATTGGGGATGATAAGCAGTGCTCCAGGTAATATGAGTACCCATTGCCTCTTGGAAACTATCCCAGAACTTAGAAGTGAAAATACTTCCGCGGTCTGAACTGATCTCCTTCGGAATGCCGTGGAGTGACACAATTCGGGAGATATACAAGGTTGCCAATTGACTAGCAGTGATAGTCTCCTTGACTGGCAGAAAGTGAGCAACCTTCGAGAATTGGTCGATGACGACAAAGATAGCATCGTTACCTTTCTGAGACTTGGGAAGGCCAGTGACGAAGTCCATTTGGATCTTATCCCACTTCCATTCAGGAATCGGAAGCGGTTGTAGAAGTCCAGCCGGTTTTTGATGTTCTGCTTTGACGCGACGGCAAACGTCACATTCTTCGATATATCGAGCAATGTCTTGCTTCATCTTAGACCACCAGTACTTCTGACGGATGTCAAGATACATCTTGGTACTTCCTGGATGAATAGAGAGAGGGGTGTCATGCGCTTCTTTCATCACCTTCTCTGTCATAAGCTCGAACCGGGGTACGACAATGCGATCTCTGAAGTATAAGGTTCCATCTTCACCAAGTGAGAAATCTCTGGATTTCTCTAAGGCAAGATCCTTTTTCATCAGATCAACATGAGCATCTTTGGCTTGAGCAGACTTGATTGCTTTCAGAAGAGTTGGTTCCAAAACAAGGTTATTCAGAGAACCCTGTGGAATTAGTTGAAGGTTCAGCTTGCATAGCTCTTCATAAAGGCGGGGTTGAGCTTTGTAGACCTGGTGATTATTGCAATAAGACTTTCGGCTTAGGGCATCGGCCATTACATTAGCCTTGCCAGGTGTATAAGATATACCGCAGTTGTAGTCAGCAATAGCTTCCATCCATCGCTGCTGACGGAGGTTCAGATCTGGCTGAGTAAACAGGTACTTCAGACTCTGATGATCAGTGAAGATCTCACAACGATTACCGAGAAGGTATTGTCGCCATAGCTTCAATGCAAAGATAACCGCTGCAAGCTCAAGGTCATGAACCGGGTAGTTTTCTTCGTGAGGACGCACTTGACGGGAGGCATAGGCAATCACCCTGCGCTCTTGCATTAGAACACAGCCTAACCCTTGACGTGAAGCGTCACAATAGATGACAAAGTCCTTGCGAGAATCAGGGGGAGCAAGCACTGGGGAAGAAGTCAGTTTATCCTTGAGTGCCTGGAAACTTTCCTGACATTTGTCTGTCCAATCGAACTTAACGCCTTTGTGAAGCAGATTAGTCAGTGGCTTGGCGATCTTGGAGAAGTTCTCGACAAAGCGGCGACAATAGCTGGCTAGTCCGAGAAAGCTTCTGACTTGCTTGACAGTCTTCGGAGGGGTCCAGTCAAGAATAGCTTGAACGCGCTCTGGGTTGACGGCAATACCATCCTTGGAGATAACATGACCAAGGTAGGTGACTTCGGGTAACCAGAATTCACACTTGGAATACTTGGCATAAAGTTGATGCTCTCGAAGCTTCTCCAGAACAAGACGAAGATGTTCAGCATGTTCTTCTTTATTCTTCGAATATACCAGTATATCATCCAGATAGACTACGACGAACTTGTCGAGGTAATCCATGAATATATAGTTCATCAGACGAGAGAATGTAGCTGGAGCATTGGTTAAACCGAATGACATGACGGTGTACTCGTAAGAACCATAATGAGTCACAAATGCGGTCTTTGGAATATCCTCTTCACGAACACAGATCTGGTGGTAACCCAACCTCAAGTCGAGTTTAGAGAATATTGATGAACCAGCCAGTTGATCATACAGATCATTGATCCGAGGAAGGGGATATTTGTTTTGAATTGTAGCTTGGTTGATAGGACGATAGTCTTGGACCAAACGGTTCGTACCGTCCTTCTTCTTGACGAAGAGAGAAGGTGCTCCCCAAGCAGAGGAACTTGGACGAATGAAACCCTTGTGAAGAGATTTGTCGATTTCCTCCTTAAGCTCAAGGAGTTCATGAGGTGGCATCTTGTAGGGTCGTTTTGCAATAGGAACGGTGCCTGGTTTCAAGTCGATGACGAACTCGACAGCCCGGGCAGGGGGTATTCCTGGAAGTTCTTCTGGAAATACGTCTTGGAAGTTGCGAACGACTGGAATCTTTTCAATTCCCTCAAGAGGTGCCGCGTTCAACGCATTCAAAGCATAAAGTCGTGCTTCAGCGTTTTGAACAAGCTGAGCATGGTAGGTTACAATCTCATCTGAAGGATGTAGGAGGTGAACGACCTTGGTAGCGCAAACGATAGAGGCAGTATGCGCTTTCAACCATTCCATTCCCAGAATGAGGTCAATATTGGAAGACTCCAGAATAATGGGAGAAACAAGGAATTCCAACCCTTCAATTTCAACAGGAACGTCACGACCAATCATGGTAGTTTGACATCGGCCCACAGGGGTGCGTACCACTATCGGAGTGTTCATGGGCTCGCATCGAATGTCATGTGCGTAAGCAAAATTTTCTGACATGAATGAATGTGATGCTCCTGAATCAAACAAAACAGAAGCTGGTACTGAATTAACAAGGAGAGTACCCATCACAGTGGCAGGCTGGTCTTGAGCTTCATTCAGATCAATATGATTAGCCTGACCACGACCATAAGGTCTGGCATTGTTGTTATGGGGCTGATTGTTACGGTCGGTTGAAGACAGAGCCAGCTGATTCTGATTCTGAGGGCATTTCCTGGAGCGGTGACCTGGAAGGCCACACTTGAAGCACAGACCAGCATTGGGATTGGGAGCAGAAGCTTGGGGTGGTACAGCCCGAAGGGGCTGCCTCTGCGGTTGAGGAGGCAGACGAGGTGCAACATAGGACTGTCTTGGTGCAGGTGCAGTTGGACGATACATGCTGTGAGGAATCCATATCCGACGCTTCTGCGCTGACGGGCCCGAAGGTGGGTCAGCGTCACGGCTACGCCTGAGGGATCCCTGGTGTTCTTGAAGACCAGTCTCAACCTGAATAGCCTTGTTCACCAAGGTGGCGAAGTCGGCAAAGTCATGAATGAGCAGTGCTAGCTTGATATCTGGGTGAAGTCCATCACGAAACTTTTCTTGCTTACGAGCATCAGTTGCAATGTCTTCTTCAGCATAACGTGACAAGTCCAGAAATTCCCGTTGATAAGCATCTACAGTCTTGTTGCCTTGGGTGAGGTTGCGGAACTCTTGCTTCTTCCTGTCCATGGTTCCCTGAGGAATGCAACGGGCACGGAAGGCAGCTTGGAAATCCGGCCAAGTAATGACCGTTCCAGCAGGTAGGGTACGCCTGTGGCTGTCCCACCATTGAGCAGCAGGACCCTTCAGAAAGAAAGTTGCGAAGGTGACATAGCTGGCAGGGGCAACACTAGCAGACTCCATTTCATATGTGATGTCGCGGAGCCAGTCATCAGCATCAAGGGGTTGAGTTGAGCTGCGGTAGATAGATGGGTTGAGGCGCATGAAGTCCTGCAGAGTTACTCGGGTTGGATGTTGATTCATGTTCGGACGAGGAAACTGAGCCATCATTCCTTCCATGAACTGGCGAGTTAACTCAAACTGTTGCCTCATTCCAGTAAAGAATTCAGGCGGTGGTGGGTCGTTGGCACCACAGCCACGACCAGCGGGTCTAACCATCCTGCTAACATGTAACAGGGGTAGTTCAACATTGAGCATTTGCAAAGATAAGGATCAGTCATGATGAAAACATGCATAATGAAGGAGGTACGATGGATTCCACTCCGTAGTCAACACGACAGGGTGTGCACTACTCAAAAAGCTATTCTAAGGAATAACTATGGCTTCATCCAACTTCGGGGTGAATGTGGTCACGGGATCCTAATGTTAGTAAATTCATTTAACCTGAGTAGAAGAGAGTTCAGAGGCCCAGAGTATAGACGAGGAGTAAAAGATGCTAATACCACCCAATAGCGACGTGGGCCCGTAAGCCACACAGCCAATGTTAGTAAAAGTTTTCAGTGACTAGACTCAACTTCGGCCAAGGAGTTGGAAAGGGGGCTACCTACAGGCAGTCGGCTCTGATACCAACTTGTAACGCCCTCGATTCAATCGTACACTAATCATACACGCAAATGTGTACGATCAAGATCAAGGACTCACGGGAAGATATCACAACACAACTCTAGACACAAATTAAAATAATACAAGCTTTATATTACAAGCCAGGGGCCTCGAGGGCTCGAATACATAAGCTCGAAAACAAAAGAGTCAGCGGAAGCAACAATATCTGAGCACAGACATGAGTTAGACAAGTTTGCCTTAAGAAGGCTAGCACAAAACAACAGCGATCGAAAAGGCAAGGCCTCCTGCCTGGGAGCCTCCTAACTACTCTTGGTCGTCGGTGTCCGTCACATGGTAGTAGGCACACTCGGGGTAGCAGCCGTCATCAAAGGTGGCATCTGGCTCCTGGACTCCACCATCTGGTTGCAACAACCAGAAAGAAGAAAGAAGGGGGAAAAGGGGAAGCAAAGCAACCGTGAGTACTCATCCAAAGTACTCGCAAGCAAGGATCTACACTACATATGCAACATTATCAAAGGAAGGCTATATATGTGGACTGGGCTGCAGAAATGCCAGAATAGAGAGAAGGCCTAGTCCTATCGAAGACTAGCATCTTCTGGAAACCACCATCTTGCAGCAAACAAGAGGGAGTAGAGTAGCATAAAGTAAAGTGGTAGTAGTGTTATCAACCTCGGCCAGAGATCCTTTCTCGACTCCCTGCGAGAAAGCAATCCCAGAGCCATACTATCCAGTTATCATCACAATCAAATCCTCATCTCCATCCAGTTCTCATCACAAGTATCCAGTTCTAGTTGTATCGATCGGGATACAACTCCAAGTGTCCGTTACCGTAGGACAGGCTATCGATAGATGTTTTCTTCCCTGCAGGGGTGCACCAACTTACCCACCACGCTCGATTGACTCCGGCCGGACACACTTTCCAGGGTCATGCCCGGCCTCGGCCAAACAATACGCCGCAACCCGACCTAGACTTAACAGAGAGGTCAGCACGCCGGACTAAACCTATGCCCCCAGGGGTCATGGGCCATCTCCCCGGAAACTCCTGCACGTTGCGTACGCGGCCGGTGAGCAGACCTAGCTACCTCCTTCAACAAGGCAGGCGCTTGCGCAGTCCAACCCGGCGCGCGCCACTCAGTCGCTGACGTCTAGTAAGCTTCGGCTGATGTATACGACGCAGAACGCCCATACTATGCCCACGTGATGGTTAGTGCTATCAGGCCAGAGGCCCCTCGGATCAAATATCCAAATCGTAGTGGATTAGGAACGCGCGGTAACAAGCAGAGACTCACGAAAGAAGTGACCCCGTTGCCCCGTCTCGAGGACTTGCGGCAAGGGCTAAGAATGCCCGGCCACGCCTCGTAATTATCTCACGGGCACCTTCCAGGTCAACCCGTCTCCACATCACTTTCCAAGTAACAGTTGTAAAGTCCAAGTAGCCGTGTGTCCAAACATCAAGAGGAAAACCCAAGGAATCACCCTCGGTGGTTTCCACTCAATGTAATCATCAAGGTGAACGTAGAGGAATCACCCTCGAGGTTCACACTTGAGGGGTTGCACGACAGAGTCGTATCGGAAGTGGTTAAAGAGGAAATCACCCTCGATGACCACGACCGAATAGCTACACTACAGGGTTAACATCAGAAGTGTTGTAGAGGTCTCACCCTCGGCACTCGTTAGTAACCCAGTAGTGTCGAGCAACTAAGGGGAAAGTGATGTGCGGTGTCGGGGCCTGGTCTTCGATCCCGTTGATCGGGTCTTCAATGATGAAGCAGGGGCAACAAGGACAAGGTGGGGGTCACTGATGGATCACTAACCATCCTATACTAAGCAGTTTAGGATAAGCCGGTAAGGTAACAATAAGCAGGTTACAAAAAGAGGCTATGCATCAGAATAGGTGCAAACAATAACAGTAGCAAAATCTAATGCAAGCATGAGAGAATGGAATGGGCGATATCGGGATGATCAAAAGGGGGGGCTTGCCTGGTTGATCTGGCAAGGAGGGGTCGTTGTCGACGACGTAGTCGATCACCGGGGCATCAGCGGCCTCGGGGTCTACCGGAGAGAAGAGGGGGAAGAAACAGTAAATACATAGCAAACAGAGGTAACACTAAGCATGACATGACGATACGTAGCGCTAAGCGTGCTCTAACGCGGTCCTAGACGTTATAGGTGAAGGGGGAAATCAACCGGGAAGGTGTTCCCGGTTCCGGACCTGTGTCAGACAGATGACCGGAGGGGGAAAGTTCCATGTTCAGCATGCTAGGGGCATGTGACAGATGAACGGACCGCGTATTTGGATTCGTTGGATTTTTCTGAGCAACTTTCATGTAGAAAACATTTTCATCGGAGTTACGGGTTAAAAGTTACGGATTTTCGAAGTTTAAACCAATTTCTGAATTATTTTAAAAGCAGAAAAGGAAAACATGACGTCAGCAGTGACGTCAGCATTGCGTCAGCTCTGCTGACCAGTCAAACTGACAGGTGGGACCCACCTGTCAGCCTCTCTGTCTAACAGAGGCTTAACTAAGCTAACAGGGTTAGTTAGGGGGCGTGGGCCCCAGCAGTCAGTGGCTAATTAGATTAACTAATTAACTTTAGTTATATAAACATTTTAATTAACCGAATTATGTGGTGGGGCCTACACGTCAGTGGTAAAGGGCTGCCCAGTCAGCAGTTGACTGGGTCAACCCGGTCAACTGGGGCCATAGGGCCCGCTGGCAGCGAGCCAGGGATGGGGCCCGCTCAGCCACGTTGGCGGATGGCGCCGGAGCGACGCCGGCGAGGTAAAACGCGGCGGCGCGGCTCGGGAGGTGGTCGGAAATCACGTATAGGGCACCGTTCGCCGAGTTTTCCGGCGCGTTCAAAAGATATGGCTGCGCCACGTCCAACGGTGGTGGTTGTGGCAGTGGGGGTGACCGGAATCGAGCGTGGCAAGCCCATCGGTGGACGGCCGGAGTCGGGCGCGAGAGGAAACGGCGATGCAGTGCGCTAGCGAGCAAACTGAGAGGCCGGACGAGACATACGTGAAGCGGCGAGTGCAACGGGCGTTGGCCCGTGACCAATTGGCCACCGAAGGCACGCCGGCGACGAGCGCAGGCGACGGCGACGTGCGGGTGAGCATGGAAACAACGACCCCGAGCACGGAGAGCAGCGGCAGGTGGCGCGTTTGAAACCTACGGCTACGGTGAGCACGACTGCGAGCTCAGCCGAGCTCGACAGCGTCTGTGGCGATAGCAGCAGCAACATCGGCGGAGCTCCGTTCGGTTAAACATGGCGCGGCGGCTACGGGCAGCGACAGGCAGCGCAAAGAGGACGGGAAGGAAGGTGTGGAGCTCACCGAGCGGTCACGAAAGACCCTTGGTGGTTTAGGAGCAGCAGAGCTCGCCGGGGTGGAAGGGGATCGCCGGCGGCCCGAGGAAGACGTCGACGTGTTCGGCGATGCAAAGCTCCTCTGCTCCCTCCAGCGGCTCCAGAGGACGCGGAAGTCCACGGTGATGCTGAAGAGGACGGCCAGGCCGCGTCGAAGGCATGGTGACCACGGAGAATACAAAGATGCGGCGACGGTGGTGCTCGGAGGTGGATGGGGAACGAAGGGGAGAGGCAACGAGCAGGCGGAGAGGGCGAGGGGAATCTAGGAGTGGGTGGAGGTAGGTGGGGGGAGGTCTCGAGGAGCCGGAGGGGAGGGGCCCTTATCCACCCGTGGCGTTGCCGGCGAGGTGGTCGGGCGACGACGAGCCCCTGTAGCGGCGCGCATCGGGGGAACAGGAGGGAGGGGAGAGCGACCGGGGAGGGGGCATGGGCCGGCCTAGCTAGGCCAGCTAGCGCGGGTGGGCCGAAGCCCAAGTGGGGCAGGGGCTTTCTCTCCCCTCTGTTTTTTTTTCTTTTCTCCTTTTCTTTTCTTTTCCAGCAGCTTTTGCATTTTTCTTTTGCCACAATTGACTTTGCAAAAATTATGCCACTGGCCAAAACAAACTCAAAGAATTAAAGTGCACTGCCTCAAAAAGGTTGGGTGGCTTTTGGAATAGTTTGCCATTTTCATAAATTAAAAAGGCATTTAATTTATTTCTTAGGCCACTGTTGGAAGTAGCTTAGGCCACTCAAACCTTTTTGAAAAAAATGTTGGTTCACCACCAATAGTAGTTGTGGATTATTCTGCACATGATGAACATTTTTGATTTCATGTCTGAGCATTTTGAATTTCAGACAAAATTTGAATTTGAATTCAACTGGAATTTAAAAGAGAAAGGAGACAATTATGATCAGGAACATGTTTAGCAAAAAGATTAACTTAACCCCAGGGGTTACTGTAGCATCATTACACCGGGGTGTTACAGCGCCCTACACTACGCCGAGGACCGCGGCCTCCGCCGCGGTGTAGCCTCCTAGCTGGAGCTATTGTCTGATGGCGGCGGAGTGGCTGAGCGAGGACGACAGACCGGTGCCATTGGCGATTGTGGGAGAAGTAGATGAGATAAGCTACTGGGTGAGAGGGGAAAATGCGACACAGGACTTGCCAGCTGATACGTCTCCAATGTATCTATATTTTTTGATTTTTCCATGCTATTATATTACCCCTTTTGGATGTTTATGGGCTTTATTTTACACATTTATATCATATTTTGGGACTAACTTACTAACCGAAGGCCCAACCCGTATTACTGTTTTTTTGCCTATTTCGGTATTTCGAAGAAAAGGAATATCAAACGGAGTCCAAACGGAATGAAACCTTCGGGAGCGTGATTTTTGGAACGAACGTGATCCATAGGACTTGGAGTGCAAGTCAATAAGCAGCCGAGGCTCCCACGAGATAGGAGGGCGCGCCCCCTGTCTCATGGGCCCCTCGGGCGGCAACCGACGTACTTCTTCCTCCTATATATACGTACGTACCCCGAAAACATCCAGGGGCAGGACGAAACACAATTCCCACCACTATAACCTTCTGTATCCGCGAGATCTCATCTTGGAGCCTTCGCCGGCACTCTCCCGGAGGGGGGATCGACCACGGAGGGCTTCTACATCAACATCCTTGCCTCTCCGATGAGTTGTGAGTAGTTTACCACAGACCTATGGGTCCATAGTTATTAGCTAGATGGCTTCTTCTCTCTTTTTGGATCTCAATACAATGTTCTCCCCCTCTCTTGTGGAGATCTATTCGATGTAATCTCTTTTTGCAGTGTATTTGTTGAGATCCGATGAATTGTGGGTTTATGATCAAGTTTATCTATGAATAATATTTGAATCTTCTCTGAATTCTTTTATGTATGATTGAGTTATCTTTGCAAGTCTCTTCGAATTATCAGTTTGGTTTGGCCTACTAGATTGGTCTTTCTTGCCATGGGAGAAGTGCTTAGCTTTGGTTTCAATCTTACGGTGTCCTTACCTAGCGACAGAAAGGGTTGCAAGGGACATATTGTATTGTTGCCATCAAGGATAACAAGATGGGGTTTATATCATATTGCTTGAGTTTATCCCTCGACATCATGTCATCTTGCTTAATGCGTTACTCTGTTCTTATGAACTTAATACTCTAGATGCATGCTGGATGGCGGTCGATGTGTGGAGTCATAGTAGTAGATGCAGGCAGGAGTCGGTCTACTTGTTAAGGACGTGAGGCCTATATACATGATCATGCCTAGATAACGTCATAATTATTCGCTTTTCTATCAATTGCTCGACAGTAATTTGTTCACCCACCGTAATACTTATGCTCTCGAGAGAAGCCTCTAGTGAAACCTATGGCCCCCGGGTCTATCTCCTATCATATTTGCTTCCAATCTACTTTTATGCATCTTTATTTTCTGCATCTATATTATAAAATACCAAAAATATATTTATCTTATCATACTATCTCTATCAGATCTCACTTTTGCCAGTGGCCGTGAAGGGATTGACAACACCTTTATCGCGTTGGTTGCAAGTTATTTATTTGTTTGTGTAGGTTTGTTGGACTTGTTGAGGAGCCTCCTACTGGATTGATACCTTGGTTCTCAAAAACTGAGGGAAATACTTACCCTAGTATTGCTGCATCACCCTCTCCTCTTCTAGGAAAACCAACGCAAGCTCAAGATGTAGCAAGAGGATTTCTGGCGCCGTTGCCGGGAAGGTCTTCTCTCAAGTCAATACATACCAAGTAGCCATCACAAACTCATCTCCCTCGCATTTACATTATTTGCCATTTGCCTCTCATTTTCCTCTCCCCACTTTACCCTTGCCCTTTTATTCGCCCTCTCTTTCCCAATCTCCTACTCTCTTTTCCGCTTGCCTTTTTCAGTTTGCTTGTGTGTTGGATTACTTGTTGCCATGGCGCAAGATAATACCAAATTGTGTGATTTCTCGAATACCAATAATAATGATTTCCTTAGTACTCCAATTGCTCCTCTTAATGATGTTGAGTCTTGTGAAATCAATACTGCTTTGCTGAATCTTGTTATGAAAGATCAATTCGCCGGCCTTCCTAGTGAAGAGGCCGATACTAGTCTAAATAAATTTGTTGATTTGTGTGATATGCAAAAGAATAAAGATACGGATAACAATATTTTCAAATCGAAGTTATTTTTGTTTTCACTTAGAGATCGTGCTAAAGTTTGGTTTTCGTCTTTGCCTAAAAAATAGTATTGATTCTTGGAACATGTGCAAAGATGCTTTTATCTCTAAGTATTGTCCTGCCGTTAAGATCATCACTCTTAGGAACGATATTATGAATTTTAAACAACTTGATCATGAGCATGTTGCCCAATCTTGGGAATGAATGAAATTGATGCTTCGCAATTGCCCTACTCATGGTTCGAATTTATGGATGATCATACAAAAATTTTATGCCGGTTTGAACTTTGCTTCTTGAAATGTCTTAGATTCGGCCGCGGGAGGCACGTTTATGGAAATAACGTTGGGTGATGCTACAAAAATTCTTGATAATATTATGGCTAATTATTCTCAATGGCACACCGAAAGATCTTCTAGTAAAAAAGTGCATGCTATAGAAGAAATCAATGTTTTGAGTGGAAAGATGGATGAACTTATGAAATTGTTTGATACTAAAAACACTCCTTTTGATCCTAATGATATGCCTTTGTCTTCCTTGATTGAGAATAATAATGAATCTATGGATGTGAATTTTGTTGGTAGGAATAATTTTGGAAACAATGCTTATAGAGGAAACTTTGATGCTAGACCGTTCCCTAGTAATTCCTCTAATAATTATGGAAATTCCTACAATAATTCTTATGGTAATTTCAATAAGATGCCCTCTTATTTTTAGAATAGTGTGAAAGAATTTATGATTTCTCAAAAGAATTTTAACACTTTGCTTGAAGAAAAATTGCTCAAAGTTGATGATTTGGCTAGGAACGTTGATAGACTTTCGCTTGATGTTGATTATCTTAAGATTAGATCTTCTCCTCCTAAGCATGATATCAATGAGTCTCTCAAAGCAATGAGAATTTCCATTGATGAGTGTAAGGAAAGAACCGCTAGATTGCGTGCTAAAAAGATAGCTTTATAAAAGCGTGTTCTTCTAGTTTCCATGAAAATAATGATGAGGATCTTAAAGTTATTGATGCGTCTCCTATTAGATCTATGTTTTGCAATATGAATTTTGATAATTATGGGACTGATGATGAATCAACTTTGCCTAGAAGGAGTCCCAAGAGTTCGGAGTTTTTAGAGCTTGATGCTAATTTTGGTAAAAGTAAGATTGGATAAGTCACAACTTTAAATAGCGCTGAACCCACTATCTCTGATTTCAAGGAATTTGATTATGATAATTGTTCTTTAGAAGGTTGTATTTCCTTTTTGCAATCCGTTGTTAATTCTCCGCATGCTTATAGTCAAAACAAAGCTTTTACCAAACATATTGTCGATGCCTTGATGCAATCTTTTGATGAAAAACTTAATTTGGAAGTTTCTATACCTAGAAAACTTAATGATGAGTGGGAGCCTACTATAAAGATTAAAATTAAAGATTATGAGTGTTTTGCTTTGTGTGATTTGGGTGCTAGTGTTTCCACGATTCCGAAAACTTTATGTGATATTCTAGGTTTCCATGATCTTGATGTTTGCTCGTTAAATTTGCACCTTGCAGATTCCACCATTAAAAAGCCAATGGGAAGGATAAATGATGTTCTTATTGTTGCAAATAGAAATTTGGTGCCGTGGATTTTATCGTTCTTGATATAGATTGCAATCTTTCTTGCCCCATTATTCTTGGTAGACCTTTCCTTAGAACGATTGGCACGATTATTGATATGAAGGAAGGGAATATTAGAAATCCAATTTCCATTAAAGAAAGGCATGGAGCAGTTTCCAAGAAAGAAAGTCAAATTACCTTATGAATCTATCATGCGAGCTACTTATGAACCAAGTGCCAAAGATGGCACTCATTAGATCTATCTTCGCTTTTATGCCTAGCTAGGGGCGTTAAACGATAGCGCTAGTTGGTAGGCAACCCAATTTTCTTTGTGTTTTTTTTGTTCCTGTTTAGTAATAAATTTTGCATCTACTTTCTGTTTAGATGTGTTTTCATGTTTTATTTAGTATTTGTGCCAAGTAGAACCTATAGGATAAACTATGATGATAGTTGATTTGATTCTGCTGAAAAACAGAAACTTTGCACTCACGAGGAAAAATTCAATAAATCACAGAAACGTGATTTTGCATTGATTCTTTTTGATGCTGATCAATAAACAAATTTTCCAGTACTTCCTATTTTGGTAGGATTTTTAGAGTTCCAGAAATTTGCGTTAGTTACATATTGCTACAGACTATTCTGTTTTTGAAAGATTCTTTTTTTCGTGTGTTGTTTGCTTATTTTGATGCATCTATTGCTAGTAAAATAGTTTATAAACCATAGAGAAGTTGGAATACAGTAGTTTTAACACCAAAATAAATAAAGAATGAGTTCATTACAGTACCTTATGTGGTGGTTTTGTTTTCTTTCACTAATGGAGCTTATAAGATTTCCTGTTGAGTTTTGTGTTGTGAAGTTTTCAAGTTTTGGGTAAAGCTTTTATGGACTATGGAATAAAGAGTGGCAAGAGCCTAAGCTTGGGGACGCCCAAGGCACCCCAATATATTCAAGGGTAGCCAAAAGCCTAATCTTGGGGATGCCCCGGGAAGGCATCCCCTCTTTCGTCCTCCTTCATTGGTAACTTTACTTGGAGCTATATTTTTATTCGCCACATGATATGTGTTTTGCTTGGAGCGACATATATTGTATTAGTCTTTGATTTTTAATTTACCAAAATCGTCCTTGCTGTACACACCTTTTTGGAGAAGCCTATTTGTTTATAATTTGCTAGAATACTCTATGTGCTTCACTTATATCTTTTGAGCTTGATAGTTTTTGCTCTAGTGCTTCACTTATATTTTTTCAGCACGGTGGTGACTTCATTTTATAGAAATGGCTAGTCTCTCATGCTTCACTTATATTATTTTGAGAGTCTTTTAGAACAGCATAGTATTTTCTATGGTTATAATTTGGTCCTAGAATGGTGAGCATCCAAGTTGGGTATAATAAAAACTATGATAGGAAGTGAATTGGATGCTATGATCAATTTGATACTTGATAATAGTTTTGAGATTTGGAGGTAGTGATATTAAAGTCATGCTAGTTGGGTGATTATGAATTTGAAGAATGCTTGTGTTGAAGTTAGCAAGTCTCGTAGCATGCATGTATGGTTAAAGTTATGTAACAAATTTGAAACATGAAGTGTACCTGGCTTGTGCATCCTTATGAGTGGCGGTCGGGGACGAGCGATGGTCTTTTCCTACCAATCTATCCCCCTAGGAGCATGCGCGTAGTACTTGATTTTTGATGACTTCTAAATTTTTGCAATAAGTATATGAGTTCTTTTGACTAATATTGAGTCCATGGATTATACACACTTTTGCCTTTCCGCCATTGCTAGCCTCTTCGGTACTGTGCATTGCCCTTTCTCACCTTGAGAGTTGGTGCAAACTTCGCCGGTGCATCCAAACCCTGTGATATGATACGCTCTATCAAACATAAACCTCCTTATATCTTCCTAAAAAAATCCACCATACCTACCTATTATGGCATTTCCATAGCCATTCCGAGATATATTGCCATGCAACTTTCCACCGTTCCATTTATCATCATCATGACATACATTACTTTTGTCATATTGCCATTGCATGATCATGTAGTTGACATCGTATTTGTGGCAAAGCCACGATGCATTATTTTTCATACATGTCACTCTTGATTCATTGCACCATCCCGGTACACCGCCGGAGGCATTCATATAGAGTCATATCTTGTTCTAGTTTCAAGTTGTAATTCATATGTTGTAATCAATATAAGTGTGATGATTATCATTTTTAGAGCATTGCCTAAAGAAAAAAAAAAGAAAGGCCAAAAGAAAAAAAAAGAAAGGCCAAAAAAAAGAAAAAGAAAAATAAAAAAATAAAAAAAAGAAAAAAAGAAAAAAAAGAGAAAATAAATAAATAAAAAGTGCAACGCTACTATCTCTTTTTCCACACTTGTGCTTCAAAGTAGCACCTTGTTCTTCATGTAGTGAGTCTCATATATTGTGCTTCAAAGTAGCACCATGTTTTCATATAGTGAGTCTCATAAGTTGTCCTTTCCATACTAGTGGGAATTTTTCATTATAGAACTTGGCTTGTATATTCCTACGGTGGGCTTCCTCAAATGCCCTAGGTCTTCGTGAGCAAGCAAGTTGGATGCACACCCACTAGTTTTCTTTTGTTGAGCATCTATTTATAGCTCTAGTGCATCCATTGCATGGCAATCCCTACTCCTCATGTTGACATCAATTAATGGGCATCTCCATAGCCCGTTGATTATCCTCGTCAATGTGAGACTTTCTCCTTTTTGGTCTTCTCCACACAATCCCCATCAACATATTCTATTCCACCCATAGTGCTATGTCCATGGCTCACGCTCATGTATTGCGTGCAGGTTGAAAAGTTTGAGATTATTTAAGTATGAAACATTGCTTGGCTTGTCATCGGGGGTATAGAAGTTGGAACATCTTTGTGTGACGAAAATGAATCATAGCCTAACTATATGATTTTGTAGGGATGAACTTTCTTTTGCCATGTTATTTTGAGAAGACATGATTACCTTGATTAGTATGCTTGAGGTGTTACTATTTCTTTTATCAATATGAAATTTTATTTTGAATCATTTGGATCTGAACATTCATGCCACATTAAAGAAAATTACATTGAGAATTATGCTAGGTAGCATTCCACATCAAAAATTTCTTTTTTTATCATTTACCTACTCGAGGACGAGCAGGAATTAAGCTTGGGGATTCTTGATACGTCTCCAATGTATCTATAATTTTTGATTGTTCCATGCTATTATATTAACCCTTTTGGATGTTTATGGGCTTTATTTTACACATTTATATCATTTTGGCACTAACCTACAAACCGGAGGCCCAGCCCGTATTGCTGTTTTTTTGCCTATTTCAGTATTTCGAAGAAAAGGAATATCAAATGGCGTCCAAACGGAATGAAACCTTCGGGAGCGTGATTTTTGGAACGAACGTGATCTAGAGGACTTGGAGTGCAAGTCAAGAAGCAGCTGAGGCTCCCACGAGATATGAGGGCGCGCCCCCTGTCTCGTGGACCCCTCGGGCGGCCACCGACGTACTTCTTCCTCCTATATATACCTACGTACCCCGAAAACATCCAGGTGCAGGACGAAACACAATTTCCACCACCATAACCTTCTGTATCCGCGATATCTCATCTTGGAGCCTTTGCCGGCACTCTGTCGGAGGGGGAATCGACCACGAAGGGCTACTACATCAACATCTTTGCCTCTCCGATGAGTTGTGAGTAGTTTACCACACACCTACAGGTCCATAGTTATTAGCTAGATGGCTTCTTCTCTCTTTTTGGATCTCAATACAATGTTCTCCCCCTCTCTTGTGGAGATCTATTCGATGTAATCTCTTTTTGCGGTGTGTTTGTCGAGATCCGATGAATTGTGGGTTTATGATCAAGTTTATATATGAATAATATTTGAATCTTCTCTGAATTCTTTTATGTATGATTGAGTTATCTTTGCAAGTCTCTTCGAATTATCAGTTTGGTTTGGCCTACTAGATTGGTCTTTCTTGCCATGGGAGAAGTGCTTAGCTTTGGGTTCAATCTTGCCGTGTCCTTACCCAGTGACATAAAGGGTTGCAAGGCACGTATTGTATTGTTGCCATCGAGAATAAAAAGATGGGGTTTATATCATATTGCTTGAGTTTATCCCTCTACATCATGTCATCTTGCTTAATGCGTTACTCTGTTCTTATGAACTTAATACTCTAGATGCATGCTGGATAGCGGTCGATGTGTGGAGTCATAGTAGTAGATGCAGGCAGGAGTCGGTCTACTTGTTATGGACGTGATGCCTATATACATGATCATGCCTAGATAGCGTCATAATTATTCGCTTTTCTAACAATTGCTCGACAGTAATTTGTTCACCCACCGTAATACTTATGCTCTCGAGAGAAGCCTCTAGTGAAACCTATGGCCCCCGGGTCTATCTCCTATCATATTTGCTTCCAATCTTCTTTTATTTGCATCTTTATTTTCTGCATCTATATTATAAAATACCAAAAATATATTTATCTTATCATACTATCTCTATCTTCTGCATCTATATTTATCTTATCATACTATCTTTATTTTCTGCATCTATATTTGACAACCCCTTTGTCGCGTTGGTTGCGAGTTCTTTATTTGTTTGTGTAGGTTCGTGGGACTTGTTGGGGATACTACCACTAGGCGTAAACCGGCCTACTTGGGCCGGGTAAACTTCATTAGTGGTATAAGCAGATGAAGGCCCAAGGCCTATAGTCGGTTTAGAATCTGTAGCCGTAAACCGACCTTATGTATAACTTGTATTGTAAGTTAGGAATAGAGAGATACCAACCGGGATACGAGTATGAACCGGTTGGGACTCTATGGACCGACGGGCGTCACCCGTGTATATAAGGGGACGACCCGGCGGCGGTTCAGGACAGACAATGACAACTCGAGCCTGGGCGAAGCTTGTTTGCTCCCTAGCCATCGAGACCATATCAATTCCATCACAACTAGACGTAGGCTTTACCTTCATCGAAGGGGCCGAACTAGTAGAAAACCCTCGTGTCTTTGTGTCCGCTTTAACCCCTTCAAGTAAACCCGTGGCGATGGCTCCACGACTAAGTCCTTTCACTAGGACATCTGCCGTGACAAATCCACGACAGTTGGCGCCCACCGTGGGGCTATCGCACGATGGTTTGACGATCTTGGAGGGCAAGCTCAAAGGACTCGAAGGCTATGCTGTGGGCCAGATGACCAAGAGTCGTCGTGGCAAGATCTACATCGACGACGCAAGATGGGGTCCCAAGGCCGATTCGATTGAGTACGGGTACCGGGTCCCCTTTGGTGGCATACACGTTTTCATCGGCAAGATTGGTGAGCCGGGGCCTGAGCCGGACATCTGCATCGACCTCGTCGAGACGGCTCAGCGTGCGAGATCTACCCAGGCTAAACCGGCCGTGAAGCGTGCCTTCGTTGGAGTCATCCACGGAGGAGGGCGTGAGGACGAGTCAGAACACGGTAGCGAGGCCGTCGTCTATTCCGGCGACGAGTCCTCGACCGGAGAGACCGAATCACTATACCAGTTACAAGACAACCAGGTTAGGGGCTGTTCCGATGGCGACAGTATTCCGGACCCCCTAGGCCAGGTCAACCGGGTTGGAATATTCATGGCCGGCACACAGGCGGCGAATCACTCTTTGACCGCCGCGGCAATGCTCTCCGGATCAGCAGGGGCAGGAGGCCTTGTGCGCCCGCCGGTTCAAGTTCTATCTGATCTATTTGATACACTAGCCGCGCTCATGGCAGAGGACAATCCGGCGGATCAGGAGGCCCATAATACAGAAATTGCAAAGGGGAGAGAGCAGATCGTGCAAGCCAAAGCGGATCTGGCCGTAGAAAAAGACAGGATGGCCGCAGAGCGGGCCGCTTTGGACGCCCAGGCTTATAAGCTCATGCTTGACCAGAACGCATCACAGGAGGTCTTAAAGCGGAAGCACAGGTCACGCCTGCCGTTAGGGTTTGATCCCCGAAATCTCTTTCACACTCCAGGAGCTGGACCCAGTAATCCGCCGCGGCACCTGGAGACAAACCGGATTGAGGCACCAGGACCAGGGGGGACGGTCCAACCTCGCCTGATGGAACCTCCTCAGCAGAACATTGTGATTCTTCCGCCGGTCCAGACGCCCCCAGGTCATTATTCTAATCCTATGGACAACCTTGTTGCGGCCGCTGCGCGGTTAGAGGCTATCCCAGTCGAAGGGGACTCTCCGCAAGCGATAGAGACACGCCGGGTTAAGGAGCTTCTCCGGACCGCGCTGATTCAGCAGGAAGCATACTCGTACAGCCGTGATCGGATTCACTCTACGCCCCGTCCAAGCCGGAGCTATAGCAGGCGCATGGATGAACTGGCCATATCGAGCAATGCGCGAGGCCGTGAAGCAGCCCATGGCAATAGCCCGACAGGCGGTGTTCGCGATGCTCAGGATGTGGTGGACCGGGCCCGGGCACGGAGGGAAGCCGAGTTAGCAGCGTAGGATGATGCAGATCAACTTACACCGGTTCGCCCTACCACCTTCGCCGGACCAGGAGTCGCATCCGCTTTGGGAGTACCTTGTTTAATCCCCGCTTTACGCAATGTGTGCCTGCCAAAAGATTTCAAGGGTCCACGCAAGGTGCCGAATTACACCGCTGATTTATCCCCTGAAGCGTGGATAGAGAGTTATGAGATGGCCATGGAGATGTTAGACGTGGATGAGACCGCATGTGCAAAATACTTCACCATGATGCTTGAAGGCACGGCGCGTACCTGGTTGAAGAGCCTACCGCCCAATTCTGTCAGCTCATGGGCCCAGTTGTGGGCCCGGTTTATCCAGAATTTCAAGGATACGTGTAAGCAGCCCAAATCCATAGTAGACCCGGCGGCTTGTGTCCAAGGGGAAGGAGAATCAACGACCCATTGGGTGCGCCGCGTTTCGGAAATTTTGCACTCGTCCAACAGGATTAGTGCTGACTCTGCGATCTTAACCCTGGAAGGCAACTGCCGGTTTGAGCCTTTAAAATTGAAATTGGGACGCATGAAGCGGTTCTGTAATGACATGGGAACCCTCATGGCCGCTCTAGTGAAGTATGCTGATTCAGACAGTACCAAGGATCCCGAGACTGATGATGATGAAGCAGGGAAGGGAAGGAAGAATAGCAACTCCAAACAGCAGCAGTATAAACCGGCGGGTCATGGAAACGGAGGCAAGGGCAAGGCGGATGGCAGCATGGACTTTGTGGTCAACACTAATGCACATGACAGGGGGCAGCGGCGCAGAGGTAAAGCGGCAAATCGTAATGGGGCTCCCAATCCTAACGCAAGCCGCTTGAGTTATTTGATGAATCAGCCTTGCCCGAAGCACGGGACGAAGGAGGCGCCGGCTAACCATCTTTGGAAGGATTGTTATATCATGCAGGAGTTTAAAAACTCTAATGCCTTCCGGTATGATCACGGGTCAGGTGGCGATTCAGGATCCGGTTTTCATGGGCCGGATCATGATGGAGCTTCCAGTTCAGGTCGCAATCAGGGCGGTCACAATCACCAGAATAATCAGAACGGCCAGCAGCAGCAGCAGCAGCAGTCGGGTTATCAGAGCCAGCCAAAACAGTTGAACAATGGGGAATATCATGTTTTCACAACTAGCTTGGATAAACGCGACCAAAAACTCCACAAGCGAGCAGTGAATTCTGCTGAACCGGCCTTACCACGTTACTTGCGCTGGTCGGAACAGCCTATCGTGTGGAGCAGAGAGGATCACCCGCCCCGGGTTGATAATCCGGGCCAGCTAGCATTAGTGGTAGACCCTCAGGTGGGGGGTTATAAATTCACCAAGGTACTCATGGATGGAGGAAGCAGTATTAACATACTATACTATGAGACATTCCGTCGCATGGGTTTAACAGACAAAGATCTCAGACCGTCTAATACGGTGTTCCATGGTGTGGTGCCTGGCAAATCTGCATATCCTGTTGGTAAGATAGCCCTGGACGTGGCCTTTGGGGACGAGCACGACTCCCGGTCGGAAAAACTAACATTTGAGGTGGTGAAGATCCAGAGCCCATATCATGCCTTGTTTGGCCGGCCGGCTTACGCCAAGTTCATGGCGCGGCCTTGTTATATCTACTTGCAGCTCAAGATGCCGGGTTACAAGGGGACAATAACGGTTCATGGGAGCCGTAGGGTCGCTTTGGAATGTGAGGAAGGTGATGCGGCTTATGCAGAGTCGGTCTGTGCCACGGAGGAGTTGAAGTACTATAAGGACAATGTTGATCCAGCGGATATGACTCCTTTGAAGAAGCCAACTACAGAGCATGATTCGGATCTGAAGTTCAAATCGGCAGCTGAGACCAAGCTTGTTGACTTCGTGCCCGGCGATTCGTCCAAGCAGTTCACTGTCAGTGCCAATTTGGATCCCAAATAGGAAAGCGCGCTCATCGAGTTCATCCGTGAGAATCGGGACATCTTCACATGGAAACCATCCGACATGCTAGGTGTACCGAGGGAACTCGCTGAGCACACCCTTAATGTGGATCCTAGGTATAAACCAGTGAAGCAATTCCTCCGCCGGTTTAACGAAGAAAGGCGAAAGGCCATTGGAGAGGAAGTGGCCAGGCTTTTGGCAGCTGGCTTTATCATTGAGGTGTTCCATCCAGAGTGGCTTGCTAATCTGGTGCTGGTTCTTAAGAAAAATGGCACTTGGCGTATGTGTGTGGATTACACAGATCTTAACAGGGCCTGTCCAGCGGATCCTTTTGCCCTCCCCCGCATTGACCAGATCATTGATGCCACGACGGGTTGTGAGCGTTTGAGTTTTTTGGATGCATACTCTGGATATCATCAGATCAAAATGGCGGTTAAGGACCAGGAGAAAACAACGTTTATTACTCCCTTTGGAGCCTTCTGCTATGTATCTATGCCCTTCGGACTCAAGAGTGCCCAAGCCACCTATCAACGGTGTGTACAGAATTGCCTGCATAAACAGATCGGCCGCAATGTGCACGCCTATGTGGATGATATTGTAGTAAAATCAAGGCAGAAGGAGACGCTGGTGGATGACTTGAAGGAAACCTTTGACAACTTGCGGGTTTACAAGATGATGCTTAATCCAGCCAAGTGTGTCTTTGGTGTTCCGGCAGGCAAGTTACTAGGTTTCCTGGTGTCTAATAGAGGAATTGAGGCTAATCCGGAGAAGATTACAGCTATCACCTCCCTGGCTAAACCGAAGTGCATCAATGATGTTCAGCGCTTGGCGGGCCGAATCGCCGCACTAAGCCGGTTTATCAGCCGCCTCGGAGAAAAGGCCATTCCTTTGTACCAAATGCTGAGGAAGACAGACCATTTCATTTGGAGTCCGACTACTGATGAAGCATTTGAGGACTTGAAGCGGCAGTTAGCCAATCCGCCTGTCCTTGCAGCTCCGGTCGACAAGGAGCCACTATTATTATACGTAGCAGCCAATGCTCGGGCAGTTAGCGTGGCTATTGTGGTGGAACGCAAGGAGGTAGGCAAGGAGTATCCGGTTCGGCGGCCGGTTTATTATATCAGCGAAGTGCTTATTGAATCCAAGCAAAGGTATCCGCATTGGCAGAAGCTAGTCTATGGTGTTTTCATGGCCAGTCGGAAGTTGAAGCAGTATTTTCAAGGGCACCCCATCACAGTGGTCAGTTCAGCTCCCTTGGGTGACATCATACAGAACCGGGAGGCGACTGGCCGGATTGCCAAGTGGGCTATAGAGCTTGGGCCACACGGACTGAAGTATGTACCTCGGACGGCGGTGAAGTCTCAAGCACTTGTTGATTTCATCAATGATTGGACGGAGTTACAAGCACCAGAGGAGAAGCCGGATCACACATATTGGACTATTCATTTTGATGGATCCAGGCAACTGGAAGGCTCGGGGGCTGGAGTCGTATTAACTTCCCCACGAGGTGATAAGTTTTGTTATGTTCTCCGCTTAATGTTCCCTTGTACTAATAATGCAGCTGAGTACGAAGCCTTGCTCCATGGTCTCCGGATGGCTAAAGAGATGAACTTAAGCCGGGTTATGTGCTTCGGTGACTCGGACCTCGTGGCTCAACAGGTGTCTGGCACTTGGGATTCTAAGGACCCGCTCATGGCTGCATATCGTCGGGAGGTGGATAATATTGCGAGTTGTTTCAAGGGTTATCAAGTGGATCATGTGGACCGTCGGAAGAATGAAGCGGCGGACGCTTTAAGCCGGTTGGGTTCTCAGCATAAACCGGTCCCGCCTAATGTCTTTCTGGACGTGTTGCACAACCCGTCAGTCCAGCTCCCAGGTGAAGCGGATTTGGCTATTCCTGATCCAGAGGCTCAATTGGTGGCAGCACTGCATGCTATTCAGGATTGGACAGTTCCTTATCTTACGTACATGAACCGGGGGGAGTTACCAGAGGATGAGATTCTAGCCAGGCAGATAGTCCGGCGATCCAAGTCTATGACGATTGTTAATGGTGAATTGCATCATTGCAGTGTATCAGGGGCGTTTCAACGTTGTGTTTCTCCTGAGGAAGGCTGTGAAATATTAAGAGAAATCCATGAAGGGGATTGTGGACATCACGCCGGTTCAAAGTCTCTGGTAGCAAAGGCGTTTCGTCACGGGTTCTACTGGTTGACAGCGCATGCTGACGCGGAGGACTTGGTTAAACGGTGTGATGGATGTCAGAAATTTTCAAGGCGTGCTCATGTGCCGGCTCAAGAATTGAGGATGATCCCAATAACGTGGCCGTTTGCAACTTGGGGGTTGGATATGGTCGGACCTTTTAAAAGATCCAAGGATAAGAAAACCCACCTTTTGGTGGCAGTTGATAAATTTACCAAGTGGGTTGAAGCGGAGCCTGTCAGCAAGTGTGATGCAGCAACAGCGGTGCAGTTCATCAAAAAGGTGATTTTCCGGTTTGGTTTTCCACACAGTATCATTACTGACAATGGTACCAATTTATCCAAGGGCGCTATGAAGGAGTTCTGTGAACGTGAGCACATCCGACTTGACGTATCGTCAGTGGCACACCCCCAGTCCAATGGATAGGCAGAACGAGCTAATCAGGAAATCTTGCGAGGCATCAAACCCCGGCTTATGGTCCCATTGCAAAGAACACCAGGATGTTGGGTTGAAGAGCTACCATCTGTGTTATGGAGTATCAATACTACGCCAAACCGGTCCACAGGATACACACCATTTTTCATGGTCTATGGAGCAGAGGCAGTTCTCCCTAGTGATATCCGGCACGATTCGCCTCGTGTGGCAGCTTATGTTGAAGCGGACAATGAGACAGTACGGCAAGACGCTTTGGACCTATTGGACGAGGAGCGTGATATAGCGGCTGCCCGTTCGGCGATTTACCAGCAAGATCTTCGTCGCTATCACAGTCGCCGGGTTAGAACCAGAACTTTTCAAGAAGGAGATTTGGTGCTTCAACTCATCCAAGATCAGACGGATATGCACAAGTTATCCCCACCTTGGGAGGGACCTTTCGTGGTCAGCAAGAATTTGCACAACGGGTCGTACTATCTGATTGATATTCGAGAGCATAAAGACTCATGTACATCAGAGGAGGAGACCAACAGGCCGTGGAATATAGCTCATCTTCGGCCTTACTACACTTGAGCCATCGGCTCTATCTATGTACATATCATGACAGTGTATATATTATCTTTGATATAATAAAACCGGAGCCTCAGCTAAAGCGGGGTCTCTGTCTTTCTTATCATGCGTGGTTACCTGGAGTGGTTCTGTTTTTAAAGCGGCCTCCGGTTTTCCCCTTGACATTTGCTTTTTATATATCACTTGGGGCCTTGGTTGTGTCCGAACCAACGCGACACCTTTTGATAGGCGACAGCCACCAGATCACTTGGGGACATGGTCACGTCTGAACCAGTCACGCCTCTTGATCGGCCTAAGGCCACAAAATCACTTGGGGGCTTGGTCGAACCCGAACCATTGCCACGCCTCTTGATCTGGCTTATATGCCACGAATCGTTTGGGGACCTGGCTGACTTGAATCATTGTCACTCCTATTGGGGGCTTGGTCCTGTCCGACCATGGTAACACCATCTGATCAGCTCAGTATAGCATATTTTTTGCAAATGGTTTTTTTCATTGCCTTTGCTTCCATGATATTTTCATGGTTTGTTTGTTCTTTGTTTTTGTTGGATTTCTTTTATGTCAGCAAACCCCCTTTTTCCGGTTCAGCCGATGGGTTTGATTCCCCTTTAATCCGGAGAAGTGTGCCCGGTTTACCTTTTCTTTTACGGGAGCTGTTTTCTCCCCCCTTATTGACGGTAATGGTTTATAAAACCTCCGCTTCAAGCTGGGCTAAGCCAGCTTCATGCCCAGACATGGCAGGAAATATGAATTGAAGTTTTTCGAACAAAAGCTTCAGTACTTATGCGCGAAGGCATATTCAAGGCAGAAGTATTAACTATTCTATTACAAGGCAGCACGGTGCCCAAATAAGATCGTTGTTCTTTTGGAAAGATGCCAAAGACAGCTATCCAAACCGGCTTCCGGTTCAAGCCCGCTCCTCATCATCCGCTACTTCAGCTTCCTCGTCTCTACCCATTGGCTGGAAATCAACAGTGGTCCAGTCGATTCCCATTAAAGCTTGGAAAACAACCTCTTCATGAATTAGGGAAGACGGTTCAATATCAGGAGCGTAAGTGTGCTTACGGATTGGAGGGATCAGATTCTCTGCTTCAAGAGTTGGGGCAGGCACTCGCTTGTTCTGGTCATTGTATTGTGCTTCATAATGCGTCAAGTCTGCTTCTTCAGCTAGCTGACAAGCCAGAGGGCGCACTGCACGGTTTATTGCCCTTAAATCCTCTTCGTTAAATTCAGAGCCATCTTCCTTCAGGCTGGGATAGCCTTGAGATGCTTCCACAGGGTCGAAATCTGGCACCCATGCCTTTGCCCGGATCAAAGCGTTAATAGCTCCGGTTCGAGCAGCAGATTTCTTCAGCTCCTCCATCCGGGCCGGAAGCATCGACAACCTGTTAAGAGTATCCTGGATTAAAGAAGGTGCCGGGTTGTTATGAGAGGCTGTGGTGATGATCCGCTGGGCTCCGGTATATAATTGTTCCACTAAGGTGTAGGCAACCTTCAGTTTCTTCCGCACATCATTTCCTAAGTGCCCAATGCGTGTGCCTACAACAATACAGGGACGGTCTCACACCGGATTTACATTATAGCAGGTTCAAATTATCACATAAGTTAAAAGGAGCTTACCAAAGATTGCAGCGGTCATGGAGTGTATTTGCTTCTTTACGGCCGTAAGTTCATCCACCACCGGTTTAAGGGCAGCTTCAGCATTTTCCGCTCTTTTGGTTAAAGCGGCCTTCTCAGTGGCCCAATCAGCCCGCTCTTTCTTGAAGCCCTTCTTCAGCTGTTCAGCGGTGCTCAAAGCGCTGGTTAGTTCTTCCTTTGCCTTGTCTGTTTCAGCCTGTTGGGTTTTCAAGGCCTCCTGCAAATCGGCAATCCGGTCCTCCTTGATTCTCACCTCAGCCTGCATACAGACAGCATTTAACTTTCAACAAACGGTCCAAAGAAATTGAAGTATCAACCACATAATCAAAGTTATACACCTGATACTTGGGGGCTAATGCACCTTCAATTTTCATCAAGTTATTAGATTGCAAAGTCCCAAGCTCAATACAGGTATTCAACTTGGCACTTGGGGGCTAATGGCTATTTGATCAAATTATGTTCTAAGGATAGTTTTTCTTTCCAAGCCCCGGTCTAATTCTGCTAAGTTAAACCGGCCCTTGGGGGCTATATTAATGGATTTCAAAAGTGTTGAGGATCATATTCAAGTCCCGGTTTGACGAAGGCTACAAACCGACCCTTGGGGGCTAGGAGGATTGGTGCAAAGGCAGGCAGTAAAGAAGTAAGTTACCTCAAATTTATCCCTCATCATTTTTACCAGACCAGCTTCACAGTCACGGCTAGTATAAAGCCGGTTTAGATAGACGGAATGAAGATCTTGGGCGCTCAGAGCAGCATATGTCTCCAGTTCAACATCCCATTTTTCTTTATTCAGAGCGGAAAAAAATCCTCTTTTATGGTATGCTTGGTTAAGGTGACAGGATTCCCGGGTTCAAAGCGGCCTACACCGGTAATCACAACATCATCATCTTTGGACTCGCCGGTTTGTGTTAGTGTGATCGGTTTGTCAACAGGACTGTGGGATTTCTCAATCCGGACGGAGCTGACAGGCGGGTCGGCAGAGACTGAAGTATTAATAGGCCTCTCTTCGGGAATAGCATCATCTTGTAAAGGAGGATCATTGGGAATATCCTCAGGAGCAAAAGCCTCAAGATCTGGCGTTCTGTCATGTTCTTGGGCTACATCCTCTTCGGCCGCTTTATCCAGGCGGGCTTTCTTGCTCGGTTTAGGTTTGGCCCTGAAAGAAAACCAAAGAGTCAAGGAAAAGCATAAGCCATTACACAGTGTAGTGGAAGCATATATTCATCTTAGCTTACCCAAGAACCGTTTTTAACGGTGGCAGCTGAGTGGCCGACGATTCACCAGAAGATGAATGAGAAGTAACCTGATAATTGGAGTCGGATGGGTTAAGAGGTTGACGGAAGAAACCCGCTTTAGGATGTAAATCAACAAAAAGGTCAGAGACCTCGGAGCGGCGTTTTCGAACCGGACTGTTTGGTAAACCGGTGGAGGTAACTACCTGGCCACTGTGCCGGGTTGTGCGGCGAACTTCATGTTGCTGAATCTTCATATGAAATTTAGGATCCAAATAAGCAAGAGGATGAGAAAATTTAACTTTCCGGTTTGCCTGTCGAAGTTTTGGCAAAGGCAAGATTTCTGAATCAGAAGAGAGAATAGTTACCTCAACGAATTCCGCATTGCTGGCTTCAGCGTCATCCTGACAAGCATCATCATCAATAAGGCGTGTAAAAAATAAGCCAAGCGAGTCAAGTTCTACCTCAAGGTCCGGGTTACCCACATCATCATCAATAGCTGGATCAGATGAAGCGGTGGTTTTTCTTTTATGAGCTAGTTCTTAATAACCTTGGTCTTGGGACGGATTGGCCGCCCTGCTTTCTCCGTTTTGTCTTGAGGAAGTTTCTTGCTCCAAAACGGATTATCGCCCTGGATCAGCAGTAATTAAATGTCAGACATATAAAGCAGTAACCGGTTCAACAATAGAGCCATTAAAATATTACCGCTGGCGGTTTGTTGGTGGTGCAGTAAGGAGGCAGACCGGTTTGAGCACAGAGGTGCTCCGGTTCATTCAGCATCTTTTTCATAGATTCTGTGACTTCGTCATTGGGGAGTTGGATTTTAGTGTGTCGGAGTGGGTCATCGACACTATCAGTATATTTGCACATCAAATTGGAGCGCCGGCTCAGAGGCAGTATGCTCCATGATATCCAACAGCGTGCAAGATCTATTCCCGTTAAGCCGTTGGCCATAAAAGCTCGGAGGTTGGACAGTTGCGGAGCGTATTTAATTCTTTCCTTGGCGCTTAGTCTTTGTGGAAAAGGGTGCGTATTGCTGAGCCGTTCCGGACGGAAACCAGGCAAGGGATTTTCATTGTGAGGGGAGGTATCCTTGCAATAAAACCAAGTTGCATTCCACTCCTTGGGGTGAGTATGGAGTTTGACGTGGGGATAAGTGATTTCCTTCCTCTTCTGAATGGCCATACCGCCCAATTCAGTATTGGGGCCATCGGTGAATTCAGTGCGACGGTTTAAATGAAAGAGGTCTCTAAACAATTCGACTGAAGGCTCCTCTTGAAAGTATACCTCAGAGAGCACTTGAAAGTGGCATAGATTGGTAACAGAGTTGGGGCCAATATCCTGTGGACGGAGCTGAAAATTGGCTAACACATCCCGGTAAAATTTAGAGCCGGGCGGTTTGAAGCCCCGGGCCAAGTGATCTGCGAAGACCACAACCTCTCCTTCCTGGGGGGTAGGTGGACATTCATTTCCAGGAACCCTCCAGTGGATCGTATCTTTACTGTCTAAAGTGCCGATCAAGACTAGATCATCCAACTGTGATTTCGTGACGCGAGAAGGAACCCAATTGCACTCATACACTTGTTTGGCCATGACGAGATCTAGAAGAAATAGATGATCCGGTTCAAGAACACGCTGGGTAAAAGAAGGTGTTGATCTAAACTACGATAAACCGGTCTTCCACAATGCGGCATCATGTGGATTCTGGCGGTTCAACCAGGGGACTAATGGTATACACCGGTTTAGTAACTTTTTTCTATGATAAGTTAAACCGCCTAACCTAGGCATCGGAAGAAGTTGAAGCTATGGACAACTAGGTATACAGAAACAGGTTTCACAAGATCTTATTACAGCCACGGATCTACAGCGAGCTCACAAAAACAGAAAATATTCCGAAGAGTAAGGCGGAACGGAAGTGAACCATTGAGCGGGTATGTGCGTGAGATCTATGGGCTTAGATAAGAAATAACAGGCGGATGCTTAAAGGTTACTACTGAACACAGCGGGAGTTTACAGATTCATCCAAGAGTCGGAATACAAGTATGAGCAAGTGACGAACACAGCACGAACATGGAACCCTAAGAACAGATCTAGGTCAAGAAGAGGAGAAAGCTTACTGGGAACGGAGAAGATGCGGAACGATACCGCAGTGCTCTGGTGCGCTCAGGTTGATGCAGCGGCCCAAGACGAAGCAGAGGTCGACGGTGGCGGCGGAGCTCCAAGGCTGGCGACGCGAGGAAGACGAAGAAGAAGAGATGAGGGGAAAAGAAAGGAGATGACCATTCGGTCTTATTTATAAGGCAACAGAGTTAGGTCAAGCGCGCGGATCCAGGAGCTGCCGTTAAAAGAGGGCGTTATAAATGACAAATTTCATGATGACGTCATGCCGGTTTACAACAACCAGAAATGATGACAACATGGCGGTTTACCAATTACCAGAAGATGTCCAAGACACAAAGATTTTGTGAAGGATTGACATGAACCAGTTCAAATCAATCTGGGGCCTAATGTTGGGGATACTACCACTAGGCGTAAACCGGCCTACTTGGGCCGGGTAAACTTCATTAGTGGTATAAGCAGATGAAGGCCCAAGGCCTATAGTTGGTTTAGAATCTGTAGCCGTAAACCGACCTGATGTATAACTTGTATTGTAAGTTAGGAATAGAGAGATACCAACCGGGATACGAGTATGAACCGGTTGGGACTCTATGGACCGACGGGCGTCACCCGTGTATATAAGGGGACGACCCGGCGGCGGTTCAGGACAGACAACGACAACTCGAGCCTGGGCGAAGCTTGTTTGCTCCCTAGCCATCGAGACCATATCAATTCCATCACAACTAGACGTAGGCTTTACCTTCATCGAAGGGGCCGAACTAGTAGAAAACCCTCGTGTCTTTGTGTCCGCTTTAACCCCTTCAAGTAAACCCGTGGCGATGGCTCCACGACTAAGTCCTTTCACTAGGACATCTGCCGTGACAAATCCACGACAGGACTTGTTGAGGAGCCTCCTACTGGATTGATACCTTGGTTCTCAAAAACTAAGGGAAATACTTACGCTACTATTGCTGCATCACCCTCTCCTCTTCGAAGAAAACCAACGCAAGCTCAAGACGTAGCACCGACCATGAGGGTTTATATAGTAGACTGGTAAGCATTGAGATTTTGGGGGATTTCACTGAGTCGGGTGGGAAGCTTGCGCGGGAACCTACGCGGTTGCGTGGGAACGGGCTCACCAATGTTTGGCCAAAAGAACACCCCCGCGCGACTGCTCAGGATTGCGGTCGAACCGTCTACGGCAGGCCGACAACGGGGTGACAAGACATGCAAGAGGAGGACGAAAGGAAATGTACACATACGTTTAATAAAAAAACTTTTGCAATTTATTTACCTTCTATACCCCGATCCTGGTTTATAAGTAGGATTAAATAATAAAATACGAATGCATGTCGCCAAAGATTATATCGTTGGATTCATATTTGAACATAGTTTCCAGTTATATAATTTTGTAAAATGCATTATCATTTTGTTGGTTAAATTTGAGGTTATATACCAGCAAGCGTTTGCCCACAACACACACGGCTTATTCCATCACAAACAGCTAGGATGGATCAACTGTATGCCCCGTATCACACACACAACTATAATTTGATTCGTGCTCGATCACAACAAAAAAAGGCACATCCATGACATTTTGGGCCGGACGAAAAAGTTTTATGTCATACTTATGACACTTCTATGACGATAATTGTGACAAAACCTGGTATCATCATAGATGTGGTGGGCTCCTACTTCTATGACAAAAAATCATGACAGAAAATTGGCTTTTCGTCCTAGGCGGGCCGGAGATGCAGCTGCATGACATTCTTTGGGCCGTCCACGATGGAAAAAACCATGGTAGAAGCGAGGGCGAGGAAAATATCGGGGTGTTCCCGGTTACGGCGGGTGGTCGGGGCCGAGCGATGCACGGAGGTTTGCACGTTTCTCTCGTACATGAAAGCGCATGGGTGCGAGGCGTTGGGCTCTAATTGAACCCGAGCGAGGCGTTCGCCTACTGAACCCGAGCGATTGCATTGTAGGCTACTGCTACCTCTTGAGCATGCGTTGGTTTTTCCTTTGAAGAGGAAAGGGTGATGCAGCAAATTAGCGTAAGTATTTCCCTTAGTTTTTGAGAACCAAGGTATCAATCCAGTAGGAGGCTCCTCAAAAGTCCCACGCACCTACACAAACAAACACAAACCTCGCAACCAACACGATAAAGGGGTTGTCAATCCCTTGACGGAAACTTGCGAAACTGAGATGTCACGCCCAATATGCGACCCTATCCAAAAAGGAACTCGAAGGTCCCACCAAGGATAGACCCGCATATTGAAACGCTTTTGCAAGGTGGATATCATTACATCAACATTACATAATAGATGGGGATACATACAAGAGGCATACAATGCCACATGAATACATCATCACAAAACATAAGAGCATCATCCGACTATGGATGCAACACAAACAGGAACTCAAACGACATCCACCCTGCTAGCCCAGGCTGCCGACCTGGAACCTATCCCCTGATCGAAGAAGTAGAAGAAGAACTCAACGCAAGCAAGGATCGATCTCGCGTCATGATCATCGCACAACCTGTACCTGCAACTGTTGTTGTACTAATCTGTGAGCCACGAGGACTCAGCAATCCAATTACCATGGGTATCAAGACTAGCAAAGCTTAAAGGGAAAGGAAGGGGTAAAGTGGTGAGGTTGCAGCAGCGACTAAGCATGATATGGTGGCTAACATACGCAAATAAGAGCGAGAAGAGATCAAGCAGAACGGTCATGAAACTAGCAATGATCAAGAAGTGATCCTGAACTCCTACTTACGTCAAACATAACCCAGAAACCGTGTTCACTTTCCGGACTCCGCCGAAAAGAGACCATCACGGCTACACACACGGTTGATGCATTTTAATTCGGATCTACTACCGGACATTAACAAATTCCCATCTGCCTATAACCGCAGGCACGGCTTTCGAAAGATTATACCCTGCAGGGGTGTCCCAACTTAGCCCATGACAAGCTCTCGCGATCAACGAAGGAATAGACCTTCTCCCAGGAAGACCCGATCAGACTCAGAATCCCGGTTTACAAGACATTTCGACAATGGTAAAACAAGACCAGCAAGACCGCCCGATGCGCCGACAATCCCGATAGGAGCTGCACATATCTCATTCTCAGGGCAACACCGGATAAGCTAAGCGTACAGGTACCGACTTAACCCAAGTTGCCAAGGGATGGTCCCGCACGGTGCTCCAGTTTGGTCCAACACTTAGACAAGCACTGGCCTGGGGGGGGGCTGTAATAAAGATGACCCTTGAGAGCGCGACTCCCAAGGGAAAAAGGGCTAGGTGAGGCAAATGTAAAACCAAGGTTGGGCCTTGCTGGAGGAGTTTTATTCAAAGCGAACTGTCAAGGGGGTCCCATAAATCACCCGACCGCGTAAGGAACGCAAAATCCGGGAACATAACACTGGTATGACGGAAACTAGGGCGGCAAGAGTGGAACAAAACACCAGGCAAAAGGCCGAGCCTTCCACCCTTTACCAAATATATAGATGCATTAATAATATAAGAGATATTGTGATATCCCAACCAAAATCCTGTCCACCATGGAGAAATCTTCAACTTCACCTGCAACTAGCAACGCTATAAGAGGGGCTGACCAAAGTGGTAACATAGCCAAACAACGGTTTGCATAGGAAAGGTGTCAAAGGTTATATGTTCATGGCAATATGGGAGGCTTGATAAACAGGTGATAGGTAGCGCAGCAAAGCGATAGAATGAAGCAACTAGCATAGCAATGATAGTAGTGAGATCTAGGGTAGCGGTCATGTTGCCTGAAATCCCGCAAGGAAGAAGAACGAGTCCATGAAGAAGACGAAGCCACGAAGACGAACCAAGCGTAGACGAACGAATCCTCACGATCGCAACGAAACAGGAACTATCGAAAAGAAGCACACAACATAGTAAACACACCACACATGAACAAGGCATGATGCACAACAAGCATGATGCAAGACAAGACTACATGAAGCTACTCATGGCAAGAGATGATGCAAACAAGAGAAACACATCAAGGCAAGTTTAAATGAGGCCGGGAACAACATATAACAATTCCGGTAAGTCCTCATATGCATATTTCGAAATTGGTCCAGATCTGAATAAACCTTATGTTCAAGTTCTTAAACAGCAAGTTAAGAACTGACATGCTAGACTACTCCATAATTGCAACCAAGGGCATGAATTAATAGACAACAACCATATGTTCAAAACACCCTTAGTGAAGTATCTCAAAATATGCATGGATATCCCTGTAGCATCAAGTTTACATGGCATCAAAATAACAGCAGAACAGGGACTAAAATCAGCAATATCACGATGCCTAGTTTGCATGCTTGTGCTAGTCACCACATTGATCACAAAAATACATGGTAAGCACCTCTGTAAAGAAGACATGGCATAGTTCAAAACACATGAAAACATCAACCTCATAGGATGCACACATCAATCATGGCAAAAATGACAAAAGAGCTCGTTCTGATTACAGACAGCAGAAAACATCATGAAGCACTCTTACAACAATGATTCAGGCATCATGATGACCTCAAATTAATATGATGCAATGGAAGGAAATGATGTACTCATCGAGGCGAACAATTCGACATATTACACGCACAAAACGGAGCTACGGATGCAGAGATACGGTGGCATGAACAGGGCATGAAAATTACACAGACTGGGGACTTAGCAGTTTTCCTAAAAAAAACCCAACGAGCGCTATATAGTCTAAACGACCACCGGGCGAGATTTATCGGGCGCTCACCTAGCGGGCTCGGCCCAGCACGCGGGGATGGGGCCAGCTGGGCTGGGCCTTGGAGGCCGGCGCGATGGGCCTTGGAGGGCATCGGGACGTCGGGGCGTTCGAGCTCCTACTCGAAGCGGCCGACGCAGGGGGAGGCGGCGGCGCTGCGCCGGCGAGGCGGGACGGTGCTCCGGCGAGCAGGGGCGACCGGCAGACGGTGGGGATGGGTAGATCCGGCAATCCCCTGCCCGGATCTGGCGAGAGGAGGCCGGCGGCGAGGAGGATCCGCGACGCGGCGGGGCGGCTCGCGGGGACGGGCGGCGCGT
>NC_041393.1:703260923-703265603 GCF_002162155.2 Triticum dicoccoides
GGCGCCACGTGGCATGGTGGGATTGGACGGGCGGGGTGGCGCGGACATGTCCGGCCAGATCGGACGTGTCCGGCCGGCGAGAGGAGCGGGGCTAGGGTTTGGGGATCCGGAATTTCGGGGGAGTGCACATATTTATAGGTAGAGGGAGCTAGGAGTGTCCAAATGAGGAGCGGTTTTCGGCCACGCAATCGTGATCGAACGACCGAGAGCATGGAGGGGAGTTATATGGGTTTTGGGCCACTTTGGAAGGGGTGTTGGGCTGCAAAGAGAGAGGGGCTTTACGGTTACCCGGTTAACCGTTGGAGTACCAAACAACCTCCAAATGGCACGAAACTTGACAGGCGGTCTACTGGTGCTATACCAAGGCCGCTTGGCAAGACTGGTCCATTCCGAGAAAGTTTAACACCCACTCACAACAGGAGACGAAAGGGGAACGCCGGAGGACATAGGAGCGCCGGATTGCAAAACAGACAACGGGGAAAATGCTCGGATGCATGAGACGAACACGTATGCAAAATGAAATGCACATGTTGACATGATAAAATGCAACATGCAAGCAAATGGCATGGCAACGACAGAGAATAACTGGCAGACACCTGGCACATCCAATCTGGGGTGTTACATGAGATCTGATAGAGATAATAAGATAAGATAAATATTTTTGGTATTTTTATGATATAAATTGGAAAGTAAAGATGCAAATAAAAGATAGATGAAAACTTATATGATAAAAGATAGACTCGGGTGCCATAGGTTTCCCTAGTGTCTTCTCTCAAGATAGCCTAAGTATTACGGTGGGTGAACAAATTATTGTCGAGCAATTGATAGCAAAGTGCATAGTTATGAGATTATCTAGGCATGATCATGTATATAGGCATCACGTCCGCAACAAGTAGATTGAAACGATTCTGCATCTACTACTATTACTCCACACATCGACCGACTCCTGCCTGCATCTAGAGTATTAAGTTCATAAGAACAGAGTAACACATTAAGAAAGATGACATGATGTAGAGGGAAAAACTCATGCAATATGATATAAATCCCATCTTTTTATCCTTGATGGCAACAATACAATACGTGCCTTGCTGCCCCTGCTGTCACTGGGAAAGGACACTGCAAGATTGAACCCAAAGCTAAGCACCTCTCCCATTGCAAGAAAGATCAATCTAGTAGGCCAAACCAAACTGATAATTCGAAGAGACTTGCAAAGATAACTTAATCACACATAAAAGAATTTAGAGGAGATTCAAATATTTCTCATAGATAAACTTGATCATAAACCCACAATTCATCGGATCTCGACAAACACACCACAAAAAGAGTTACATCGAATAGACCTCCAAAAGATCGAGGAGAACTTTGTATTGAGATTCAAAGAGAGAGAAGAAGCCATCTAGCTAATAACTATGGACCCGAAGGTCTGTGGTAAACTACTCACAACTCATCGGAGAGGCCTTGGAGATGATGTAGAGGCCCGCCATGGTCGATTCCCCCTCCGGCGGAGCGCCGGCGAAGGCTCCAAGATGGGATCTCATGGATACAGAAGGTTGCGGCGGTGGAATTAGGTTTTCGTGGTGCTCCTGGATGTTTTCGTGGTACGTAGGTATATATAGGAGGAAGAAGTACGTCAGTGGAGTCATGAGGGGCCCACGAGGCAGGGGGCGCACCCACCCCCTTAGGGCGCACCGGCCACCCTCGTGGCCGCCTCGGCTGCTTCTTGACGTCCACTCCGAATCTCCTGGATTGCGTTTGTTACAAAAAGATCGCTCCCGAAGGTTTCATTCCATTTGGACTCTGTTTAATATTCCTTTTCTGCAAAAAACAGCAATTCAGGCTGGGCCTTTGGTTAGTAGGTTAGTCCCAAAAATGATACAAAAGTGTAAAGTAAAGCCCATAACCATCCAAAACAGGTAATATAATAGCATGGAACAATAAAAAATTGTAGATAAATTGGAGACATATCAGCTACACGTTACTGAACCCCAGCGATCGATCGATGGTTGTCAACTGAACCCGATCGAGCGATTCCTTCGCTTCTGCTGCTAACTGAAGCCGTTTGAACCCTGTTGCCTCCTTCACTTGATGAACAGTGAGTATTGTAGGGGGGTGGGTTTGATGAACAATTCCTGGGTGGGGTGGATGAACAGGATCCCGTGGTGTTGCCTCTGGATGAACATGACCCCGATCGATCAAGCCGGTTGGGGCTGGATGAATAGGACCCTGTAGAGGGCTGGATGAACAGGACGACACCATGGAGGGCTGGTTGAACAGTAGCCGGTGGAGGGCTGGATGAACAGTAGCCCGTGGTGGGGTGGTTGAACATGAGCCCGTGGAGAGGGCTGGTTGAACAGTAGCCGGTGGAGTAGCGCGCGGTGGAGGCTGGATGAACAGGAGCCCGTGGATGAACAGTCGTAGGTGGAGGCCAGAGTAGGTTGACGGTGGATGAATAGTAGCCCATGGAGGCTGGAGGAGGTTGACGGTGGAGATGAACAGTATCCCGTGGAGTCCGGTTTTGCGGTACGCCACACCCCTCCCGATGATCAGGACCCCCATTTCGACCGTAGCACTCCAACACAAGTTAGTTTCCTTTGTTTTGCGGTACGCCACACCCCGCCCGATTAACAGGACCCCGTTTCGACCATAGGAGGTCCAATAGAAGTCCATTTCCTCCGTTTTGCGGTACGCCAGAGCCCTCCCGATTAACATGATCCCGTTTTGACCGTGGCCGGTCAAACACAAGGCCGTTTCCTCCGTTCTGCGGTTGCTACATCTTGAGCTTGCGTTGGTTTTCCTTGAAGAGGAAAGGGTGATGCAGCAGAGTAGCGTAAGTATTTCCCTCAGTTTTTGAGAACCAAGGTATCTGTCGTGGAATTAACACGTCAGATGTCCTTGGTGTGAGGATTTAGTCGCGAGGCCAACGCATCTATGTGGTATCTTGAGAGGGGTTGAGCGGAATCGAGAGACGCAACACAAGACAAGGGTTTAGACAGCTTCGGGCCCCGGGAAACATCATCCGGTAAAAACCCTACATGCTGTTTGAGGCTAGATCTCATTATCATCATGAGGGAGTCATCGTAAACCGGCTCTCCTCTAGTTGTGTCTAGCCCTAGAATTTGTTTCTTGTTGCTTGTAGCTTGTCCCTCTTTGGGGAGCCCTGCCCCTCCTTATATATGTTGAAGGGGCGGGTTACATGTGGAGTCCTATTAGGATTAGGACTAGTCTATCTCTAATACAAACCGGATACAAGTCCAGGTCTTAACTCCTTGTAAGACAAATATTCCTTATGCCTTTCCTCTTAAACCGGCCCACCATAGTATGAACCGGCCTTCATGAACCGCCTGTTGGGACACCAGGTCTTGTCGCTCCTCGCACCCGCCTGCCGGATTACCAATGAGTCGTGAACCGCCAGGTCCAAACGGGTCGCCGGTGAACCGCCAAGTGTCAGCGGGGTCTCAAATAAACCACCAAGTCCGGCTGGGTTATACTTCCGGCCGGTTTATGCCGCGGGGTATATCCCCGACAGTATCAATCCAGTAGGAGGCTCCTCAACAAGTTCCACGAACCTACACAAACAAACAAAGAACTCGCAACCAACGCGACAAATGGGTTGTCAATCCCTTCACGGCCACTTGCGAAAGTGAGATCTAATAGAGATAAAATGACAAGATAAATATATTTTTGGTATTTTATAATATAGATGCAGAAAGTAAAGATGGAACTAAAAGTAGATTGGAAGCAAATATGATAAGAGATAGACCCGGGGGCCATAGGTTTCACTAGAGGCTTCTCTCGAGATAGCATAAGTATTACGGTGGGTGAACAAATTACTGTCGAGCAATTGATAAAAAAGAGAATAATTATGAGATTATCTAGGCATGATCATGTATATAGGCATCACGTCCGCAACAAGTAGACCGACTCCTGCCTCCATCTACTACTATTACTCCACACATCGACCGCTATCCAGCATGCATCTAGAGTATTAAGTTCACAAAGAACAGAGTAACGTATTAAGCAAGATGACATGATGTAGAGGGATAAACTCAAGCAATATGATATAAACCCCATCTTTTTATCCTCGATGGCAACAATACAATACATGTCTTGCAACCCTTTCTGTCACTGGGTAAGAACGCCGCAAGATTGAACCCAAAGCTAAGCACTTTTCCCATGGCAAGAAAGGTCAATCTAGTAGGCCAAACCAAACTGATAATTCAAAGAGTCTTGCAAAGATAACTCAATCATACATAAAAGAATTCAGAGAAGATTCAAATATTATTCATAGACAAACTTGATCGTAAACCCGCAATTCATCGGATCTCGACAAACACACCGCAAAAAGAGATTACATCAAATAGATCTCCACAAGAGAGGGGGAGAACATTGTATTGAGATCCAAATAGAGAGAAGAAGCCATCTAGCTAATAACTATGGACCCGTAGGTTTGTGGTAAACTACTCACAACTCATCGTAAGGGCTATGGTGTTGATGTAGAAGCCCTCCGTGGTTGATTCCCCCTCCAGCATAGTGCCGGCGAAGGCTCCAAGATGGGATCTCGCGGATACAGAAGGTTACGGTGGTGGAAATTGTGTTTCGTCTGCTCCCTGGATGTTTTCGGGGTACGTAGGCTTATATAGGAGGAAGAAGTACGTCGGTGGATGCCTGAGGGGCCCGCAA
>NC_041393.1:703265711-703278943 GCF_002162155.2 Triticum dicoccoides
TCCTATCTCGTGGAGGCTTCGGCTGCTTCTTGACTTGCACTCCAAGTCCTCTAGATCACGTTCGTTCCAAAAATCACGCTCCTGAAGGTTTCCTTCCGTTTGGACTACGTTTGATATTCCTTTTCTTCGAAATACTGAAATAGGCAAAAAAACAGCAATACGGGCTGGGCCTCCGGTTAGTAGGTTAGTCCCAAAAATGATATAAATGTGTAAAATAAAGCCCATAGACGTCCAAAATAGGTAATATAATAGCATGGAACAATCAAAAATTACAGATACGTTGGAGACGTATCAAGCATCCCCAAGCTTAATTCCTGCTCGTCCTCGAGTAGGTAAATGATAAAAAAGAAATTTTTGATGTGGAATGCTACCTAGCATAATTCTCAATGTAATTTTCTTTATTGTGGCATGAATGTTCAGATCAAAATGATTCAAGATAAAAGCTTATAAAACATAAAAATAATAATACTTCGAAGCATACTAATAAATAATCATGTCCTATCAAAATAGCATAGCCAAATAAATATTATCCCTACAAAATCATATAGTTAGGCCATGCTTCATTTCCATTACACAAAATACTCCCATCATGTACAACCCCGATGACGGGCCGAGCAATTGGTTCATACTTTTTAATGCGCTTCAGCTTTTTTCAAATCTTACGCAATACATGAGCGCAAGCCATGGACATAGCACTATGGTGGTCTATTGTGGTGGATGTAAAGACAAAAAGAGGGAGAAGATAGTCTCACATTAACTAGGCGTATCAATGGGATATGGAGATGCCCATTAATAGATATCAATGTGAGTGAGTAGGGATTTGCATGCCACGGATGCACTAGAGCTATAAATGTATGAAAGCTCAACAAAAGAAACTAAGTGGGTGTGCATCCAACTTGCTTGCCCACGAAGACCTAGGGAACTTTGAGGAAGCCCATCATTGGAATATACAAGCCAAGTTCTATAATGAAAAATTCCCACTAGTATATGAAAGTGACAACATAGGAGACTCTCTATCATGAAGATCATGGTGCTATTTTTTTTGAAGCACAAGTGTGGAAAAAGAGATAGTAGCAATTGTCCCTTCTCTCTTTTTCTCTCATTTTTTTCTTTTTCTCTCTTTTTCTTTCCTTCTCCTTTTTTTTCTTTTTTCCTTTTTTTCCTTTTTTTCTTTTTGGTGGGCTTCTTTGGCCTCTTTTATTTTTATAAAGTCTGAAGTCCCATCCCGACTTGTGGGGGATAGTCTTCATCATCCTTTCCTCACTGGGACAATGCTCTAATAATGAAGATCATCACACTTTTATGGATTTACAACTCACGAATTACAATTCAAAGATAGAACAAGATATGACTCTATATGAATGCCTCCGGCGGTGTACCAGGATATGCAATGAATCAAGAGTGACATGTATGAAAATTATGAAGGTGGCCTTGCCACAAATACGATGTCAACTACATGATCATGCAAAGAGCAATATGACAATGATGAAACGTGTCATAATAAACGGAACGGTGGAAAGTTGCATGGCAATATATCTCGGAATGGCTATGGAAATGCCATAATAGGTAGGTATGGTGGCTGTTTTGAGGAAGGTAAATAATGGGTACATGACACCGGCGAAAGTTGCACGGTAAAAAGAAAAGCTAACAAAGTGGAAGGATGAGTGTGCGTATATCCATGGACTCACATTAGTCATAAATAACTCATATACTTATTGCAAAAATCTACTTAGCGCTCGAAGCAAAGTACTACTACGCATGCCCCAAGTGGGAAAGATTGGTAGGAAAAATCCATCGCTTGTCCCGACTTCCACTCATAAAGAAGACAATCAAAAGAGCACCTCATGCAACAAATTTGTCACACAACTTTTACTATACGTGCATGCTACGTGACTTGCCAACTTCAACAAAAGTATTTCTGATTTTCATAATTATCCAATAGCATGACCCTAACATTACTACCTTTATATCTCAAAACAATTATCGAGCAACAAATTGATCCTAGCACCCATATCTTCTATGATAGTTTTTATTATACCCAACTTGGATGCTCATCATTCTAGGACCAAATTTGTAACCATAGCAAATACCATGCTGTTCTAAAAGACTCTCAAAATAATATAAGTGAAGCATGAGAGACTAGCAATTTCTTCAAAATTAATCCACCGCCATGCTCTAAAAGATATAAGTGAAGCACTAGAGCAAAAACTATCAAGCTCAAAAGATATAAGTGAAGCACAAAGAATGTTCTAGCAAATTTCAATCAAGTAGGCTTCTCCCAAAAGGTGTGTACAGCAAGGATGATTGTGGTAAACTAAAAAGAAAAGACTAATATAATACACGACACTCCAAGAAAAACACATATCATGTGGCGAATAAACATATAGCTCCAAGTAAAGTTACCGATGAATGAAGACGAAAGAGGGGATGGCTTCCCGGGGCATCCCCAAGCTTAGGCTTTTGGCTATCCTTGAATATCTTGGGGTGCCTTGGTCATCCCCAAGCTTAGGCTCTTGCCACTGCTTATTCCATAGTCCATAAAAGCTTTACCCAAAACTTGAAAACTTCACAACACAAAACTCAACAGGAAATCTCATAAGCTCCGTTAGTGAAAGAAAACAAAACCACCACATAAGGTACTGTAATGAACTCATTCTTTATTTATTTTGGTGTTAAACCTACTGTATTACAACTTCTATATGGTTTATAAACTATTTTACTAGCCATAGATGCATCAAAATAAGCAAACAACACACGAAAAACAGAATCTGTCAAAAATAGAACAGTCTGTAGCAATCTGTAAGCAACGCAAACTTCTGGAACTCTAAAAATCCTACCAAAATAGGACGTACTGTACAATTTGTTTATTGATTAGCAGAAAAAAGAATCAATGCAAAAGCTCATTTGTGTGATTTATTGAATTTTTTCTCGTGAGCACAAAGTTTCTGTTTTTCAGCAGAATCAAATCAACTATCATCATAGTTTATCCTATAGGTTCTACTTGGCACAAACACTAATTAAAAGATAAAAACACATCTAAACATAAATTAGATTCAAAAATTATTTAATAACAGCAAGTAAAAATATTGTGTTGTCTCCCAACAAGCGCTTTTCTTTAATGCCTTTCAGCTAGGCATTGATAATTTTAATGATGCTCACATCAAAGATAAGAATTGAAGCGCAAAGAGAGCATCATGAAACATGTGACAAACACATCTAAGTATAACATACTTCCTATGAAAAGGCATATTATAAGCAAACAAATTTGCAAGGCAAGCAAAAACTAGCATATGCAAGGAAGAAGAAAGAGACGATAGCAATCTCAACATGACGAGAGGTAATTTAGTAACATGAAAATTTCTACAACCATATTTTCCTCTCTCATAATAATTACATGTAGGATCATAAGCACATTCAACAAAATAGCTATCACATAACATATTCTCAACATGATCCACATGCATGCAAAGTTGACACTTTTTCAAGCTAGTGGGATTAACATTAACTAAAGTCATGACCTCTTCAAACCCACTTTTATCAAAAACTTCATAAGATTGAACATTATCCAAATATGTGGGATCTAAAGTTGACACTCTTTCGAACCCACTTTCAATATTATTGCGAACACTATTATCAATCTCATATTCATCATGGGGCTTAAATAAATTTTCAAAATCACAAAAAGAATCACCCCAATCATGATCATTGCAACAAATAGTAGACATAGCAAAACTAGCATCCTCAAGCTTAGGGTTTTGCATATTATTAGCACAATTGACATCAAGAGAATTTATAGTAAAATAATTGCAATCATGCTTTTTATTCAAGGAGCTACCAAGTATGGGTGCAATAGCAACGATCTCATGTTTAACATAAGGAAGTATAGCAAATTGATCTTCATAAATATTGGCATCATGGCCACAAGAATAGCAAGCATCATGTTCATCAAGGGATATTTCAGTCAAATCATCGGAATCATCATTATCTATAGATTCATGTATATCATTATTTTCTTCCAAAGCAACGGTCATTCTCTCAATAAATTCTTTGACATAGACATTATGAGCATAGCTTTCATAGCAATATTTAAGTATGACGGAATTTTCAGACTTGTTGAGAGTAAAATCATACTTTTCAATCAAAGAAGCAACTTCATGAGCACCCTTAAAAACGACAAATTCTTCAATTTGTTCGATATCATAGTAACTATAAACACCCTTTGCATAAGAAGAAAAGATTTCATTATCATTGAACTCACATAGGTAGGGAAGGTGTTTTTTAGGGTTCTTAGAGCAACAAGTAAAATCACAAATTTCACAAAGATTCCAAGAATCGCGTAGCAAACTATTTATATGATACCATAAGACGTTCCCTTTTTCAGACAAACGATTACGCACAAAATGAGAATGTCATCTAAAGATTTCCCATCAACTAGGCTAGTTGGGGTTTCAGCACGAGCGCATAAGGATCAAAGATGATCCAAGTAGAACACTTTAAGTGGATCCATGGAGACACAAGCAAACAAAAAGGCAAGCGAAAGAGAGAGGAGAAGATTGCAAAAGAGATGGCGAATAAAACGGCAAAGGTGAAGTGGGGAAGAGGGAAACGAGAGGCAAATGGCAAATAATGTAAATGCGAGGGAGATGAGTTTGTGATGGGTACTTGGTATGTCTTGACTTGAGCAAAGACCTCCCCGGCAACGGCGCCATAAATCGTTCTTGCTACGTCTTGAGCTTGTGTTGGTTTTCCTTGAAGAGGAAAGGGTGATGCAGCACAGTAGCGTAAGTATTTCCCTCAGTTTTTGAGAACCAAGGTATCAATCCAGTAGGAGGCTCCTCAACAAGTCCCACGAACCTACACAAACAAACAAAGAACTCGCAACCAACACTATAAAGGGGTTGTCAATCCCTTCACGGCCACTTCCGAAAGTGAGATCAGATAGAGAAAAAAATGATAAGATAAATATATTTTTGGTATTTTATAATATAGATGTAGAAAGTAAAGATGCAAATAAAAGTAGATTGGAAGCAAATATGATAAGAGATAGACCCGGGGGCCATAGGTTTCACTAGAGGCTTCTCTCGAGATAGCATAATTATTACGGTGGGTGAACAAATTACTGTCGAGCAATTGATAAAAAAGTGAATAATTATGAGATTATCTAGGCATGATCATGTATATAGGCATCACGTCCGCAACAAGTATACCGACTCCTGCCTGCATCTACTACTATTACTCCACACATCGACCGCTATCTAGCATGCATCTAGAGTATTAAGTTCACAAAGAACAGAGTAACGCATTAAGAAAGGTGACATGATGTAGAGGGATAAACTCAAGCAATATGATATAAACCCAATCTTTTTATCCATGATGGCAACAATACAATATGTGTCTTGCAACCCTTTCTGTCACTGGGTAAGAACACCGCAAGATTGAACCCAAAGCTAAGCACTTCTCCCATGGCAAGAAAGATCAATCTAGTAGGCCAAACCAAACTGATTATTCAAAGAGACTTGCAAAGATAACTCAATCATACATAAAAGAATTCAGACAAATTTCAAATATAATTCATAGATAAACTTGATCATAAACCCACAATTCATCGGATCTCGACAAACACACCGAAAAATAGATTACATCAAATAGATCTCCACAAGAGAGGGGGAGAACATTGTATTGAGATCCAAAAAGAGAGAATAAGCCATCTAGCTAATAAATATGGACCCGTAGGTCTGTGGTAAACTACCCACAACTCATCGGAAAGGCTATGGTGTTGATGTAGAAGCCCTCCATGGTCGATTCCCCCTCCGGCAGAGTGCCCGCGAAGGCTCCAAGATGGGATCTCGCTGATACAGAAGGATACGGTGGTGTAAATTGTGTTTCGTCTGCTCCCTGGATGTTTTCGGGGTACGTAGGCTTATATAGGAGGAAGAAGTACGTCGGTGGACGCCCGAGGGGCCCACGAGACTGGGGGGCGCACCCTATAGGGGGGGGGGGCGCTCTCCTATCTCGTGGAAGCTTCGGCTGCTTCTTGACTTGCACTCCAAGTCCTCTGGATCACGTTCGTTCAAAAAATCATGCTCCCGAAGGTTTCATTCCGTTTGGACTCCGTTTGATATTCCTTTTCTTCGAAATACTGAAATAGGCAAAAAAACAGCAATACGGGTTGGGCCTCCGGTTAGTAGGTTAGTCCCAGAAATGATATAAATGTGTAAAATAAAGCCCATAGACATCCAAAATAGGTAATATAATAGCATGGAACAATCAAAGCTATAGATACGTTGGATACGTATCAGCGGTACGCCAGGCCTCATTTCCAGGCTGTTCCGTGCAATCCCTCCCGATGAACACGAAGACACATTCCGTTCCGACCCAGCCGGTTGGCTACCCATGAACATGACGATGATGCAGTTTCTCCATTCCGACCCAACCATGTACACGAGCCCTGCTTGTAGGTATGCGTCAGTAGGCGTTCGAGACCCCGCCCGTATGTACGTACATGGTCGTATTTACTTTCTAGCACCCTGGCCGCTGTACATACGTGTACATGCTACATGCGTGCCTCTACTACGACACATGTGAGGGAGTCCTGGATTAAGGGGTCCTCGGACAGCCGGACTATATGCATATGCCGGACTGTTGGGCTATGAAGATACAAGATAGAAGACTTCGTCTCGTGTCCGGGTGGGACTCTCCTTTGTGCGGAAGGCAAGCTTGGCAATTCGGATATGAATATTCCTTTCTCCGTAACCGACTCTCTGTAACCCTAGCCCCCTCCAGTGTCTATATAAACCGGAGGGTTTTTAGTCCGTACGACAAGGACAATCATAATCATAGGCTAGCTTCTAGGGTTTAGCCTCTTGGATCTCGTGGTAGATCAAATCTTGTAATACTCATACCATCAAGATCAATCAAGAAGTAGGGTACTACCTCCATAGGAAGAGCCCGAACCTGGGTAAACATTTTGTCCCCCGCCTCCTATTAACATCAGCCTTAGACACACAGTTCGGGACCCCCTACCCGAGGTCCGCCGGTTTTGACACCTACATTGGTGCTTTCATTGAGAGTTCCACTGCATCGTCATCATAAGGCTTGATGGCTCCTTCAATCACCTACAACAACGCAGTCTAGGGTGAGATTTTCTCCCCGGATAGATTTTCGTATTCGGCGGCCTTGCACTGCTGGCCAACTCGCTTGGCCATCTGGAGCAGACCGACACCTACGCCCCTGGCCATCAGGTCAGGTTTGGAAGCTTGAACTACACCACCGACATCCACGGAGACTTGATCTTTGACGGGTTCGAGCCCATGGCAGCCGCCACGATGAACATGACCTAAATCTTTCATCGGACCGTGCTCAGGAGATAACACCTGTAACCACTCTGGCCCTAGATCCAGAGCAGAGCACGCCATTCGAGGATGGGAAGCTCAAACTCACCACATAAGCCGTAGACTCAGTGGCGCTAGAGCCGGACATAGATCCGTCCTCCAATGAGGCCTGTGTCATCGGAACCTCAGACTCGTCTCCGGTCATAGGCTCCGAACCGCGTGTATCCGCGCCCATTGAACCTGACTGGACACCGATCTTGGAGTTCAGCTCCACGAACATCTTCCAACACTCACCCTTAGGCGATGTGTTAAACTCGTTGAAATCCCTCTCCTTGGCAGGAGATTCTGGGCCGAACTATGTCCGGCTCGAGTGGGAAGCAGGCGACGAAGAACTTTGTTACCCACCCACCAACCACTTGATAGCCACTGTTAATGACTTGACCGCCACGTTTGACTTCGACTCCGAAGACATCGACATCATGGATGACGATGTGGGAGAAGAATAGGAACCACCGCCCACAGGGCGCTGGACAGCCACCTCCTCATACGACATATACATGGTGGACACACCCAAAGAAAACAATGGCGAAGACGAAAAGGATCTAGTTGAGAATAATCCTCCTGAGAAGCAGCCGAAGCGCCGACGTCAGCGGCGCCGCTCTAAACCTCGCCATAGTAAAAATAGCTATACCGGCACGAGAGAGAATATCACCCTAGACGACGCCGAAGACAATGAAGACCCTGCAGACCCAGCAATGAAGCAAGACGAGCAATGAGACGGCAAACACAGTCCGGGGCCGCTGTCTGATCACAACGATGCCGAAGACACCAATTATCAACCACTCTCCGAAGAGGAGATCAGTCTGGATGACAGTGCATTCATCGTCCCAGAAAAACAATTGGAACAAGAGCGCCTCCACCAGAGACTTATCGCCACCGCGAGGAGCTTGAAGAAGCAAAAGCAACGGCTTAAAGCCGCACATGATATGCTCAATGATAGATGGAACAAAGTTCTCGACACTCAGGAAAAATACGGCAGTAATCGCCAAACAAAGAGCTACCCCAAACGCAAACTGCTACCCGAATTCGACGACGAGCCTATCGCGCCCATACCGCCGAATAGCAATACATCTGATAAACCAGACCGACCACCTCGTGGTCGAGACAGAGGGGCTAACAACGCCGCACATAAACCTGCACCCCTCCCCATAAAGGAAGGGAGGTCGCAGCCCAGGACCAGAAACACGATTTACACAAAGACCTGGAGAAAAAGGCTGGCATAACCAGGTCCATCTACGAATCCAGGGAACGTGTTCCCACACAGGATCATCCATCAAACCAAATATGCCGGTCACTTACTAGTTCGAAACCAACACCGAACACTACAACCGTCGGACCCACGCCATGACACAGCAAAATACAGGGGTGCTGCACACCCCCTGTGCTTCACCGATGAAGTGCTGGATCATGAATTTCTAGAAGGGTTTAAACCCGTGAATATCAAGGCATACGACGGAACGACAGACCCTGCGGTCTGGATAGAAGACTTTATTCTTCACATCCACAAGGATCGTGGAGACGATCTCCACGCCATCAAATACCTACCCCTCAAGCTAAAAGGACCAGCTCGGCACTGGCTGAAAAGCCTCCCCAAAAAGTCCATTGGAAGCTGGGAAGAACTTGAGGACGCTTTTAGGGCCAATTTCCAAGGGACCTATTTTCGACCTCCGGATGCAGATGATCTAAGTCACATAACCCAACAACTCGGAGAGTCAGCCCATAGGCTTTGGAACCGATTTCTTACTAAGAAGAACCAAATCGTCGACTGTCCGGACGCCGAAGCCTTAGCAGCTTTCAAACACAGTGTCCAGGATGAATGTCTAGCCAGACACCTCGGCCAGGAAAAGCCAAAGACATTGGCAGCCCTAACTACTCTCATGACCCGCTTTTGTGCGAGAGAGGACAGCTGGATGGCCCGTAGCAGCACCAGTGATCCTGGCACATCCGAAGTCAGAGATGGCAATGGAAAACCACGACGCAATAAAAACAAACTTCAAAACAATGAACAAAGCCTAGACAATACAGCGGTAAATGCCGGATTCAGGGGTTCTAGACCCGATCAAGGGAAAAAATCACTTAAAGGCTGCAGAGATGGTCCATCCGGCCTAGATAAATTTCTAGACAGGTCCTGCCAGATTCATGGCACCCCCGACAAACCAAGTAATCATACCAACAGAGAATGTTGGGTCTTCAAGCAAGCCGACAAGCTCAACGCCGAACACAGATGGAAGGGATTGCAAAGCAAAGACGAGGGCGAATCTGGCCAGCCAAATATGGGGGCACAGAAGAAATTTCCACCGGAGGTCAAAACAGTGAACATGATTTATGTCACTCATATCCCAAAGAAGGAGCGCAAACGCGCACTCCAAGACATATATGTTGTAGAGCCCGTCGCCCCCAAATTCAACCCATGGTCGGCCTGTTCGATCACCTTCGATCGCAGGGATCATCTGACTAGTATCCTTCACGGGGGTTTGGCTGCCTTAGTGCTCGACACAATAATTGATGGATACCACCTCACTAGAGTCCTCATGGACGGCAGCAGTAGTTTCAATCTGATATATCAGGACATTGTTCGTAAGATGGGGATAGACCCGTCAAGAATGAGGCAAAGCAGTACTACCTTTAAAGGAGTAATACCAGGCATAGAGGCCCGCTGCACGGGCTCTCTAGCATTGGGTGTTGTCTTCGCCTCTCCCGATAACTTTCAAAGTGAAGAGCTAATCTTCTACATTGCTCCGTTCCGAAGTGGCTATCATGCACTACTCAGACAACGGCCTTCGCCCATTTCAATGCAGTCCCGCATTACGCGTATCTCAAACTCAAGATGCCTGGACCACATGGCGTTATCACGATCATCGGAAATACGAAGCGTTCTCCCCGTACAGAAGAATATGCGGTGGCTCTAGTAGCCGAAGCACGAAGCGGCCTTTTCAAGCTAGGCAGCTAATCGGTCCTCAAGACCGCGGACATAGCCAAACATGTTCGGCGCACACCTACGTGTAGCAGCTCTGATAAACCTGAGCTTGTTTAGCAGCCCTGCCCCCACAGATCGCCCCATAAGAAGAGTGTACATGTTTTCCGTATACATAAATATACAAAAAAAATTCCTTGGGTGGCGCTGGGGGCACCCTGCACGTAAGAAGTCTATAGTTCGGCTTGACCCTATTCGGACTCAAGAAGCTACAGTTCACAATTCATCAAAACCAACAAACTATACCCATGGCCATACCAGATTCCTTCACCTGGTTCTTTCTTTATTACAGATGGCCATCATGATATACCCTTCAAGGACACTGCACAACGGAGACAAAGGCGCAGACGTGTAGCAGGGCCCCATTTTAAGGTTTCTTTTTAGATTAAGACTCGGTGTAATCCTTTTTTCTTATTATTATCTCTTGTTGTTTCATAACCTCCTGGCATATAACACACCCAGGAAAGATTTTCATAACCCCCTGGCATATAGCGTTTGACCACGGGATCCAGCCCTTTGACTTTGCATGGACGGGCTTTGAGCAGTGGACCTATCCACCCGGTTGTGCTAGGTCAGTCCATAGGAACACTTTGGAGCAACATCCTGGCCAGACCCACGGCAAGATCCCCTCCGTGTAGACCCGACGCGTACGTTTCCCCCCTCCAGGTGCCGGCGGTGACACCATCCGTGAGGGGGGGCACACCACGAAGACGCGTGCCACCTCTTCGGACATGCCACCACACCATCCCTCATGTATGAGGGCCCGGTGCGATGCTCGGGTGGCATTGCTAGCCCCTGTTGGGGAACGTAGTAATTTCAAAAAAAATTCCTAGGCACACGCAAGATCATGGTGATGCATAGCAACGAGAGGGGAGAGTAATGTCCATGTACCCTCGTAGACCGTAAGCGGAAGCGTTATGACAACGCGGTTGATGTATTCGTACGTCTTCACGATTTGACCGATCCAAGTACCAAACGTACGGCACCTCCGAATTCAGCACACGTTCAGCTCGATGACGATCCCCGGACTCCGATCCAGCAAAGCGTCGGGGATGATTTCCGTCAGCACGACGGTGTGGTGACGATGATGATGTTCTACAGGCGCAGGGCTTCGCCTAAACTCCGCGACGATATGACCGAGGTGGAATATGGTGGAGGGGGGCACCGCACACGGCTAAGGAACGATCACGTAGATCAACTTGTGTGTTATGGGGTGCCCCCTGCCCCCGTATATAAAGGAGGGAGGGGGGAGGTGTGGCCGGCCCCCTAGGGGTGCGCCTGGAGGAGTCCTACTCCCATCGGGAGTAGGACTCCCCCCTCTTGCCTTGGTGGGAGGGGAAAGAGGAAAGGGGGGCGCCGCCCCCCTCCTTGTCCTATTCGGACTTGGGGGCGAGAGGGGCGCGCGGCCTGCCCTGGCCGGCCCTTCCTCTTCTCCCTCATGGCCCATGTAGGCCCATTAACCCCTGGGAGGGTTCCGGTAACCCCCCGGTGTTCCGGTAAAATCCCGATTTCACCCAGAACCATTCCGATATCCAAATATAGGCTTCCAATATATCAATCTTTATGTCTCGACCATTTCGAGACTCCTCGTCATGTCCGTGATCACATCCGGGACTCCAAACAACCTTAGGTACATCAAAAGTTATAAACTCATAATAAAACTGTCATCGTAACGTTAAGCGTGCGGACCCTACGGGTTCGAGAACTATGTAGACATGACCTAGAACTATTCTCGGTCAATAACCAATAGCGGAACCTGGATGCTCATATTGGCTCCTACATATTCTGCGAAGATCTTTATCGGCCAAACCGCATAACAACATACGTTGTTCCCTTTGTCATTGGTATGTTACTTGCCCAAGATTCGATCGTCGGTATCCAATACCTAGTTCAATCTTGTTACTGGCAAGTCTCTTTACTCGTTACGTAATGCATCATTCCGTAACTAACTCATTAGCTACATTGCTTGCAAGGCTTATAGTGATGTGCATTACCGAGAGGGCCCAGAGATACCTCTTCGACAATCGGAGTGACAAAACCTAATCTCGAAATACGCCAACCCAACATGTACCTTTGGAGACACCTGTAGTACTTCTTTATAATCACCCAGTTACGTTGTGACGTTTCGTAGCGCCCAAAGTGTTCCTCCGGTAAACGGGAGTTGCATAATCTCATAGTTACAGGAACATGTATAAGTCATGAAGAAAGCAATAGCAATATACTAAACGATCAAGTGCTCGGCTAACAGAATGGGTCATGTCAATCACATCATTCTCCTAATGATGTGATCCCATTAATCAAATGACAACACATGTCTATGGTTAGGAAACATAACCATGTTTGATTAATGAGATAGTCAAGTAGAGGCATACTAGTGACTATATGTTTGTCTATGTATTCACACATGTATCATGTTTCCGGTTAATCCAATTCTAGCATGAATAATAAACATTAATCATGATATGAGGAAATAAATAATAACTTTATTATTGCCTCTAGGGCATATTTCCTTCACCCCCCAGGGCCCCCGTCCCGCCTAACCCTATAGCGTTTGACCACGGGATCTAACCATTTGACTTTGCACGGACAGGCTTTGAGAAGTGGACCTATCCACCCGGTTGTGTTAGGTCAGTCCATAGGAACACTTTGGAGCAACATCCGGGCCAGACCCATGGCAAGATCCCCTCAGTGTAGACCCGACGCGTCTGTTTCCCCCCTCCAGGTGCTGGTGGCGGCGCCGTCCATGATGGGAGGCACACCCCGGAGACGCGTGCCGCCTCTTTGTACAAGCCACCACACCACCCCGCATGTATGAGGGACCGGTGCGACGCTTGGGTGGCATTGCTACCCCCCATGGCCCCCGTCCC
>NC_041393.1:703280116-703284227 GCF_002162155.2 Triticum dicoccoides
CGACGCTCGGGAGGCATTGCTACCCCCAGGGCCCCCGTCCAGCCTAAGCCTGTAGCATTTGACCACGGGATCTAGCGCTTTGACTTTGTGCGGACGGGCTTTGAGGAGTGGACCTATCCAGCTGGTTGTGTTAGGTCAGTCCATAGGAACACTTCGGAGCAACATCCGGGCCAGACCCACGGCAAGATCCCCTCCGTTTAGACCCGACACGTCCGTTTCCCCCCTCCAGGTGCCGGCGGCGGCGTAGTCCGTGAGGGGGGGCACACACCGGAGACGCATGCCGCCTCTTCGGACATGCCACCACACCACGCCGCATGTATGAGGGCCCGGTGCACTACTAGGGAAAAGCCTATACACAGAATCTTAGCAGCAGCGCAGCTCAAAAAGGAGTGCTGCTGCTAATTAGTAGTTGCGCGTGTGCGGGAAACTCGCTGCTGATAGGTTTTTAGCAGTAGCGTGCTCTGTGTATATCGGGCTGCTACAAATATCGACCGGCGGTGTTCGCCTAGCTCCATTTAGCAGTAGCGCTGTGGCCCGAACCGCGCTACTGCTACGGATGTAGTAGTAGCGCGCTTTTACTGAGATCGCTGCTGCTACATTTCAAATTGGCACACTTTTTTGTCACTGTTAGCAGTAACGCCGTGGCCCAAAGCGCGCTGCTGCTAATTCTTTATCAGTAGCGCTTTTCTGCTCCCGCGCTACTGCTAACCCGCACCAACCCACCACCTTTCCCCACCCATGCCTCCCCTCCCCCTCCTATCTTCCCTTCCCCCTACCTCCCCCCACATGCTCCCACTCTCACTCTTCTTCTTCCTCAATACTTATCCCCCATTACTCTTTCTCTTCTATCCACCTTTCTCTCTCTTCATTACTCCTACCTAACTACACCACCTCCATTAATGCATCTCCTTTCTCTTTTTCCTTTCCCCTCCACTAGTTGAAGTTGTATCCTCCCAAATTAGGTAGCTAGGTAGATGTAGGATTTAGTTAAGTGACCTATTTGCCCCCTAACTAGATCTATCTTTGTCAAGAAGAGCTTTGTGCACTTTTGATCTCCCTACAACATCATCTCCACCGTGTGCTCAATCTCGATCGAGATAGAGGTGATGAAAATTTCATGCTTTTGCAAAATGGAAATATGTTTATGTGTGTGTGATATGTTTGTGCAAATTGTGTTTGTGGCATGCCAAATTGTGCTTTTGAGTTGCCTATGTTTTGCCGAAATGTTGATTTATTTCCGTTTCGGCGAATTCCGGGCAAACTCTAGATCCATATATGTCCTATTTTTAGGGAAGGTCATGCCAAATTTTTGTATGACTTTGATGCATGCATGCATTTTTATAATCAATTTGTTTATTATTACCGTGTAGAGTTGACGATGGTCAGTGGAACGATGGTGGACAGGTGGTTGCGGTCGGCGGTGCAGGACATGAAAGAAAATAACCGGACAGAGGTTTTATGTCTGTGTCGAAAATGCAAAGGAATAGTTTGGCTCGACCCCCATGACGATGGTCGTGTCGAAGCGCACCTGCTCATGACTGGTTTCATGGATGGCTATACTCGGTGGATAATTCAAGATGATGATGACGATGTTGAGGATGCCGACGGGGCAGGCAATGATGACACAGGGCAAGACGAAGAGATGATCGATAATGGCGGCGGGGAAGAGGCCGAACATGGCGGCGGAGAAGGGGCTGGACATGGCGGAGGAGAAGGGGCTGGACATGGCGGCGGAGAGAACGACATGGACTCCATGCAGCAGAGTTCGTCGGTACTAAGTTCAATCATGCGGGACCCTCATGTTCAAGCATTGCTTCGCAAGGAGACGAGTACTGAGAGAGCTGCTTCTAGAGAGGAGGCTAAGCTGGAGCAACTGGTGGTAGACTCGAACACTCCATTGTATGATGGTTGCAATCCTGAGGTGACCCGCTTGAGTTTCATGCTCCAACTCCTTAAGACGAAGGCTAAAAACAAATATACCGACACTAGCCTCGATGAGCATCTCAAGTACCTAAAGGATGTTCTTCCCGCGGGTAATCTATGTCCTACTAGTGTTGATGAGGCCAAGAAGATCGTGTTCCCTCTTGATCTGCCACACATTAGAGACCGTGCATGCATCAACGATTGCATAATTTATCAGAAGGAGCACGCGGAAAAAACAAGCTGTCCGGTGTGCAATGCTTCTTGATACAAGAAGGCCGGGAAGAAATGTCCCCAGAAAGTTGTATGGTACTTACCGATCACTCCCCGTCTCCAAAGGTATTTTGTAGATCCCAAGGAAGCAAAGCTAATGCGCTGGCACGCGGAGAGGAAGAAGCCCGATGATGGAGATGATCCGAAGCTGAGACTCGTGAAGGATGGAAGCCAGTGGAGAGCGTTGAACAGCTTCTATCGGTACTATGGCAAGATAAGCAGATATATAGACACGGACAAGAAAAGGTTCAGCGGGATGAAGTTGCATGACTATCATGTGATGATGATGATGCAGATACCAGCTGTTGCCCTTAGAGGGATAATGGACAAGCACGTCCGTGACACGCTTATTGGTCTCTGCAACTTTTTCGACGTCATCTCTCGAAAGTCGATCAGTGTGAATCAGCTCCAAAGGCTACAGGAAGAGATCGTTGTGATACTGAATGGGCTTGAGATGTACTTCCCGCCCGTGATCTTTGACGTGATAGTGCATCTGTGTGTCCATATTGTGGATGACATAATAGACCTGGGGCCGTCATTCCTGCACAACATGATGCCATTTGAGAGGATGAATGGGATCATCAAAGGATTCGTTCGTAACATGTCCCGTCCGGATGGAAGCATCATCCAGGGCTATTTGGCACAAGAGTGCATCTCTTTCTGTGAGAATTTTCTATATGGCGCAGACCAGCCGTGTGGTGTTAGTGTTGGTTTGCCCGTTAACAAGCACAATGGGAGGCTCGAAGGAGATGGTCACTGCAACGGTCGCAGGGAACTGCACGTGGCATACTCAGATCGACGCAGCGACTTTGACAGAGCAAACTTGGTAGTGCTACAACACCTAGACGAGGTAGATCCTTTCGTGGCACTGCACAAAGAAATTATCGCAAAGAAGTATCGTGACCGGGGGGTATGCAAGACGGACGCCGAAGTTACTAGAGAGCACAACTCCACTTTCCTACATTGGTTCAAAGAGCATATTATTGCTAATCCTCCGGAGGAGGGCTCTAAGGACGGATTGCTCATATACGCCTTAGCACATGGCCCCTCACCCAACCTTGTAACCTATCAGGCATATGATATCAACGGATACACGTTCTACACGGAGGCCAAAGATATGGACATTGATGATCAGAACTCAGGGGTGACGATGGAATGCATGACCGGCAGCAACAACGGCGCAACTGAATGATTTTATGGAGGGTCGAGGAGATCTGGGAGCTTGACTACTCTGGACTGCACAATACGACGATGTTCCGTGTCAGATGGGCTAAGAATGTCGAAAGAGAAAGCCGGATTTTCACTACCATGACTATGCCCGACGCCAAGAGCGCTACCGTGAACGCTATCACAAAAAACGAGCCATGGATACAAGCTAAGCACATGACACAATGCTTCTTCATAACTGACCCGCGCAATCCCAGCCGTGTTGTCCTGAGGAGAGGCAAAAGGAACATCATTGGAATGGATGGAGTCGCCACCAAGGAAGACTATGATCAGTACGGCAACCCAATGAGGGAAGATGATGATGATGATGAAGAAGAATCAATACTACATTACCTAAGAAAAATCATACTCCATGGAAAAGGCAAAGTCACAATGAGGGGCTCAATTATTCTTTGACGAACAAGAAGGGAAAGAAGCTAACTCAAAAACGAAAATGTCAGCACTGAGGAAACTTATGTTATCGGTCAAATGATGTAATATATATATATATATATATATATATATATATATATATATATATATATATATGTTCCTATTTTGTATACACACTTAGCCATTATTATGTATGGGTCCAATGATGTGTAATATATATGTTCCTAATTTCCATACATATTTAACCGTCAAATGATGCAATATATATCGCCCTCCCTTCGTTCACTGCCCTCGGGAAATAAAAGTGGGTTAAAATAAA
>NC_041393.1:703284655-703289912 GCF_002162155.2 Triticum dicoccoides
CCGACCCCGACGCGCTCTCCCCCGACCCGTCGGCCCTCGCTTCCCTTCTCTCCACCCCCGGCCGTCGTCGGGCCTGCCTCCTCGCCCCTCCACCCTCTGTAAACCCCCCTCTCTCTGCTAGGGTTCTTCGGTTAATTTACTTAGGTTTTAGTTAGGGCAGTATGTTAACTAGGTTATCTATTTAGTTATGAATTTAGCTAGGTTTCAAAATTTGAACTAGACATGTGATATGTGCAAATTTGAACTGGACATGTGATATGTGCATATGTCATGTTTTGGACATGTCATGTTTGGAAAATGATCCGAGTGTCCTATGTTACGCCGGAATGTTGATTCATTTCCGTTCCGGTGAATTTCAGGCGCTCGATATGTCCATTTTTTTAGCAAAGGTCATGCCGAAATTTCCCGTGAATGAAGGCATGATTTTATGCTACATAGTTGGCATATCGAGTGTTGGCACATAGATTTCTTTTTATGTCATTTCTCATTTATTCATACTTTTAGAAATAAATGAGGACACTTAATCATAGGAAACATGTCGAACAACGAAGAAACTGGGCCGTCTGACCAAGATGTAGACGAGATGGATTATGAGGGTGAACAAGAGTACCTCGACTATTTGACTGCTAAGCAAGGTTTGCAGGTCGGCCTCGATGATGGTACTGACGCCGACATCGACACCGACAGCGCCGGAACCGATGGCGGCACCGAGACCGGTGAGGAAGGTACCAACGGGGAAGGTACCAGCCGGGAAGGTACAGGCCCCGATGCCGCTACCGAAAAGAGGAAGTATAAGAAGTAGAGGATACAAAAACCTAACAAACTAGGGATTGGACAACTTGTGATCACAAAGATGGCACCTAGCAAGTTTGAGCCGTTACAGCCGGAAGAACCTCACAAGTGCTATGGGAACCAAGTAGGATGCATCCTACGGGAATGCGCGAGCATCAACGACGATGACTTAAGGAGTAAAGAACATTTGACGCAGTTGCACCTAACAAAGTTGCACAAGAGATTCAAGTTCCCTGACCGGGATGATAACGTAGAACAACCGTGGGATGATCCGAAGATGAAAAAGATTAACAATCATGCCATGGGCATGTTCAGCAATGATTTGGCCTCCTGGAAAACGAGGTGAAACGAGCTATTGAGGCTGATGAACCCCTGTCCTAGATTCTGGATGAAAATCCGACACTTACGGAAGAGGAGTTCGAAAAGTTCAAGGAAACTTGCGCTACCAAAGAAGCCAAGGCTAAGGCTGCAAAATTCAAGATCCTTCAGCAAAGGAACACGGGGAAGCATCGCCTCGGAAGCTGTGGCTACCTCGGTAAAAGGCCCATATGGGATAAGGAGGACGCGGAACGTGAAGCCGCGGGTCTCCCAGACCCCTTCGCGAAGTTCACCAACCCCTTGGAGCATGACTTCATCAGGGCCCGCTACAAGTGGGACAAGGAGAAAAAGGTTTTTTACACGGACAGGATCACGAGGAAATTGATTAGACTAATGGAGAAGCAACACCATCTTGCAGCCAAAAGCCCTACTTCTCCGATGAGGCCCAAGTGGGACACCCCTCTCAACCAGGCCTTGAACGAACTTAAGGGACTCCCTTTGGATCAGCGGCCGCAATATGGTCGTGTGCATGGCGCTAGAGACGGCGCCACGTGGAAGGTTACAACAAGGGCCCGGAGGCCAAGAAGCTGAAAAAGAAGTTTAGTCAGGCGGACATCGACGCGAAGGTGAAACTTGCGGTCGAGAAAAACACAGCTGAGGAAGCGAAAAAAGCAGCCGAGGACAAATATGAGTTGGTACAGCAGGCAGTGAATGCAGCTGTAACTGCCTGCAGAAATAATTTCGCTACTAACTTGGTTCCTGTTATCATCAACTGGGCAAAGGAAAATCCAGACAAGACGGTACATGATTTCCCGATGCCCAGTTTCGTCGGGAGCAACTCCATGAACAACAATACCATCGCACCATTACTTGCTCACACAATCAGGCCTCCTCTCGCAGCCGCTCCCGCTCATTGCAGCCCGTCCTCAGTCTCAGGCGCGCTAGGTGGGCCTTCGTCTTTGGCTGAGCTCGACGCCGTCACGGTAATTACATGTAGCACCAACATATATATATATATATATATATATATATATATATATATATATATATAATATTCCATTTTTGTTGCCTTTCGGTTGTTTTACTCCACAGACATATGTGTTTGCAGGCGAAAGAAACCCCGTGCACCATACTCTACTTGATCAAAGGCCAGAAGGTGGACGTGGGAAAGGGGATGATAATGGACCCCTCTCAACGCACGTTCCACAACCAGCCGATCCCCGCTAGGCACTTCAGGGTTAGCTTGACCACTATGAAATCGGGGCACGAGGATTTGCCTCCTCCAGTACAGCATGTGGGAGCGGACGACGAGACCCCGCCGCGGATTGGAAGCTGCAAGAATTGGGTGCTGCTATGGCCGAAGAATCTTATTCGTCTGGAGCCAGCCGAGAGCACACCAATAACTACCACACATCAACAAGCATGTGCGAAGACCACCACCCCGCCTACGCAATTACCATCTCCTGTAGTGCCGGTGAGAGCGGCGGACGACATGATGAAGGGGGTGCAATAGTTATGGCTGATGTAATTTCTCTTGTAGAACAGAGAATGGATGATGAGATGGAGGTCGACCCTATGGATTACCTCAATACAAACGCGTATGACTGTGACATAGATATGATGAGTCAACCATATGACGAATCAGGCTATCAGCTTGCTAATGAGGATATGGATGATACGCCCGGGCAGGGTCGTACCATGGATTGCAAAAAGTCTCTCTTCAGGAAATCCTCATAGGACACTTCTGAAGATGCCGCCTCAACACAGGCTCAACTAGCCGGGCGCGAGGGTCGTACAGTACTTAGCCCGAGAACACTGGGGCAGGGGTTAAGGAAGGGTATGGAAGGTGTGCCCAAGAAAAAGGAGAGGAAGAGATCGGGGAAGGTAACTGCCTCCAAACAGGCCAGAGCACATAGCAGCCAGACGATGCATTCTGAAGAGCGTGTACCCGTGAAAAGTGCGGTCATGTTCCATCTCATGGGCGAGCCGATGCTACCGCCAAAACCGCTGGAGGCACTATCAGGGGATCTCAGGAGACTGCACGACCATGTGTTGTCGACTGAGAAAAGCCTACTAACCTCAAAGGATCCAGGATATCCGACATACGCGGCTTGTGTGCCTGAGGGGAAGTGCTACGTCGACACAGAACCCGCGGAGGTGTTCTTCCTGTGGTTTGACCATATCTTTGAGATGTTTCTAATAAGGCGGCTTGATCTTACTATCGTCCGCCTTTTTGCGCTACATATGAGCTCCGTCATTAAGAGTGAAGAAGTCTCGCAAATCTGTGTGGCAGATCCGTACTACATGCACGAGTCTTTCTTGAGTCTCGGCGACTTTGAGCGTGAAACTGCTAGGGAGTACCTCCAAAACTTCATGGTATAGAATAAGGACCGGGAAATTGTCCTCGTGCCTTATCATCCAAAGTAAGTCAGTTCCGGACAACCCTTTCGTACATTTCAATTATTCCTTCTCTCTCATATGGGGAATAATTTGAGGTGTCTTTTCCCCGCAGCAACGGGCGCGCCATCCTTATTGTTCTTTACCCACAAGTCTCCCACGCCGTGTATTTTGACCCTTCCAGAGACTACGAGAAAAAAGACTACACCCACATAATGAATATTCTAGATGATGCTCTCCAAGGCTTCAGCTTTAGAGGTGGCCACGTGAAGATCAAGAAACAAAGGAACAAGAAGATGGGTTTCGTGCATAAAACTAACTTCTCATGCATCCATGTCCCAAAACCAAGCAAGAAGGATGGATTCTACATCGTCCATCTCATGATTCAGTTCAACACGGATCACCAAAAGCTTCGCATTAACAGCAGAAATGATGATCGTATCCACAAGTGGCTAGAATCTCATGGAGAAGTGGATTATAAACTTAGAGATGACTTCTTTCGCATCCAAAGCAACATTGCGACGATCATCATGAAAGAATTCATCGATGAGAAGGGGATGTTCCACCACGGCCCTATATCGCGAGCTGACGTCCGAACTCACATAGGCATGCAACGTCTAGACCTCACGCCGTTCAAGAAGCTAGGGTTCTTCCTTGATGATATGGAAGGATGGAACTTCTAGTGATTTATGATGCCGACGATGATGATATGTGTCAGTTGAACTTGTATACTTTTTGTAGCGATGAAACTTTGTGATGTCCATGGTCCATGCCGAACTTGCGTAACGCTACTTTGTTAGTTTGCGTACGATGACCTGCGTACCTCTAGTTAATTAATTTGCGTACTGTATGTTGCATCTAGTTGCTAACCATTTCTTTTTCGGTGTTGCTCTAGTACATTTTGTTGCATATATATGATTGTACATCCTCTTCATGAACATGCATCTCTAACAGGTACCTAGTTTCTTGATGGCGAGATGGAATTGCTATATCGTGTACAAAAGGAAGGTTCCGGGGGTGTACAACGAGTGGTATGAGTGTCAGGCACAAGTGAATGGGTTCACGGGCGCCATGCATAAAGGCTTCAAAAGCAGACAAGAAGGAGAAGCTAGTTACTTGAGGTTCACGCTAGCGCGAGAGAGGACTCGTAACCGCCACCTCATGTACTGCGTAGTTCCGCTCTCACTCATAGTGATAGCACTTCTTGCATATACCTTTGTTTAGATGGATGACGTTGTTGTAGTTGCAAGTATTCGAGACTTGCACGTATCGCTATTTTCGAGATGATGACAAGATATCACTTTGTGTTGGATGATGATTATGATGAGACTATTTGTATGTACATGCTATGATTACATTTGTGGTCTCGCAGGCATTTGTATGTGTATCATGATGACATTTCTATGTGCTAAAGATTCTTCTATAAAGCTTGTTCAAATACAAAACAAATATGCCAAAAAACAAAAAAACCTACTTAAATTAGCAGTAGTTAGTGTATAAAAGTTAGCAGCAGCGCCGCGATAGCAGTAGCGCGTCAAGGTAAAGCGCGCTAGAGCTACTAGCGGTAGCGTGCTTCCGCTAACAGCGCTGCTGCTACACTTGTGTAGCAGTAGCACCGGTGAGCACGCGCTACTGCTATCTGTTAGCTGTAGCGCCTTATTAGTAGCGCTAACCCCGCGCTACAGATACATCTAAAACCCGTGCTGCTGCTAGCCTTTTCCCTAGTAGTGGTGTGATGCTCGGGTGGCAT
>NC_041393.1:703292568-703293713 GCF_002162155.2 Triticum dicoccoides
CCCCGTCCCGCCTAACCCTGTAGCGTTTGACCACGCGATCTAGCCCTTTGACTTTGCACGGACGGGCTTTGAGCAGTGGACCTCCCCACCCGGTTGTGTTAGGTTAGCCCATAGGAACACTCTGGAGCAACATCCGGGCTAGACCCACAGCAAGATCGCCTCCGTGTAGACCCGACGCGTTCATTTCCCCCCTCCAGGTGCCGGCGGCGGCGCCGTCCGTGAGGGGGGGCACACCCGGACACGCGTGCCGCCTCTTCGGACATGCCACCACACCACCCGCATGTATGAGGGCCCGGTGCGACGCTCCGGTGGTATTGCTACCCCCCAGTGCCCCTCTCCCGCCTAACCCGGTAGCGTTTGTGTCACACCCTAGCTAGTCATGCATTAGAGTGTTGCATCATGTTTACTTTTTCATCAGAAACTTGAAATGGGGATGACAGAACCCCCAGTCCCCTCTGAAACCAACTAGGGTTTACTAAAAACTTTTTCAATGAACCTGAAATGCCCTTCTAAAATGCCCATCATTTTTGTCTTGGTTCAGAACCCCTGCCAAAAGTGGTGCACATTTTCCTAGGCCATCTTAGGGTTTTTGAATTAAATCATAAATATTTGAATTTGGGCATTTAAAATTATATAAAATATTTAAATGCTCAAATACCTCCAAACTAAAATGTTTCATGTTGGAAATAATCCAACTATGGACCAGGAGTAATTTGGTGATTTTTGAAGTTGCCTAGGTATTTTATTAAATTCAACAAAGTTGCAGATATATTAAAAAAAGAAAACAGAAAAAAAGGGGAAACTTACCTGGCGCCACCGCAGGCCCACCAGCCAGCCCACCTGGCCGGCCCAGCCCGGCCACCGCTCCAGCGAGCTGCTTGGCTCGCCAGGCAGGCAGCCAAGGTGCTCGGCGGCGGCACCGCAGCTCGCCACGCAGCTGCTCGCCGCCTCGCCGCCTCCCTCGCCCAGCTAACGCCGTGGATCAGCCTCCCTCTCTCCCCCAAACCCCCCAGACACCCCCTCTCCTCTCCAGCTCCTCCCCCTCGCACGCCCCAGCCATGGCCGACGCCATCGCCGCCACCCCCTCGCCGTAGCCACCCCCTCCGTCCACCCCACGCCGTGCCACCGTGTCCAGGAGCTCCGCT
>NC_041393.1:703296199-703296875 GCF_002162155.2 Triticum dicoccoides
ATTTGACTTTGCACGGATGGGCTTTGAGCAGTCTACCTATCCACCCGGTTGTGTTAGGTCAGTCCATCGGAACACTTTGGAGAAACATCCGGGATAGACCCACGGCAAGATCCCCTCCATGTATACCCGACTCGTCCGTTTCCCTCCTCCAGGTGCCGGTGGCGGCGCCGTCCGTGAGGGGGGGCACACCCCGGAGACGAGTGCCGCCTATTCGGACATGCCACCACACCACCCCGCATGTATGAGGGCCTGGTGCGATGCTCAGGTGGAATTGCTACCCCCCAGGACCCCGTCCAGCCTAACCCTGTAGCGTTTGACCACAGGATCTAGCGCTTTGACTTTACACGGACGGGCTTTGAGCAGTGGACCTATCCACCCAGTTGTGTTAGGTTAGTCCATAGGAAGACTTTGAAGCAACATCTGGGCCAGACCCACTGCAAGATCCCCTCCGTGTAGACCTGACGCATCTGTTTCCCCCTCCAGGTGCTGGCGGCGGCGCCGTCCGTGAGGGGAGGCACACCCCGGAGACGCGTGCCGCCTCTTCGGACATGCCACCACACCACCCCGCATGTGTGAGGGCCTGGTGCGACGCTTTGGTGGCATTTCTACCCCTCCAGGGCCCCCGTCCCACCTAACCCTGTAGCGTTTGAGCACGGGATCTAGCCCTTTGACTTTG
>NC_041393.1:703297961-703299795 GCF_002162155.2 Triticum dicoccoides
CATAAAAATGCACATAATCGGATCACAGTTGAGTGTTTGCATTCCACACGCCACAAAGGTCACATCAGGCTTAATTAGCTAGGGCCGAAATATACCCTGTTAATTAGGAAAATATTTTCATGGCTCGTAGCCGAGAAGGCAGGTCAATCTCCAAGAGTGTTGACGATGGAGCCGAGCGTCTCATGAGCAATCTATATCCAGCAACACGACATGAGAAATCTATATCCAGCAACACGGCGCTGCTCCTCTCGGTGGAGAGCCCAAACCAAATATATGGATGCAGCATCTGGGGGACACCGGGGTTCAACGATGCATTTTAGTATTAGTTACATCCGTATCTAGACAAATTTAAGACAAGTAATTTGGGACGGAGGAGGGCAGGCGGGTAGAGTGGCACGTCGAATGTCGTTGCCGGGCTGGATGATATGTATCATTGCCGACAAATAACAAGAAAGGTCAGCCAATGCCATCTGTTAGAATAAATCCGACACTACCATAATAACTGCTTACGCCGACGGCCCGATCTATGCCGACGGCCCCCGTCGGCATAGATAGACCTATATCGACGGCCTAGGACAGGCCGTAGGCATAGAAAAGCCGTCGGCATACGTCTACCTATGCCGACGGGGCCGTCGGCATAGACGAGGCCATCGGGATAGCTAGATATACGCCTACGGGGACCGTCGGCATAGGCCAGGCCGTCGGCATAGCACGGGCCCACATACTTGGTCAGCGTTGACCATTTGACGGCGTTGAAACTACGCCGACGGGAGGTAACGGTGGCCGTCGGCATATCTATGGCAGCGATATGCCTACGGTATAGCCGTCGGCATAGGCCTGGCCTATGCCCCTCTGCCACGCCATCAATCTGTGTGCGATGCCACGTCACCGATCCGTGGGACTGCACCTCCGTGTGCAAAGCTATGCCGACGGCCTTGCCGTTGGCATACGTTTATCTTATTTTTATTTTTTATTTTACTTTATACTATCTATGGCAGAGGTATGCCTACGGCATAGCCGTCGGCATAGGCCTGGCCCATGCCCCTCTGCCACGTCATCGATCTGTGTGCGATGCCACGTCATCGATCCGTTGGACTGCACCTCCGTGTGCGTATCTATGCCGACGGCCTTACCGTCGGCATATATTTAATTTATTTTTACTTTATATTATTTTTTGTTTTTTCATAAGATAATTATGCTTTATCTAAAAAAATATACCCCTATGATATATCAATTGCCCCTGTTACGAACGTCGCTGTCGCCGTGTCATGGAGGGGGGGGGGGGACGGTTGACACGGAGGGAATCTGGTTAGTGGGAGGATTCGGGGTGTAGCTATGTCACCGAAACATCGCATGGGTCCCGATGCATATGTGAAAGTGTTCAGGCATGCGTAGACGCCCGTCTTGGGGCTCCGCGGTGTGCCCCCTGCACGCAAGGCAGTGCCGCCGTCACTTGGAGGGGGCCAAACCCCGGAGAAGCGTTCCACCTCTTCGGACATGCCACCACACCACCCCGCATGTATGAGGGCCCGGTGCGACGCTCGGGTGGCATTATTACCCCCTACAGGGCACCCGTCCCGCCTAACCCTGTAGCGTTTGACCACGGGATCTAGCCCTTTGACTTTGCACGGATGGGCTTTGAGCAATGGACCTATCCACCCGGTTGTGTTAGGTCAGCCCACAGGAACACTTTGGAGCAACATCCGGGCCAGACCCACGGCAAGATCCCCTCCGTGTAGACCCGACACGTCCGTTTGCCCCCTCCAGGTGCCGGCGGCGGCGCCGTCCGTGAGGGGGAGGGGGCACACCCCGGAGACGCGTGCCGCCTCTTCGG
>NC_041393.1:703301977-703302711 GCF_002162155.2 Triticum dicoccoides
CCTGTAGCGTTTGACCACGGGATCTAACCCTTTGACTTTGCACGGACGGGCTTTGAGCAGTGGACCTATCCACCCGGTTGTGTTAGGTCAGCCCATAGGAACACTTTGAGCAACATCCTGGTCAGACCCACAGCAAGATCCCCTCCGTGTAGACCCGACGCGTCCGCTTCCCCCCTCCAGGTGCCGGCGGCGGCGCCGTCCTTGAGGGGGGCACACCCCGGAGACACGCGCCGCCTCTTCGGACATGCCACCACACCACCCCGCATGTATGAGGGCTCGGTGCGACGCTCGGGTGACATTGCTACCCCCCAGGGCATGGCGGCAGCAACGGTCGTGATGGGGGCAATCGATATATATACCATCGGCCGGGGTATGTTTTTTGTTTAGATAAGGCACATCTATGTTGTGACAAAACAAAAAATAATAAATAATATAAACAAATTTAAAAAAATTAAAAAAAATTAAAAAAATTTAAAAATTGAGATATTCGGCATAGCTGAGCACACGGCCACGGATCGATGACGTGGCAAAGGGCCAGGCCTATACCGACGGTTTGGCCGTCGGCATAGGGTTGCCTTATCCGATACGGTTCGCCCCCCACCACCCATTCCCCATCTCGACCCACGCCGTCGACCCACGCCGCGCCGCACCCGCCCGCTGCCGCCTCCACTCCACGCCGTGCACCGCACCCGCCGCCGCGCCGCTCCAGCGTCCCCAGCCGCCACCGCCGCCTC
>NC_041393.1:703303711-703304594 GCF_002162155.2 Triticum dicoccoides
GACCTGACGCGTCCGTTTCGCCCCTCCAGGTGCTGGTGGCGGCGCCGTCTGTGAGGGGGGGCACACCCTGGAGATGCGTGCCGCCTCTTTGGACATGCCACCACACCACCCCGCATGTATGAGGGCCCGGTGCGACGCTCGGGTGGCATTGCTACCCCTCCAGGGCCCCCGTTCCGCCTAACCCTGTAGCGTTTGACCACAGGATCTAGCCCTTTGACTTTGCACGGACGGGCTTGAGCAGTGGACCTATCCACCCGGTTGTGTTAGGTCTGTCCATAGGAACACTTTGGAGAAACATCCAGGCCAGACCCATGGCAAGATCCCCTCAGTGTAGACCCGACGCATCCGTTTCCCCCCTCCAGGTACCGGCGGCGGCGCCGTCCGTTAGGGGGGCATACCCCGGAGACGTGTGCCGCCTCTTCGGACATGCCACCACACCAGCCTGCATGTATGAGGGCCCGGTGCGACGCTCGGGTGGCATTGCTACCCCCCACCCCCAGGGCCCCCGTCCCGCCTAACCCCGGAGACACGTGCCGCCTCTTCGAACATGCCACCACACCGCCCCGCATGTATGAGGGCCCGATACAACGCTTGGGTGGCATTGCTACCCTCCAGGGCCCTCGTCCCAGCTAACCCCGTAGCATTTGACCACGGGATCTAGCCCTTTGACTTTGCACGGACTGGCTTTGAGCAGTGGACATATCCACCCGGTTGTGTTAGGTCAGTCCATACGAACACTTTGGAGCAACATCCGGGCTAGACCCACGGGAAGTTCCCCTCCGTGTAGACACGACGCGTCTGTTTCCCCCCTCCAGGTGCCGGCGGCGGTGCCATCCGTGAGGGGAGGCACACCTCGGAGACGCGTGCCGCCTCTTCGGACATG
>NC_041393.1:703308537-703314619 GCF_002162155.2 Triticum dicoccoides
GAGCTTGGGTGGCATTGCTACCCATCCAGGGCCCCCGTCCCGCCTAACCCTGTAGTGTTTAACCACGGGATCTAGCCCTTTGACTTTGCACGGACGGGCTTTGAGCAGTGGACCTATCCACCCGGTTGTGTTAGGTCAGTCCATAGGAACACTTTGGAGCAACATCTGGGCCAGACCCACGGCAAGATCCCCTCCGTGTATACTAGATGCGTCCGTTTCCCCCCTCCAGGTGCCGGCGGCGGCGCCGTCCGTGAGGGGGGGCACACCCCGGAGATGCGTGCCGCCTCTTCGGACATGCCACCACACCAAACCGCATGTATGGGGGCTCGGTGCGATGCTCGGGTGGCATTGCTACCCCCCAGGGCCCCCGTTCCGCCGAACCCTCACTAGAAGAAATATGTCAACTTGTGACCACCACTATTGGTCACTGAAAGGTCATGGTTTTTCATTTGCGACCTTTTTGTGACCAAAAATAGAAGGTTAAAAGCTGGTGGTCGTAAACTGACTATAGCGACCTTCTTTGTGAGAAGGTCGTAGACGTTTACGTCCAAAACAGAAGGTCGTTGAACCCATGACCTTTTGTTTTGGTTACTGGCTGTCTGCCCAGGCTACGTCGGATCCGACATGGCAATCTGGCGTGGAAAAATGATGACCAATTCAAAAGGTCACTGACAAGATTCAGCCCAGTCCGATTAGGTGTTTTAGATGGGCTGAGCCCAACAATTCAGCCTATTTGTTGTTTTTTTCCTGTGAATTTTTGGTCGGCTTCACGGGCCAAGCCCAACATTTCAGCCACTTATTTTCTAGGCCGCACGCTTTTACAGTCCAATTCTTGTTCGGGCCTCGGCATTTTTTCAGTCCAATTCTTGTTCAGGCCTTAGCCTTTTTGTGGTCCTTTTAAATGTTGAACTCGGCCCTCTTACAGTCCATTTTATTTATTTTCGAAAATTAATATACTGGCCTTGCTGAAACAGACCCCAACTATGTTTTGGTTGTGGCCTTTTTAAGGTCCAGTTGTGTTTGGGCCAAGGACTATTTCAGTATTATGTTCACATCCAACTAAATACATTTATCACAAATTCAAATTCCCAGCATTTGAATAACAAGTACACCCAACATTAAATAACAGGTACACCAAGTAAATATAGAACCAATTCCTAGCAAGATCAGCATTACATCAAAATTCCAAGCAAATTCTACATTACAAGTTCAATAACATATAAAGCGAGCCGCTGATTGGGGCTTCGAGCTTCTTCGAATATCTTTGGACAAGGAACTCCTATAAATGAGAGGGAAAACAGATTAGTCACAACTACACAAGCATTGTTTGCATCAGTACATCAACACTCTCAAGTAATACATCATTCACTTAAAACATTTATAGTGAAATAGATACATGACATGACATAGGAGGCAGATGTTGCCAGACAAATATGGCACTTGTATAGACCTTGAGAAAAACCATACAAGTGAGTGATGCTCCAACACATCACTCATGGACTAAAATAACAAGATAAAGCATCACTAGGGATGAATACTGATTTTACTAATATGTTTTAGTTGTCTACTTTAGAGTTGCAGTATCTCTTAACAGCATGCTACACTCTGAACTTACTGTTGATAGCAACATATGAAGTAAGGAGATTTGAATAGATTTTTCAAATACATGTTCTGGAATGGGAATGCTTCTCTAGAATGATGTACATGTGCACAGATTTTCAAATAAATACGAGGACTCCTAGAACAGTTAGAGAATGAATGAATGCGAAAGGCAGAGCATCATCTATGATGAAGACATCACCAGAATTCGTACTTACATGGGGAGACACTAACATGCAGGAATATGTACGGATTGTCAAAACTTGCATTATGCTACTATCACTAGCACAACAAGCTGCAGGTTGGCATATCCATGAACCATGTACCTCATGACAGATACAATATATCATCCAATGCTCGACTATGAGAAAAATTAAACAATTACACGTCACAAAGGTAATGCAAAGAATCATGGAGTGAGTAGGAGGGGTAGAAGGGGACCTGAGGAGCTCATTGGAAGTGGTTGTAGCCTAGGCTGAGCTTCACGATCACAGCAAGAGCCAAGGAAGGCAACCAAGCCTACCAATGTGTAGCCATCATAGGAGCAGTAGCAGTGTAGCACCACCACTGCCGAAACCAGAACTGCTAGAGCGAATCACCATCACATGGGTCACCTCCACCGAAGGATCTAGCAAGGGGTAAAGTCTGCATGTTTCAGTACAAGCTAGTGACGTAAAAAACCAAACAGTAGCAATAAGAAGATAATCTCTAGTACATGATGATTAGTTGAAGAAACAGGAACTACATTTAGTAGTGATGTTTCCATCATCCTACTAACACCAGTAGAGCAAACTACGGGTTACCATAGTTCTGGAACCATGTACTTCACGACAGATGTACGTAGTAACACAAGACTCATGACACCTAAAGAAAAATTATTCATTCAAGTACTGATGGCCTAAAAATCAATCTACAGACGATAGATAATAATAAAAAATGACAGTAGCATATTTTCTTCATTATATAAAGAGAAAGTAACACACTGTTATGTGCACGCAGATGCACCAAAAGAAACTAAAGACCATTTATCTTAAGGATTCCACGTAGCTGCCGAACATGCTTATCATCCAAGGAAAGAAGCATAGCTTTTTCAGGGGAAATCAATCTACAACTCTATGGATATTAGGACTATCTCGGTACAGAATATGAGCATGAGCGATACATCAGGCAGTATATGCGTCTGGAGAGAAAGGATTACGACCCACAAGGCAGCATCGATAGCTTCTACCTTCACATATATTTCAATACCTAATGCTATTGTCATGTATGTTAAATATGCAAGAGGTAAAAAAGACAGTTATATACATCCATTGCAATCAGACTTGTGATAAAGAAGATAAACCGCTAATGCACTTCAATCATTAATCCAAGATTGCACATTTTCGCTCTTATAGTCAAGCAACAGCCTCTTGTACTCAAAGGCCTATAAAATGAAATGGATAAGTTAGATTAATTACTGTAGGTGCAACACATTTTCTGGAAGAGGCATAAACATGAAATGAAATAGATGTAGTATCATCACTACATGAAAGGAGCATTATACTTGGAAGGAAAAAACAGCATCCTGTCACCAAACAAACACTACTTGACAGGAAACTGTGCATTTCGTCCCTGTATACATTAGTAGCAGGATAGCAGCAATGATTCACATGGAACGAGTAATTGATTATGAGGAAACATGTTACTAGGTATGAAACAAACTATTTACACAGGTAAAATGGACACATGTACAATACATAGCTTGCTGTAAGCAGGAAACACTAGTGCTCAAATACCAAAATCAACGACAATACTTATGGATGATAGTAACATGGTTAAACATCAGAGAAAAAAATTGCTAAGATATCATCATTTAGGGGCATTTACATCACCAATGTGGCAAACTGCAAAGCTGGTCTATTTGTTACCAGTTACAAGCATATTCTCGTTCATGCATAACTATAGTCAGCTCTATTTAAAAAACCAGAAGCAAATCAACCACCATTCAAATTTTCTGTACTATCTAAACCAACAAAGTAGTCAACTCAAATACTTCTAGAAATCAGTGCCCATACGCAGTTGTAGGTTGCAGAAACACTAGAGTTTCACTACAACAGTGCACAAACTGCAACAAATGAATAAACAAATTAAACAACATGCCACAATTTCCTCGGTGTGCCTACAGTACCACTCTGATTCATTGACATTGCTAGGCGCAAGGGAAGCACACAGTGAGTGTTTCTAATCCAGGTTATTCGTCTAGTTCTCTAGTGTGTCAGCTATAGTATTGAGCATTTCAAAAGTGATGTATTGTATGTCTTTTGCTTCTAGTTCTTTGGTCAGTTACAGTATGGGTATTTGAAAAGTATTGTATGTCTAATAACTTCACGGAAACACATTGAACAAGTATGCATCAGGTGAATCAGAGGAAGAATTTTGGGAAATGTACAGTAGAGTACATACTCAGGTTAGTGAAAACTTGGGAACGACCAACACGCGAGCATTGGAATTTGGAAAGTGTAGTGGCCTATTAGAGTTACTACTTGCACGGAAACATTAGGGGTCAGTCTTCAGGTTTCCCTCTAAAAAAACATGGAAGTTGGATTTATAAATAAACAGACTTAACAGAAGATCAAGAAAACATGTATTTTTTCAAAACAAAAAATTACAATGATGAGAAACATGATTGTCACGCAGTCAACAGTATTGATCCTCATGCATGCACCAGATTTAAAGCCTTCTACTGCTATAGGAGCATAAAAGAGGGAGCTAGGAGGAGGAGATGAAGGCAACTCACCAGAGAACTTGTGGTCGTCGCCGTACACAGCCACCATAATGCCAGCCCCCTACTCAGTATTATCAATATTCAGTACTACAGAATTAAGTGATATCGACATTGAGAAGAAAAGCAGATATCAAGGCAACACTTCATGGCTTATGCTTCCCATAGGACTGTATGAACACGCATACAAAAGAGATATAGAACAAATGGAACTGGGGTGGAAAGAAGGACTACAGACTTGCAGCACCAGATTTCAGCTACTCAAAAGATCACCTAAAGTGACACAACGGCCAGAAATGAGTGAACAAAACACACTAAAAGACGTCAGTATACATCTAATTTAGATAAAAGGTCAGAACATGGTATATTTGAGAACCGAGGAAGTAGTAAGTATGATGTGTTGTTTCCATGTGCAAGCAGAGTAGCACTTTAAGTTAGCAAAGATTACATCATAAGTGGAATTTAAGTCTAAATGCATCATGTCTAAGCATGAAGGAGCAAGAGGGCAATTCATAATGTAAAGTCAATCGCAAATTTGATCATAAGCCGCCGGTCGAGGATGAGCGTACCCTCGGATTTACCATATTTGCTGGGCAGCTGGTGGGGTTTTCTAAATTTCGCCTAAAAGCATGACCTGTTCCTTTTCTTTTTGGCAAACACATGTTCTTTGTTGGATCAGCAAATACTGTAGTTTAGTAACTTAGCCCCCTCAAAAAAAAGTTTACTAACTTAGCCAGGCACGTTTATGCACAAGTCTACTAAGTTACTAAGTTACTAAGTTACCACCAATCAAAACACCAGAGGCTGCTGCCTAGCTTGTGCCGACCGGATACACCATCTTATCCAGCAAACTCGTCGCATCACGCCTCGCAACTGGAGACGACGCGCGCGCCATCACCATAATTTATTTCCTAACCTCGAGCATTGATGCACTTATCTAAGCACCACTTGCATGGCACCCCGTCAAGCCAACTGACAGGTACACAAAACCATTGACAGGGACGCCGATTACCAAATGGACCCAACCAAGGAAAACCGGGTCGCCGCCACACATCCATTTCGAGCAAAATCATGGGCTTGGGGTTGGGAGACAGGGGGGAAGGGGCTTGGGAGGGGGGTGTTACCGAGCGAGATGCACTGCATGATGACGACAACCTCCTCCCGCGAGACGCCGGTGGCGCCGCCAGGTCCCCCACCGCGTAGAACGGCAGGGCCAACTCGTCCGTCACTGTGAGCGCTGCCACGGCCGTGGAAGCCATGGACCGGACCGGATCGAATCGCCTGCAACCCTGCGAGCGATAAGGGGATGAGATGGCGTCAGGTGGATCAGATGGAAAAATGGATGGATGGATGGATCTGACAAGGGGAATAGGAGGAGGAGGAGGAGGAAATCCCATCTATATAAAAATATACATCTGGGAGGCGACGAGGTGGATGGTGGCGCCATGGTCCGGCCAGCTCGACGGAGCACCGCGTATCGAAGCACACACGCGCGTGCCGGCGAGCAAGCCAGCCACGACACTATTATCGCTGGGCGGCGGCGCTGTTGTCTCCGTTGTGTGAGGAGAGGAGGTTGCTTGGTTAGGGGAAGAAGGGGCGGCAGCGGGTGGATGGATCTGAAGGGAGGAGGAGATGAGGAGGTGGAGGCAGCAGCGGGTGGATGGATCTGAAGGGAGGAGGAGATGAGGAGGTGGCGGCGGCGATGGATCTGAAGGAAGGGAG